>NC_044302.2:39534757-39845392 GCF_004027225.2 Strigops habroptila | reverse complement strand
TCATTATGCCTTTGCTTTATGCAATGGCATTACCTAAGGTCATCCAAGAACTCTTCTGGTCTTTTCCAGACAAGAGACTAAAAAGTGGATATTAAGTTACTTTATCCATATAGTATGTTACTTTTACTTAAACTCACAGATATAGCGGGATTTTTCTATTTAATATACTAAGCACCCAGGTAGGTTCTAAAAAAAAATAAAAACAAAAACCACAACAAAAACCAAACCCAAACAAAAAACAAACAAAAACTACAACAACAACAACAAGAACAAAACCAACCAACCAAAAAAACCCCACACAAGCCCTCCCCCCCCCCCCCCCCCCCGCAAAACCAACCAAACCCCCAAAAACCAGCTGGTCAAATGTAAACCTTCTTTCTTACACTAGTTCCTTCAAAAGTTTGCATTCCACCACAATCCATACCAAACAGCTTTCTACCATTCCTTGATACAATGACACAGTAATTTAGGTCAGAAGAAACCCCTTGAGGTCACTATAGCAACTTCTTACTAAAAGCAGAGCTAGATTCAAAGTTATATTATGCTCCAGATAACAGGTTTTTGAGGAGCTTTGAGGGTTTGAGGGAGCTCAAATATTTGAATAAATTTTAGATTTTTTGATAAGATGCTAATTAATGTCTTTTAATCCACAATTTCCACTACACTGATTTTATAAGGTTTGAGCTCTAGTTTACAGGGACTACTGTACATATAGGTCTGGATTGTGCTTGCTCTGATATAGTTATGCTGGATAAAATAAGATCTTTAGTGTGACACCTCTTGCAGAAATTGCGCTTGTCTGAGAAATGCTGGTCTGGTATTTCAATGGAGGTAATTAATTCCCTGATTATTAGAAAGCCACAAATTAACTCATGAAGTGCCATTCATGGAGTACTAATAAACTGGGTATAATTAAAGAGTTTTAGAAAGTCTTGACAAGATTGTGAGAAATAATCACTAAATAAATTAATACAGTATAGAAAATAACAACTTGATTTTATGTCTGAATTCTGCTTTTTAGTTCTATTTACCCTTTAGGAATATAGAAAAAGTCTTAAACTACATAATTTCATATGTTAGATGAAAAACAATGATATAATGTAAATCCTAGCTGTTCCTGCGATTGGCACTATTTCAAAATCTCCTGTTTGGGGTTCTGTTCCAGATAGGGTCTACCCAACACACATGCACATGCTGTACATTTTCTGTCTTTTCTATCCATCTGTCTCTAAATAAAACAATGCTAGGAAAGAATCAAACTTTCATATATTATGCTGTCAAATGAAGTCAAGTGGTTTTTTGTCAGTAGTCTGAATGCAATTGTCCCTATAAAACGTGAGGCTCAAGATATTGCTACAATAGAACTTCTAAATTCTTCACAGCAATGCACAAAGCTAGCACAATAACAAAAAATAAAGATTTGCTTTTCCACTTTCTTACTTCTACATCATCTGAGTGCAAACAGTCCCCTATTATAATAATGAGTTTTCATGCCATTGGTAAAAGTAGACAGATTTCCAATAATTTCTCTGGAATCCATGTTATATATAAGTTAAATTTGTTAAATTTTGTTTGAAATCTTTGAGAACAAACAAATTAGTACTAAAAGAGAGAGATACAAGTATCAATTTAGTTAGTAGATATAGTCTGATGCTCCACCTAACTTCAGCTGCACATCTTCCTATTATAGCCACAGTTACCGGGCATAACATGAAAAAGCTTAGGCTGTAGTTGCAGACAGACAGGTTAAGTGGGCTAGCAGCATTCATAGTTTAGAAGGCCAGGTAAAAATAAGAAGAGAGCTGTGTGGAGCAGAATTGCTTTTTATTAAATTAATTGCTTAAACTGATGTTTGCAAAAATCTTTTAATACCAATATTATTCTAATCAATTTGAGATTTGAAGAAAAGATTTTATGATCGGCTGACAGTTATACAATGAACAGGACCTGGGAACAGTGGGACTCTGGAGCTAGCTAAAGGCTATATTTGTTTTTGAATCTTTAGTGATGCTTTAAAAAGCAATGGGATTTGGTTGCATGCAAAGTTACAAATATCAACAGCTCTGCTGTAGAGGAGTAAGATGATCCTGAGCACTATTCACAAGCATGTCAGATACTGCTTCTTAATGCATAACAATCTGCATACTTTTGCATCATTTCTTCCTATAGAAATATTTTACGCTAGTGTGATGGAGAAGCGGTTTGCTTTTCTCGTCTTCTAAAATGATAGTGTCACACTGGATAATTACTTGAGAAGCCAATGCTTTTGCCTAAATAACATAATGGTTTCAGGCAAATAGAAGAATCAGGCATAAATGAACTGACTTATATGTCCTGAATTTGTACTAGTTGAATGGGACTTTGCCATAAAATTTTTAAATTCTTCAGTCTCCTGTGCTCAAGATACTTCTCCCCAGTAGGGTCTGAAATGCAGTGATATGGTAGTACTGCACAAGCGTGAGAAATACTTCCTGAAATATTTCATGTTGGCCATTCATGTTGGAAAAATGGTACCCAAGGTAAAAGAAGCACTACTGAGTGTCAACCTGCAGCGGCTGCCAAACCTTAATTTGATTTCCTAATGAAGCAAAATAGAAACACAATGCTGCTTGCCCACTTGTTTATACATTAGATCCTGCAACTAACTTGTGAATATATTTGTTAATTTACATTAACTACAACATAGGAATAGAGTGACATCTTTTATAAAATTGGTGGATAAGTAGAAGAAAGAAGTCCAACTGATTGCCACTGCAGAAAGACAAGCTGCAGTCTGCTGGCTAGCACATTAACAAACTTGCCAGCCCATCACATGTTCAGCTTGGACCCAGCCACAGCATGCTGCCTTTTGCCCAGGTGATGATGAAGGACATTGGAAGTGGGCTTAAATCCTGTTAAGTCTGGTGTAAGAGGGCAGATGTGCAGGGTAGTGGAAAGATGGCAGGATGCAGGATTCTTGCAGGAAAACAATTTATAGAAACCACTCTCTGCTAACTCTTTCATTCAGAAAACATCTACTGAAAGGTCTTGCTGGTTGTGTGCATGCTTTATGTGTGTGACAAGTATAAGTAACTCTAGAAGACAAAGCAATGACAGTGTTGCCAACAGTATTTTGTATAGAACATTACAGAGTAGTGAGTTTTTGAATTTCATCACTTAAGCCCCAAATTCCTATACCTGCAGTTTTGAATCCTGGAAATTGGACTTTTTGGGGACAAAACTGGTAACACTGACTCACCTGCAGTTACTGGGGAGTAAAATTCAGATCACCTGAGAGGAAGACAGAAATAACAGAAGGTATAGGTCTGCTTTTGTTGCATGTGCCCTGTAAAAGAAGTTACAGTGGTAGAAAATAAAATATTCTTCATGTTTGGGCTGTCCCACAAGCTACCATGACATTCAATAGAAGTACTACTAACTTAAAAGGAACATGGGCAAACAGATGGCCTGTCATCTTCCCTTTTTATCTTACTCTGAGACAATGCCTATGGAAAGGTTGAAAGGTTTTAAACTTGCTGTCTCAAATATCATGTAATCGTAAGTAAAAGGTGGAGCAATAAATCAAAAGAATGACTCTCCCAGGTCCACACAAGTAAGAGAAGCCTTGGTCCTTTAGTGTCTGAATAGAGGTAAACCATCTTTTCAGTTTTGGTTCAACACAGTTCTCTTTAATCATAGACCCACAGAACGCTTTGGGTTGGAAGGGACCTTAAAGATCATCTAGTTCCAATCCCCCTGCCATGGACAGGGACACCTTCCACTAGACCAGATTGATCAAAGCCCTGTCCAACCTGCACTGCCAGGGATTGGGCAGCCACAGCTTCCCTGGGCAAACTGTTCCAGTGTCTCACCATCCTCATAGTGAAGAATTTCTTCCTAATGTCTAGTGTTTCACCTGCTGTGGTGAGTCATTCATAGCACTTGAAGACACCTGTTCTAAACAGAAATGCAGCAGAAAAATAGCTTGTTTGGACTGGTTGGATACTTTTTGGGTAATATTCCTAAAAGAGGGAACGAATCAAAATTCATATACGAGAACGTGTCTGGCTGCTTCAGGAAACTTTGGATAAACAACTGAATTTAAGGCCTCTACAGTCATTTCTGGAAATTTCCTGCTGAACCTTTTGCATTTTAGTCATTAACTCATGCTCCAGTAGTGGTTATTTGGATGTTATATTGAATTATCAAGGGGATTATAAAAGCCTTTTGAAACCAGCATGTTTTACTTTACACTGTAGTAACCTCTTCAGTGCTGTACCAATCATTACTAGATTCATTTTTGCAGTGGAAACTAATTTAGCTTATTTGGATAATTCATAATAGCATTTTCCTTTGCTTGGTTTTCTTTCTAAAATGGTAAGTTGCAATGCGACAAAACATGAATCTTTGTGAAGGACTTGAATCTTTAATACACTGGAGTCTCTAGCTTTATTAGTATTATTATGGGTGTTATGAAAAAACAAATCTTTCCTTGTTTTCAATATAGTCACACGAAAGTTAATAATTTTCTCTTCTTGGTGAGGGTTTGTGGAATATGAATATCTGCTTCGAGAGGGCCTCAACTCGCAGAGCTTGGGGTTTAGAAAATTCTATATTTGCACAACAATATTATTGATCGAGATTCTTTAAGTAAAAAAATCCAGGTGTGAAAATAGAATCCCAGTCTTAATTAGGAAATGAGTCTTCTCCCCAAATGCTTATAAATGTTGAGATTTGTAGGTTTGATTTGGGGTTCACTTTTAGGTACAGAAGTTGTCCCCACTTAGTAAAGGCTTACAGATTTGAGCCATATATATATCTATTTTGCAAGTCCTAGCAAAGGAGATTTTCTTTGCCCAGATGGTTGTTGTTAAAATCAACTGGATCAGTCAGCATTGTAGCATCTTCTTAGATGATGGTGTGCTGTGACCTTCTTTTCAAAGAAGCTTCAGGCTTTATCGTATTAGTCTATTTCCAGTTCAGTGTTTCACATGAGATCTTTTTTTTTTCCATGATATCAGGACATTTTTGTTCACATAAGGAGCTCATGTTTAACAGTTTCAGTGTCTCTTTTTCCAAATGATAGCAAATGAGACTTTAACCAGCTTCAATACTGCACTATACAAACTTAAATTTTACTGATTTATAAAACAACTGGTGACCTGGCTCTTAGTGGGATAGTATAACAAGCAAAGTGTTCTGTGGAGAACAGAATTTATTAAAAGGAAGACACGATCAAAGACTGCAGCTTCTGTGCCAACCTGTTTTCTAATGACCCCAAATAAAAACATGATGAGGTTAAAAAAACCGCTGTGTTTAATGATACCTTCCTTTTGTGGCAGAATACTTCCCATTATTTGGAAATACTTTATTAAAACACCTTTTATCTTTTAAGAGCAATTTCTGTTTGATAATTACTCTTGCTCTCCAGTAGTCCCCAGGGCTTGTTCAATCAGTTATTTTTGAAAGGCTTTTGGCTGTAAAAAAGGCTGCACTTTGATGTACTTGCAACATATAGAACATAAGACTTTAGTTCTCTAAGGGTCTGAAATTAGTGTGCTTAGAGATTTTAATTCCCATAGTAAACGATAAGAGTAGTTAGTTATAGTTAGTTACATTTCAGGTGGAACCTTGACACCACATAGAATAAAGTATTAAAACCCTGTAAACTAGCTTTATTTAGGTTTTAGGAGTATTGTTTTCCATAAAAGAAGAAGAGTGCCTTCTGTAAAGGCAATGATGTAAATCTTGATGAAGGAGCTTGAGAGAAGAAGTCTCTCCTACTGAGACTGGAGCATCTTCCTGCTAATCTCATTGCTGTTTTGGAAAGTGATGTTTTCATGCATTAGGAACTTGTAAATGGAATGGAACTTCTAAACCAAGATTCTCACATTCACACTACTGCATTTGGTATGATTTTTGTATTGACAGTAAATGTTAACTACTGACATGAAATTCGTATTGCCCAAAGTTTTGTTCCTGTGTATCCTTGTACTTCAACCATTCCTATGGTTTACCATTCAGCGTCTACAGTGGCATTTTGGTGTCTTCCATTCTAGATACATAGTCAGCCCAACGCAGCTCTTCTGTTGCTTTACTCCCTGAAAGATCAGTGTGTTCCAAAAATTTATTGTTATAAATGTTATTCTGCTATATTATGCACAATATGGCACGCAGATGGTGCAGATGAAACCCATTTAAAAGCTGTATATATCATCAACATCAAGGAGAAGTTTCACACCCATATAGCAAACTAGATATTGCTGCGGCTGTGTAGATGTTTTATTTAGTTTGAAGTTTTCTGCTTTGCTCTTTCGAAACTCTGCCTGCTAATCAGCTCAAAGATATGCTGTATCTGGTAGTGCATTTTGTCAGGCCCTTGTATAAAAGGCTGTCAAGTTATGTATCACTAAGATGACAAAATTATTTGATAGCTGCCAACCATATGTTTCTGTTTAAACTTTAGCTGGGGAAGGCTTGTCTATCACTTCAGCATTTTTCCACTGTTCATAATGACTCCCCACCTCTTTATAAAAAATGTTTCTAAAGCAAATAATCAGTGACTGTCTGAGCCCTAAGGGCAAAACATTTACTATACAACACCTCACAATTGTCTAAAAAGATTATTGAGGGTTTCAGCACTCATTAAATTTAAGCAATTTCCACATTATGAAAAAAGTATCTAGATCAAGCTTCTTGCTTTATCTGGGACTTGGCTGGAGGACAGAATGATCTTGAGTTGTAGGGGTTTTTTTATAGAATCACAGAATTTTTAATGTTGGAAGGGACCTTAAAGATCATCTAGTTCCAATCCCCCTGTCATAGATAGATAGGGACACCTTCCACTAGACCAGGTTACTCAAAGCCCCATCCAACCTGGCCTTGAACAGTTCCAGTGATGGAACATTCACAACTTCTCTGGGCAACCTGTTCCAATGCCTCACCAGCCTCATAGTAAAGAATCTCTACCTAACCTAAATCTATCCTCTTTCAGTTTAAAGCCATTCTCCCTTGCCCTATCCCTACATGGCCATGTAAATAATGCCTCTCAAGATTTCTTTTAGGCACCCTTTAGGTACTGAAAGGCTGCTCTAAGGTCTTCCCTGAGCCTTCTCCAGGCTGAACAAGCCCAACTGTCTCAGCCTGTCTTCATAGCAGAGGTGCTCCGGCCCTCTGATCATCCTTGTAGCCTCCTCTGGACTTGCTCAAGCAGGTCCACAACCTTCTCATGTTGGGGGCCCAGAACTGAATGCAGGAATGCAGGTGGGGTCTCATGAGAGCAGAATAAAGGGGGAGAATCACCTCCTTAGACCTGATGGTCATGGTCCTGTTGATGCAGCCCATCATATCGTTGATTTCTGGGCTGCAAGCACACATTGCTGGGTCATGTTGAGCTTTTCATCAACCAACACCTCCAAGTTCCTCTCCTCAGGGCTGCTCTCAATTCATTCTCTGCTCAGCCTGTAGTTGTGCTTGGGATTACCCTGACTCAACTGCAGGATCTTGCACTTGGCTTTGGCTTTTTTTTTTTTTATTATTTCTTTGCTGAAGGCAATGGGATAAGAATTGGTCAGGATACTTTGCTAACTGACTCTATCAAACATACCATCACAGAACAGTCTTGTTATTAGATATCATGTAACTAGTACATTTTTGTCAGACCCAAAGTTTCAAGGTAGGTAACAAAATCGAATTCTGCCGACAACTGTAAATATGTCTCTGAGATTACTGAAGACAGAATACAGCAAACTACCCTACTCCTCTCATAGTTAAAGAGTGCTAAGTATAGTTTCACCTGTACCTCCTTTGACTCTGAAGTTACAGTAGATGATTAACAGTATACTTTACAATCTCTTCTGCCTTTTTGGTGTCAATGAGAATAGTGGCATCTTTAACTTCTGAGACTTACAGAGGCACGGGAAGCTTTTTAGTATATACATAAACAGTTCTGCCAGTATATTATCAAATTCAGGTAATTTCAGATTTTGATTGTACTACTGACTTTGTCAAGGAATGGAGATCCTAAAGATTGTTGCTCTTCTGTTAGGAGAATAATATGAGAATTCAGAAGCAATTTTTCTTTTCAAATGTTATTACTGAGCTCTTTTTTTTTTTTTAATAGTACAAGGGTAGTTTTATAGATTATCACAGTGATTCATTCCTTATCATTACAAATTACAGGACACCAAATCAATTGTTATGATGTTAGTCATAGCATTGTTTGCAAAGTGAACTCCTGTAGCTTGTTCTTCTGAACGCCTTAGTTTGAGTTATTTAACTACATTTGCTTGTTGGTCAAAAAAGCCCTCTTGTCTCTATACCAATAATAATGTGTATTCTTAACACAAAAATTTGCCCCAGTCCCAGCAATCTCAGCAGGTTTCCACGAGCGTGTGCAGAGTTTAGTACATAGTTTTACTATTTCTAGTAAACACTACAATATAAAACTAGCCAGAATGCTGGTTCCTCCCTTGACATCCACCTCTGACCAACCTTCAGAGTATGTGTCGTGGTTTGAGCCCAGCCGGTAACTCAGAACCACACAGCCGCTCGCTCACTCCTCCCCCCCCCCCCCACCTTCTTCCTCCCCCCGCTCCCGGAGGGATGGGGAGGAGAATGGGAAGAATGTAACTCACACGGGTTGAGATAAGAGCAGTCCCGCAACTAAGGTATAACACAGAACCACTACTGCTACCACCAATGATAATAACGATTAGTGAAATAACAAGGGGAGAGGATACAATTGCTCACCACCCGCCGACCGATACCCAGCCCGACCCGAGCAGTGATCTGGGCCTTCCGGGTAACTCCCCCCGGTTTATATACTGGGCATGACGTGCTGTGGTATGGAATACCCATTTGGCTAGTTTGGGTCAGGTGTCCTGTCTCTGCTTCCTCCCGGCTTCCCCTCCTCCCTGGCAAAGCATGAGACTGAGAAAGTCCTTGGTTGGAATAAACATTACTTAGCAACAACTAAAAACATCGGTGTTATCAGCGTTGTTCCCAGGCTGAAAGTTAAAAAACACAGCACTGCACCAGCTACTAAGCAGGAGAAAAATGACTGCTATAGCTGAACCCAGGACAGTATCCACCCCTTATTCCATACCATTCACGTCATGCTCAGATCCCACATCTCTCAACACACCATCACCCCTGTCCCATATATACACATATATATACACCCACACCCACACACAGAGAAAGATATCGTTCCTTAGTCCATGGACCAATCCCTGTAAAATTGCTGAACTCATCCAGTCCATGATGTCAGGCTCTATCTCTTGTAATAGTCTTTCAGCGCAGGAGGGACGGTACATAGTGTTGGGTTGTTGCCTGCTGATGATACCGCCAAACTCATCTGGTCACTGCTGAGCTCGTCTGGTTTCCTCAAAATTCATTCTTTGTTGAGGTGATGATCGGAGGGAAGTCAGGGTCAATGGCTGGTGACCTGAAGATATCTAGCTGGTGGGCTATAAAAGTGTTATAGAGCAGGCAACAGCGTACAATTGAGTTCATTGGCTGTTTTCCCCCAAAATCAAATCCCCTTGAGGTACCCATCGGACTTCCCCATCTTCCCGCATTACCCACCAAGTATATCCAGGTCCCTGAGCAAAAGCACCCCCACGAGTGGGTTTGCCTTTCCCTGAAGCAGGAATAACCCAGACTGTCTTCCCCAACAAATTCTTTATGTGCACCACAGGAACTTTATCCCCCTCTACAGTACGTGAAAGTTCTGATTGGGCTGGGCCAGCCCTGTTGGCAGATCCCCTACTGTTGACCAAGCAGGTGGCTTTTGGTAAATGTGTATCCCAGTGTTTGAAAGTCCCACCACCCATTGCTCTCAGTGTAGTTTTTAACAGCCCATTGTACCGTTCGATTTTCCCAGAGGCTGGTGCATGGTAGGGGATGTGGTATACCCACTCAATGCCATGCTCTTTGGCCCAAGTGTCTATGAGGTTGTTCCGGAAATGAGTCCCATTGTCTGACTCAATTCTCTCTGGGGTGCCGTGTCGCCACAAGACTTGTTCCTCAAGGCCCAGGATAGTGTTCCGGGCAGTGGCATGGGACACAGCGTATGTTTCCAGCCAGCCGGTGGTTGCTTCCACCATGGTAAGCACATAGCGCTTGCCCTGGCGGGTTGGTGGGAGTGTGATATAGTCAATCTGCCAGGCCTCCCCATATTTGTACTTCAGCCATCGTCCTCCATACCAGAGAGGCTTTAACCGCTTGGCTTGCTTAATTGCAGCACATGTTTCACATTCGTGAATAACCTGGGCAATAGTGTCCATCGTTAAGTCCACCCCTCGATCACGAGCCCATCTATATGTTGCATCTCTGCCTTGATGGCCTGAGGTGTCATGGGCCCACCGGGCTAAAAATAATTCACCCTTATGTTGCCAATCCAAGTCCATCTGAGCCACTTTAATCTTAGCAGCTTTATCCACTTGCTGGTTATTCTGGTGTTCCTCAGTGGCCCGACTCTTGGGTACATGAGCATCTACGTGGCGTACCTTCACCACCAGGTTCTGCACCCGAGCAGCGATATCTTGCCACAATGCAGCAGCCCAGATGGGTTTACTTCTGCGTTGCCAGTTGCTCTGCTTCCATTGCTGCAACCACCCCCACAGGGCATTTGCCACCATCCATGAGTCAGTATAGAGATAAAGTACTGGCCATTTTTCTCGTTCAGCAAAGTCCAAGGCCAGCTGGATGGCTTTCACCTCTGCAAATTGACTCGATTCACCCTCTCCCTCAGCAGTTTCTGCAACTTGTCACAGGGGACTCCACACAGCTGCCTTCCATCTCCGATGCTTTCCCACAATATGGCAGGACCCATCAGTAAACAAGGCATATTGCTTTTCACTCTCTGACAGTTCATTATATGGTGGGGCCTCTTCAGCAGGCGTCACCTCCTCTTCTGGTGACATCCCAAAATCTTTGCCCTCTGGCCAGTCCATGATGACTTCTAGAATTCCTGGACGACTGGGATTTCCTATTTGAGCTCGTTGTGTAATTAGTGCGGCCCACTTACTCCATGTAGCATCAGTTGCATGATGTGTAGAGGAGACCCTGCCTTTGAACATCCAGCCCAGCACAGGCAACCGGGGTGCCAGGAGGAGCTGCGCTTCAGTTCCAATCACTTCTGAGGCAGCTCGAACCCCTTCATAGGCTGCCAGTATCTCTTTTTCAGTGGGAGTGTAGCTGGCCTCGGATCCTTTATATCCCCGACTCCAAAAGCCAAGGGGTCGACCTCGAGTCTCCCCTGGAGCTTTCTGCCAGAGGCTCCAGGTAGGACCATTCTCCCCAGCTGCGGTATAGAGCACATTTTTCACATCTGGCCCGGCCCAGACTGGTCCAAGGGCTACTGCATGAACTATTTCTCGTTTAATTTGTTCAAAGGCTTGTTGTTGCTCAGGGCCCCATTTGAAATCATTCTTCTTCCGGGTCACGTGGTAGAGAGGGCTTACAATCAGACTGTAATTTGGGATGTGCATTCTCCAGAACCCCACGACACCTAAGAAAGCTTGTGTTTCTTTCTTGTTAGTTGGTGGAGACATTGCTGTTATCTTGTTGATCACGTCTGTGGGGATCTGGTGGCGTCCATCTTGCCATTTTATTCCCAAAAATTGAATCTCCTGTGCAGGTCCCTTGACCTTATTCCGTTTTATGGCAAAACCGGCCTTCAGCAGGATTTGGATTATTTTCCTCCCTTTCTCAAAAACTTCTTCCGCTGTATCACCCCACACGATGATGTCATCAATGTATTGCAGGTGTTCTGGAGCTTGCCCCTGTTCCAGTGCAGTCTGGATCAATCCATGGCAGATGGTAGGGCTGTGTTTCCACCCCTGGGGCAGTCGGTTCCAAGTGTACTGGACGCCCCTCCAAGTGAAAGCAAACTGTGGCCTGCATTCTGCTGCCAAAGGGATTGAGAAAAATGCATTGGCAATGTCAATTGTGGCATACCACTTGGCTGCCTTTGACTCCAGTTCATACTGAAGTTCTAACATGTCCGGTACGGCAGCACTCAATGGTGGTGTGACTTCGTTCAGGCCACGATAGTCTACTGTTAATCTCCACTCTCCATTAGACTTTTGCACTGGCCATATGGGGCTATTAAAGGGTGAGCGGGTCCTGCTGATCACTCCTTGGCTCTCCAGTCTGCGGATCAGCTTATGGATGGGAATCAAGGAGTCTCGGTTGGTGCGATATTGCCGCCGGTGCACTGTTGTGGTCGCAATTGGCACTTGTTGTTCTTCGACCTTCAGCAACCCCACAACAGAAGGATCCTCTGAGAGACCGGGTAAGGTGGACAGCTGCTTAATTTCCTCTGTCTCCAAGGCAGCGATACCAAAAGCCCATCTATACCCTTTTGGGTCTTTGAAATACCCTCTCCTGAGATAGTCTATGCCAAGGATGCATGGAGCCCCTGGACCAGTTACAATGGGGTGCTTTTGCCACTTCCTCCCAGTCAGGCTGATTTCAGCTTCCAGCATAGTTAACGCTTGGGATCCTCCTGTCACTCCAGAAATAGAAATGGGTTTCACCCCTTGATACCTTGATGGCATCAGAGTACACTGTGCACCGGTATCTACTAGAGCCTTATACTTCTGTGGGACTGATGTGCCAGGCCATCTGATCCACACAGTCCAGTAAACCCGATTATCCCTCTCCTCCACCTGGCTGGAGGCAGGGCCCCTCTAATAGTGATCACAAAATTCTCCACTTCTGTCTTGTAGAAAGGGATTAGTATTCCTTATCACAGGAGCTGGAGTAAAATCAGCTCTTTCGCTCCATCTGGGAAACTGCTCGCCAGAGACTGGAGCAGCAGCTTTCCTGGGAGGATCATCCTTGACCATTGTTCTCCTCTTCAGTTCACGCACCCGTTGCTCCAGAGCTGAAGTAGGTTTTCCATCCCACTTTCTCATGTCTTCTCCATGATCCCGCAGGTAAAACCATAGGGTGGCCCGTGGCGTGTACCTCCTATATTTTCTTTCTCGAGCAGTAGGGCGCCTTCTGTTAATAGCTGAGACATGGGTTGGTACGCGTGGAGAGCTGGATAGATCGGATAAATCGTCTCTCAATTGTTTGAACTCCTGGGACAGTTTTTCCACAGCTGAAATGATGGAAGGGGTGAGATTGTCTTCAAACTCTCGGAGTTGACGAATCAGGAAATCCACTGTTGGTGATACTCCGTCATTCCAGGTCATTGATGCCAATGTGTGGGCATATGATGATGGCGCACTCCGTGTAAGTTTCCGCCACATGGGTCGTGTACATTCGACTTCATCTGGGTCTACGGATGTGTTCCTGGAATCCGGCCTACGATAGATCATCTCTATAATGGCTGATTCCCTCAGGGACTGGATGCCTTTCTCTATCGTGGTCCAGTTGGCTGAGCGACTCGTAATATCGTCTTTGTAGGGAAACCTTTCCTTCACAGCTGCCAGGAGCCGCCTCCAAAGACTGAGGGCTCGCTTCTCTCTTGCAATCGCTTTGTCAATTCCTTCTTCCTTAGCAAGTGATCCCAGCTGCTTGGCTTCCCTACCTTCTAGTTCGTGACCGTCGGCCCCATTGTCCCAGCACCGGAGCAACCAGGTGACAATGTGCTCCCCTGGAAGACGGGTGAAATCTTTTCGCATATTCCGTAGTTCGGTTGAGGTCCGGGGTCGAGAAGTGACCTCTTCTTCTTCTTCCTCTTCCTCTGACCCACGTAGTAGTAACTCTTGTTCAGGTGCTGTTGCATATAGTAATGGCACTGGGTCTTCATCTTTCTTCGCTTCGCAGGTTGCTCTTTGTGCCTTTCGTTTGCTTTTGCTTACAGGGGCAACAGACATTGTCACAAACTGGACATTTGGTTTAGCTGCAGTGTTTGTCACTGTGGTTGGAGTGGCTGCAGTGTCTGCCACTAGGATTGGAGTGGTTGCAATGTCTATTGCTGGGGTTGGTGCAGCTGTTGTGCTTGGGAGTTGAGTAACACCAACAGCTGCATTATCTGTTGCTGTCGGGGTTTGAGTAGCTACTGTGCTTGTCACTGGGGTTGGTGTAGCTGCAGTGCTTGGAGTAGCCATATTGTCTGTTGCTGTCGGGGTTTGAATAGCTACTGTGCATGTCACTGGGGTTGGTGTAGCTGTGGTGCTTGGAGTAGCTATTTTGTCTGTTGCTGTCGGGGTTTGAGTAGCTACTGTGCTTGTCACTGGGGTTGGTGTGGCTGTGGTGCTTGGAGTAGCCACATTGTCTGTTGCTGTCGGGGTTTGAGTAGCTGTTGTGCTTGTCACTGGGGTTGGTGTAACTGCTGTATTTGAAGTTGGAGTAGTTGCGTTGTCTGTTGTGGTCAGTGTTTGAGTAGCTGTTGTGCTTGTCACTGGGGTTGATGTAGCTGCTGTACTTGGAGTAGCTGTGTTGACTGTTGTGGTCAGGGTCTGAGTAGCTGCTGTGCTTGTAGTTGGCATAGCTGCGTTGTCTGTTGCTTTGCCATCAGATCCAGAGACATTTTTTTCCCTTTGAAGGTGCTGGATAGTGTTGAGCAGGGCTCTGTAGGCATAGGCCAAGCCCCAGCACGTTGCCATGATTTGTCCCTCTCTGGTATAACCAGGACGACAGCACACCTCGTTTAAGTGTTTTACTAGTTTTTCCGGATGTTGCACTTGTTCAGTGGTGAAGTTCCAAAGCACTGGAGGGGCCCACTGGCCTAGGTACTTGCCCATACTATCCCACACACCCTGCCACTCATGACTGTCCAGCCTCAGGGAAAATCTCTTGGTGGTCCTCCTATATCGTCGTCTAACCCTAGACCAGATTCGAACCTGATACTGCTGAATTTTTGACATTAAACGAAATAGGATGTTCCTACGACGGGATGGCCGTGGGTAAAACACACTCCGTATGTTTGCCAACATGCTGATCCCCAGCACAATCAGCAGGCAGGTTTCAAGGGTACTCAAAGGCCATCTAAAACCTTCAGAACTCTCAATTGCTGTTGCAAATAGGCTGGTGGGGGAACGGGGGGTGAAAGAGAATGCTTCCTTCATAAGTTTACCCCCCGAGGAGAAAAAAAAAGATATGCAATTGCTAAAATATTTCATTATATACCTCCCAATGTATAGTGGTGATGGCCACGCTGGAAGCACAAACCAGACCAGTTTCATGATCAACGAGTCTATTGTATTACAAGTCATTACCATGAAGTACAGTGAAACAAGAACCTTAGCCCAGGCCCCCCAGCCGATAAACGCTAAAACAGCAAATAGTGGCTGTAAGTAAGGTACAACATGCTGAAACTCTGAGATCAAGCGCAACACGTCTGAGAGCCAAATAATCACCATTGTGACGAGTAGTAACAATGAATGCTTATCACAAATATGATTAAACACACTCTGGTCAGATCTGTCGTTATCTCAACCTTTCGAGCCCCACGTTGGGCGCCAAAAAGAACTGTCGTGGTTTGAGCCCAGCCGGTAACTCAGAACCACACAGCCGCTCGCTCACTACCCCCCCCCCCCCCCCCACCTTCTTCCTCCCCCCGCTCCCGGAGGGATGGGGAGGAGAATGGGAAGAATGTAACTCACACGGGTTGAGATAAGAGCAGTCCCGCAACTAAGGTATAACACAGAACCACTACTGCTACCACCAATGATAATAACGATTAGTGAAATAACAAGGGGAGAGGATACAATTGCTCACCACCCGCCGACCGATACCCAGCCCGACCCGAGCAGTGATCTGGGCCTTCCGGGTAACTCCCCCCGGTTTATATACTGGGCATGACGTGCTGTGGTATGGAATACCCATTTGGCTAGTTTGGGTCAGGTGTCCTGTCTCTGCTTCCTCCCGGCTTCCCCTCCTCCCTGGCAAAGCATGAGACTGAGAAAGTCCTTGGTTGGAATAAACATTACTTAGCAACAACTAAAAACATCGGTGTTATCAGCGTTGTTCCCAGGCTGAAAGTTAAAAAACACAGCACTGCACCAGCTACTAAGCAGGAGAAAAATGACTGCTATAGCTGAACCCAGGACAGTATGCCATCATCATCTGACACTGAATGCACCATGGCTGTGATGGTCCAAAATGCCATGGTAGTTTTTGATTACTTGCAATACCTAAGCCTACCATCCTTTCTCCCACTGCAGCCTTCCCCTCTATCTCATGTAGACAAATGCTGGAAAGATGAAATACATATAGTTGTGACTTAGCCCTGTGAACTGCATCTTTATTTTACCTATCTCGCCCTCAGGCGCCTTGCCTTTTGCTGTTACTTCCTTCTCTTCTTTCCTCTTTCCAGGGGAGACTCAGAGTTGAATTCCTTTAGCTCTGTGTCACCTTCTGAAATGGTCATTCTCAGCTGTAGCAGGAGAAGGAAGTGACCTGCACAAGCATAAGCTGCAATCCTTCCTTCACCCAGGCTTGGTTTCAACTTTAGTCATTTGCATTTATAGCACTGGGAATTACATACCATATAACAGCTAGCTTTTATACAACTATTAATCAGAGATAATTCTATTATAGTCTTTGGAATCACAGAAGAGAAAGTGAATGAAGGCTAACAGCATACTTTTCTATCCAAATTATTCTCTAGAAGACTCTAAGCAAATAAAAGGAACAACCTCATTTTGTGTAATAATTTTGCAAAACACGTAATTGGTGTTTCACATATTCCTCCCCATTTTCAAATAATACTTACCCTGGTACATGTGTGCCTCCAACTACCACAGACATCATTAGAAAAAGCATTTAATTATAGCAACCTAAAAGTATGCTTTTTTATTCCCCCTAAAAGCTGCTTTGCTTGAGGCTATTACTAAAACTGCTTAACATTTTAAGTTTCTAGAAATTATGTGAATGTCTGTTCCTTCTGCGTACCATAACATGGTCCTTTGGTTGTATATTCTGCTTACTTGACCTGTTTTCATCCTCCTGTTTCTGTGGAACTCTGATTTTGGGAAAAAACATCTGGCGCAATGAACAAATTACAGTAATTATTTTTAGGAGTAACAGGAATATAGCTTTCAGCTAACAGTTGAAACAGCTGTGAAAGGTTTCTCCTTATCCCTGGAAGCCTCAGCAATGGAAAGACAGACTGCAGGACTGCACCTTACGCCTAATGGTATGACTTGTATTTTGATATATGATTATAGTTTTACAGTCCTCTGCTGGGATAAAGTGTGTATCTGCTTGAGGATATAAATTCTGGGGTCTCTTTAGCTGCCTCAGTAGGATGGGGAGAAATCAAAAGGGCAGAAAGCAAAACAAAAGCCAGGAGTAAATTCAGCACTATTTGAAAAGTTTAAGTCAGGATTGGCTTTTTGTAAAGGAGATACTCAATTTGAAACATGTCATTTGGACTTAATAGGGTTTTTTTGTTTGGTTTTTTTGGTTTATTTTTTGGTTGTTTTTATTTTTTTTTTTTTTTTTAAGAGAGAAATAATTTATTTCATGAGAGGAAAAAAAAAAAGCTAGATACAAAAATACGTGTGTTCCCCTACTGGAGGAATAAACACATGACTTCCAGATGTTCAGTGTTGTAAAATGCTGATGATTCTGTTTTGTACCATTGTTGTGGTAACATTGACTTTTTTCTGTAGAGTCCCCTCTTATTTGGGGGATTGAAAGCTTGTAATAAATTCTTTGCTCCAAACTTAATCTTGGCATGTAAGTTTCAAGTCAGAAATAAGTTAGCTCTTTTCGTTTTTTTCCCCCAAATTAGGGAAAGCAATACAAAGACATTCAGAAACAAAGCTTTTCATAGCAGAACTCTTTCTCTTCTTTTTTTGCTCTGAAATACAATGTAGAACATTTTGTTCCTTAGCTGTGTGAATCCAACTCTCTTATTGATTTTGAAACTATAAACCACATTTGTTGAAATCAATAAAATTACTTGTTGTCAAAACTTCATTCAAGCATAAGGAAAAAAGGTTTCCCAGAACACATATATATTTGCCATGGTTTCAATTAGCTCATGAGGGCCCTTCCCAAGCACACATTGCTAAATATAGCATTACGAATTATTTGCCTGGCTTTATTTGTCTGTATCTTTTTCCTTGTCAATATCACACTTGTTGAAAGTTTGCAAAAAACTCGTGTAAACTTTCAAGATTGATATGTCCTGTTTCTGTGCAGAGCACAATTACAAGGCCACAGTATCCAAGACACCTGCTTACGTCAAAGCAGAAACACTACAGTAAATTTGGGTTTTTTACAGCCTTTAATCCAGTCTGTTGATTTCCTAGATTCTTAGAAAGTTTCTGAGGTGAGCAAACATGAAGTTTGCAGAACTTGTCTTGGAATATATCATCAGCATAGAATGCTGTACCAATTTTTTAGAAAACTTGCTTGGTTAATTGATTTTTGCCGGCAAGGATTTCCTTCTTCTGATTCAAAGAGTATAATATAGAGATGAGGCCAAATAGAAACACAAACTTCAAAACAGATTATAACCCAGACATTGTACCTTTATCTCATGTCTACTATAATTAAGCATTTCAGTCCCATAACACAACTTTGGCAAGAAATCAGCTGAGAACATTTGAAGGCAGTCTTTCCAGATGTTTTTTCTGCTTCCAAGTTGAGAACTGTTTTAGGACCATCCCTATTGCAAGGCGTATTATTTGGAGAGGTTGTTTTTAGTTTACAGCTTCTTACAGCTTCTAAATTGCCATATCAACTATGTGGCAGAGTAATGTAGAGCAATATTAATGAAGAGATAAATCTTGCTCATATAATGTACTCCCTAGTGGATTTTCCTTCTAAGGAGATAATCTTTACACTGAATTATTACTTATCACCTTTTTTTTCATATATTATACAAGATCATCTTATGCAATGATTATTTCTCTATCTAAAATTCATAAGTTTTTACCACATAAATGAATACGATATACTTTATGTATAAAATCTCCTAATGACACCATCTAATGGTCAAACTTGCGTGTATCTGACACTTCTTGTCATATAATTGAAAGAGTTCAATGTTGGTAGTTACACCGTGTTTTGTTTGAACAGTTGTTCAGATAAAAATAAATCATATTTGTAAACTATGTAGAACTCCTCATTGCTGTGTTACTTCACTATATTTCTTTAATATTTGTTCCATTCTTCTCCAGTACAAGTCAAACCACTCCTACTTTCTGGTCTTAGATCTTGGCAGTTTTCAACAATAAACATACGAGTTCCAGATGTTCACTAAAACTACAGAAAATGACTGCCAATTCTGTTTGTGCCATTGTTGTGTGAGAGTTCTTTTTTTCCTTGGAGACCTCTTCTCTTCCAAGGATTTACAACATGGTCATAAAATGTTGTTTCAAGCTACATTTTGCGATATAAATGTCACCTCAGTAACCCAATGTGGTTTTCACAAAATATAGGACTATTTGGATTATGTTGCTATCCATTTAAAAGCTTATCTTTAGGATAAATCTTTAGAAATTTTTTTCCCGAAACAGAGGATAATTTTTCAAAAAATACCTAAGTGACTTGTGACTTTGAAGCACCAACCTCTTTTCACTTAAACATTTAGACAGTCTTACAAGTGGCTATTTCAAAATTCTATGTATTTTTGTACTTTAAATCAACAGCTGCAGAGTATCTAGACTGCTGTCCATACCCAAACAGCAGCTAGTATGATTAACTAGCAAGCAGACAACTTTAATTAAACTCAAAAAGTGGGAATTCTTGCATTTTACTTTAGCCATGGAAAGATATAAATCTTTCAAGCTAGTTGCCTGTATATCTGTAAAGTTAACAGAGCCAAGAGAGGGATAGAGAGAGCATTAGAGGGAGAGAAAAAAGGGGAAGGAGAGAAATTCTTGCATGTTACAGAAACAGAGTGCAAGTACAAATTTCCTTATAAAAATGTCTTTATCTTTACACTGTCAATAGAAGTCTATTTTAATTGTTCAGACAGATGTATCTTCCATGTTTCTAACATCTGGTGGAACAGTGCTTTCTGAACAACAAAACAAAAAAACCACACTTTTTGAGAATAAAATCAATAGTTAACGTGAAATGTCTCAGCTACATTTTCTAAGTGGTAGAAATTAGCATTATTAAAATTAGGAGGGGGTTGACTGAACTGATTTTCACAAATCATCATTTTGACTTGTGAAAATGTTAAATGTGAACTTTGTTTCAGTTACTGGTAGGCTTTTCCCTCCTTTATTCTTTTTTAATCACGGTACAGAAAGTACTTTTTCCAGAAGATCTGGTTTCTCGTTAGAAACACATTTCATCCAGGAAATGTAGGCACTCACAATCCATTTAGTTCCCATTGTCACAGCATTAGCAGCCAGAAGGAAGAATTTTCCTTCAAGCCCCAGCAGCTCAAAATAAGTATCCTATAATCTGAAAATAACTCTCTCTGTAATATAGGCATTCATTGGCTATAGGCACAGTGGGCTGGCTACTGTGGGAATCCCTCATGATCAAAAATAGAAACGGAGAACCTGAACTGGTCATGTGAGTTTGGCTGACCACGCAGCATTTGAAATAGATCATATGCTTCTGTCAAGCAATTATTCACCCTGCAGACACATTTTTAAAAGATACCTGATTCTCTCTTGTTAGGTAATGAGGTCAAACCTCTGGCTGTTTCCACATCTCTAGGTTTAAGCATTTAACAGCCTGATCTTGTATTAAACCACTTAAAGATCAAAAGAAAACTCTATTTCTTCTTCTCCTTTATAATTTTAGGGGAAACAAATTTTTGTGTCGAAACACCAAGTAGTTCACTTTAAAAATGCACAGCAAAAAGAGTGGATTCTCCTACATTGCTAACTTTTTCTAAAATAGCTACCTACTAATAAGAACTACAAATAATTTAAGGTGTACAAAACATGACTTGACATGCAGAACCCTTGTGTATGAACATCCACCTACTGCAGAATTTCCACTTTTAGGCTATGGAGCTGAATGGTCTGTCTTTGAACTCAAATGGGTTTTCCTTGTATTTCCATTGGGAAAACTATTACAATGCATAAGTTAAAAGAGCACTCTTATTCAGTTTATGCCCTTTTTTAAGATGACATTTTCACTACTTCTTACAAAATGTTGTTTGTTAGCTATTTTAGCAGATGTAATAACTTCAGAGAGCTATCGTTGTATCAGCTTGTTATGTCTATAATATGACTAGCTTTATTTTTATTCTTATTCCATGGAAGCTGATCAAGATGAGTCATTTTATTTACAGTTAGTGCCCTTGTGGTCAAGCGTGTGAATGACAGTCTAATTCTATGTGACAACATAGTGTCATAGACCCAAGATACTCCCTGTAGCTAGGATTTCCAAGTGAAAGGGAACAATGAGGCTGGAGTACCTGCTTCCTGTGCCTCTGCACAAGGGTTAGCATAGTGCTGAGGCACTCTGGGTTACTGAGTACTGCAGAGTTGCAGTATATAAATGAAACTGTCTAACTCACCCTATGTAAAGGAGAAATCATTTGGGGTAGAAATAATTTATATTAGGCACATTCAGTCTCCTGTAACCACTAATAAAGATAAATAAAGAAACCTTGCTTCTAGGTGACAGTGACTGGAGGCAATAGCTGTCTTCCGGTTGATCTGCATAACTGGGAAAGTGGTGTTACCTATATCCCATCAGTACTTGCCAGAGCCATGATGGACCAGAAAAGTCATAGCAGAAGAAGTGTTACAAAGAAGTCACTCAGCTATTCAGCTAAACTGGCCAACCTGCCATTTTCTATCACTTTCCATATTTTTGATTCACTGGTTTTGAAACATTAAAAATTAGATTTTTTCTTCCACAGAAATGGTTGTGTATTTTCTTTTTTTTCTTTCTTTTTTTCTTTTTTAATGATCTTTGTTGATATTCTGGTGTTGTGGGGCTTTTTGTTTTGGGATTTTTTTCTTTTTTTTTGTCTAACCCTGCTCTTTTGAATGTCAATATAAGTTGTGCTGGGCCAGGATATAATTCATGATGCATTTATATTGATACTGGGTCCTCATGCTTCTTGAGATTTGTATTGAGAATAAGTGGCAAAACAGTTCAATGGGATATGCTAAACTTAGACAGTACTCTTATTCTATGTTGTATCACCCAATTTTTTTCAACACCTTCCCACATATGAAGCTATGAGGCTTCGTGAGACTTGCCTAAGCTCTGATTACCATGTAGTATTCTAGGTGAGAGACTTAAATTTTCAGTTCTAGCTTTTTCCTCCATTAATTAAGTTTCCTATACTCTTCTAGTTTTGTGAGTTTTAAGGAATAATACAGAATAATTAACATGAATAATGAAATATCAGTCAAACAAAAAAAAAAGATATGAGAATAACAATAAGGCTCACAGATAGACCACCATTTAAAAAATGCCACTATATCCTTGTGGCAGTCCCTAAGTGCCTAGATATTTTATACAAAATGGAACATTTAGGAAAGGAACACTAGAGAGACACAATCTCTTAAAAGGTGGAAGAAGTGGATTCACTGTTCTTTATCAGTCTGCAGGTCTGCTTTGAACTTTGGTGTTTCTCTTCCATCTTAGGTAGCTAACTTAACCAATATTGGAAAAATGGGGAACAGCACTCTAGGTTTGTAGATGAGTGATGTGATCTAAAGACTATCCTGCATTAATGAACTGAAGAAAAATATATAGAACACTGAATACTTTATCCAAATTATTTGGCCTTGGGTACCTAACTGTAATATCAGCAAGCACATACCTCCAAGAAATGGCCTAAGCTGATGTCCTGGTTTTGGCTTGGGTAGAGTTAATTTCCTTCCTAGTAGCTGTTGCAGTGCTGTGTTTTAGCTTTAGTCTGAGAACAGTGCTGATAACACACCGATGTTTTAGTTGTTGCTCAGTAGTACTTACCCTGATCATGGACTTTCCAGTCTCTCGTGTTCTGCCAGTGAGGAGAGGCACAAGAAGCCAGGAAGGAGCAGAGACAGGACACCTGACCCAAACTAGCCAAAGGGTATTCCATACCACAGCACATCATGGCCAGTATATAAACTGGGGAGAGTTACCCAGAAGGGACAGATCGCTGCTGGGGGATGAGCTGGGTATTGGTTAGCAGGTGGTGAGCAATTGTATTGTGCATCACTTTTGTTTGTTTTCTTTTTCTTTCTCCTTTTAGTTTTATATTTATCTCCTTCTTATTTTTCTTATCATTATTATTAGTAGTGATATACTGTACTTTATTTTAAACTGTTCTTGTCTCAACCTATGGGTTTTTTGTTTCTCCTTCCCATCCTGCCCAGAGAGGAGGGAAGGGAGGATGAGTGAGTGACTGCGTGGGACTTAGTTACTGGCTGGTGTTAAATGACAGGTGCTGATTTACAGGTGCTTGGGTAACTTTATTAGCAGAATGTAGATATTTAAGATCTTCAGGTGTCAGAAAGGAAAGTAGCAAAATTGTGGATTTGCCTATAGAATGTTCAAAACCTGTTGTTTGTGCTTCTTGATTGATAGAAAAAAAAAAACCCACAAACCACTTATTTTCTGAGAGAACTTAATCTAGAAATAATCAATATCATATGATGTTAACTAGCTCATTCCTGTAGAGCCTTTAACACTAGTGCGAAAAGATCTGCTGCCAAGAAGTATAAGACTATTGTTTGTTACCCAGACAACCATTGTAAGAGAAGATTAGATTAGTCTTCAAGTCCCCATTAAATTGTCTGAAAAATGTGGTTTGTCAAATACATAACTGAAATATCTACTAAAGGAGATTTAAAAATATGATAATTGCCTGTAATATCTCATATTCCACATAGAAATTCCTTTTAGTTTTCATACAAATAACAATTAAAAATATCCTACTGCTGTATCAACATGTTTCACTGGATGTTTTCTGTATCTCTTTCTCCCCTGTAAAGGACATATGCAACAAACAGAGAACATGCATAGCAAACTTACTGATTCCATACGAAAATCACATTATTTTTAGCCAGTTCATTGTCAAATACAATTGCAAATTTGTTATTCAAGTTCATTTGACAAATCCTTTAGGTTGTACAAGTGTGTAGACAGAGTTTTTCCTTATCAGAGTGATTTGGCTGAGAATCTGTCTTAATCATTTTCAAAGTTTGTTCTTTCTCTTTTTTTTTTTTTTACCAGCATACACCCGAGAATGCCATGTGCCTAGCTTAAAAAAAAAAAAAATAAAACAACAAAACCGAACAAAACCAAACAATCAAATAAACAGAAAAATCCCAAACAACAACCCACCAAAAGCCCCAATCATTCTAGAGAGGTTTTTATGAAGAGTTTATCCTTTATCCTTTCCTCTTCTTTTTTCTAATGTTCCTTCTAATTATGTTCCCACAATAACCCTGACAGGGATATTCCAGAAAATCCATGTGCTCTGAGAAGGAAATTGCAGAATAAAAGAGTGGATTTAGAAATTAAACAGTTTCAATGGAGTTCTTCATAATTTGTGAATTCTTGATTGAAAACCTGGTAATTTATGAGAACTGCTTGAAGTTACTAGAGCATTGCCCTGGCAACCTAGCTTTTAAAGCCCTTGCTTTTGCCATATTTACTATGCCTAGTTGTAAGGAAGGTTGGGTAAAGATGACAAGAGGACTACTCAATAAGTTTGTGGAGAAACTGTTAGAAACATCACACTATAAAGTGGTATGCTTATTTTGGGGCAGCCAGATCTTTACACTGCAGATGCCATACACCACAGGCTGTAGTTTGGCCACTGCTATGTTATTTTATACTGTCAATATGATAAATAGTCAAATTGCTTGTCCAGAAACAAACTAGAGAGACAGTTTCAGGGCTGAGTTTAGGGGCCACCGACATGACTTTTTAGCCAGTGGGGATAAATACACAGAAAGAGAAATATTAATTGATTTTTTTTCTCTTAGATATGGAAAACAAATGTGAGTAGTAATTTGTTTTATATAAATTAATTTTATCATATGGTCACAATAGCAACTTTTCATTAGTATCAGATTAAGCACAACTAAATTGGTAACTAGTGGCATGCTCCAAATTCCTCATCCATTCAGAAATTTGCACATTTGTACAAAATTGCTAGTGTTGGAGCACAGTAGATCAGTTGTAGCTATCATACAGTTATACACCTATATATAATATATATTATAATTATCTGGACTATCAATATAGCTATATTTGCTATAATAGCTAACTATAAAAAAGAGATTTCTATAGTTTTTCATGCAGTGACCTAAGAATACCTTAGAAAAGAGGTGTCACACTGTTTTCAGCAGAAAGGAAAAATAAGTACGTTTACAGAGTGCTATATAGCACTGAAAAAAAAGCTCTCGCTTTTTTGCACCCAAATATTAGCTCAGATCCCAGAAGTAATACAGTAATACCAATGCAGAAATCTGCCTAGACTTGTGAAATGCAGAGTCTTAACTAGTTATTCATGACTAAAATCTTCATATTGCCTCCCTTTATTGCAGATGTTACTGTACAACTTAGGAAAGTGGTTTCATCTTTTGATTAGGTCATTGGCCATAACTACCAGCAAAAGAGTCTGAGTGAAATGCTCTGGTTTTATACCACAACTGGGGGGAAGATTTAGTGCTGCTGTGGGTGAGCTGCCATGTTCCTTTTATTGTTGCTTAGACTAGTGGTGAAATCATTCAGAGATTATAATAAATCTCAGTGTAGCTGATGAACCCAGTAGATCAAGAGGAAACTCAGAAGAATCCCTTGCAAATGACTCACTGATGTATGTGTAGCTCCCTTTCTCTGTGAAATGTGGCAGCAGAGTTTCCCTCCACTGCTTCATGTAAATCAATGTTTTTGGCAAAGAGAAAAGATAAGCATTACTGAGTTTACCACAATTTGTTGGAGATTGACAGGGCCAAAGTTGGGCATATATGTGAAAGAGTGATTTAAGTATGTTAAATAGCTTTGTAACTTGAGACAATGCATTACCAATGGCCACTGCACACTTTTTCCTTTTCAGTGGTCAGTTCAGATTCTTTTCACCTGTTCTTTGTGTTCTTACTTCTTTGTGAATCTTCTACCAAAAAAAGATGCTTTATGGTGTTGCTTTTTTCCTTGCAAATTTTGACAGATGTTGTAATTCTTACCCTAAAGATACTGATGTTATTAGCAAATGTCCAACTGCCTTGATTCTGAGAGCCCATAAGTGTAATTTTATATTTGCTAGGAATCAACATAAATCACAGTAAATCTATTTATATAACAGAGAAGCTTCCATTCTACCTTGTGTTTATATTCTGATTGTATGTCTTCCAGTTACCTACCTATGCAAGTTTCTGAATCAAAGAAAGTTCTCTTAGAATTAAGCAGTTTCTTCTCCCTTTAAAAACAGACAGGAAGTATTTATCTCAATGCATGTTGCTTCTGTTGTCAGCCAGCAATCATTGCTGAGACCACTTTAAACAAGACAATCCAATCATATGAAATTAACTGATGAGCCACTATCATTTACTATTCTATCTCATGACTAATTCTCTCAGTAAACTTTTAACACAATTAAAATTAAATTTTACATTGTGGATTGGAAATTATTGTCTAGCATAAATCCTGAATCATAGTTAGAATACGTTAGAATACATTAGAATATGCTTCCTCATACATGGAGAGCAATGTAAATCTTACCAATCATCTCTACATTTAGTTAGTACTGAGTTACAGCAAACTATACTTCATAATTTTCTACCTCTTATTTGGAACACTTAACACAGCATGAAATTCTAATGTCTGACTTTTTGAAAAATTGTTACCATTTGAACAGATATGTAATTTACAGTAATATTCTACTGAGAGGGGAGGAAAAAATAAATATACTTCATGTAAGTGTATCCGTAAGTTCATAATTACACAGGTAGGAGTCCGTACTTTGTTGCTGAAGGTCTGGAGTCAAACCGTGATGATTGATGTATGAAATGATTGTCACTTACACAACCCTTTCTTCATTATGGTAAATATAACTTCTTATAAGCATAACAGTTCATGATATTAAATAGAAAAAAGTTAAACAATTCAAAGCCAGGTTTGCTACATAGTCTCATTTTTTTCTCCCAGTCTATTTTTTCTTTTCTTCTGCGCATGTACACTATGAAACTGTCGTTAGTTACATCGTCACACAGTCTTCCTAAAGGACTTTTATAAAATCCAGAGTTCAGCCTTGATATGCAAGGGCAGAATCAAAGCTACACTAGCATTTTTGCATTAGGAAATAATATACTTGCTTTGACTTTTTTTTAAGTTATTTGACTTTGCAGCCTAAAAATATTTTTCACATAATTATTTTGATGCAGGTGAGTCAGAGTATTTTGGTAGTAATTTCGTATTTATTTCTTTGATATGCTCAATGTGAAATTTAAATAAAGTGCAGCCCCCAATTTTTCAAGAAATTTTCAGAGGGGTACATACCTCATGATATGAATATTATTCTGCACTTGAAAAGGTGTTTCAGGAAATCTTCACTGAGTTCTTGATGGTCAAGAAAGTTCTTAAACCACCTGTTGATGCTGCAATGTATGTCAATGTGAATAAAAATGTAGCATTTCTTCAGTTAATAACCAAACAAAATGTTGTTTAACCACCCAGATAGTTATCTACAATAACAGATTCAGAAAAAAAAAGTATGAAACAGTTAATTATGTTTCTGAATTTCCTTTAAAAAATCTGCTTCATGTGCATCTTTACATATATCATGAATGATAGAATGAAACTCTTATCATACCAGCCAATCCAAAAATAATTTACATTCTATATCCTTCACATTTTCTTCCCAGACAATAAGTTTAAATGTACTTTTGATATCAGGGTTTATTTTTTCTAGAACACAGGAAGAAGCCTGTGGGTGTATCACAAATTCACACAGGATCACAGAATTTTTGAGATTGAAAGAAACCTATTGAGATTGTTTGTTCCAATCTCCCTGCTCTAACAGGGGATTGTCAGCTACAGCAGACAGTTCAGGGTGATGCCCATTCAGATATTGGGTATCTCCAAGGATGAAGACTTTGTAAGCTCCCTGCTTAACCCATTCAGTGTTCAATTACCCTCATACTGAAATGTTTTCTCTTACTTCTGAAAACATTCTTTTGCATTTCAGTTCACACCTCGTCCCTTGTCCTGACACTAGACACCACTGAGAAAAGTCTGTCTTCATCTTTAGTTCCCCACACCAGCTAGTTATGCCCACTGTTAAGGTTCCCCTGAGCCTTCTTTTCTCCATGATGAACTTCCAAACTCACTCTGCCTCTCTATGTCAGTTACTCAAAGACCTCCATGATCCTTTGTTGGACTTGCTCCAGAATGTCCATGTATGTCACTTTGTTGAACTTCATCAGACACCTGCCTGCATGTCTCCAACCTGTTGAAGTCCCTCTGAATGGCAGCACATAAAATGTGCCAGTGACTCTTCACAGCTTTATATCATTTGCAGACTTGTTGAAGATGCACAATGTCCCATAATAGGGATCATTAATGAACATGTTAAATATTATTGGCCCCAGTTATAATGCCCTGACTAGACCGCTAGTGACTGGCCTCCAGCTGGAGATACATTGCCATTAATCATACTTCTTTGAGTTTTCAGCCAGTTTTCAGTCCACATCACTATCCACTTATGGGACCAATACTTTACCAGTCTCTTCATGAGAGCATTGGACAAGACAGTGTTGAAAGACTTGCTAAAGTCAAGATAAACAACCTCCACTGTTCTACCTCATCCACTGAGCTTGTCGTCTTAACACAGAAGTCTATCACGTTGGTTAAAAAGGCTTTCCCCTTCACAAATCCATGCTGACTGCTCCCAGTAACCGCCTTCTTTTTTGTGTATTTCAGGAGTGGCCTATGAAATGAATTGTCAATGCACCTCACCAAGTCCCATAGACCTTGTCAATGCACCTTAACACATCCCATAGACCTAAGTGTATCCAATTTCTTTAAATGTTCTCTAACTTACTCCTTTTCCACTGAGGGTAAGTCTTCCTTGCTCCAGAAAGCCTGGATTCCCAAAGGTTGGTCTTTCCAGGAGCGATTAAGGCAAAGAAGGTATGAAGGACCTCTTCAATGTGCTTTATCTCCAGAAAGACATAGGACTGCTATTTTGCCTTAGCTGATAGGCTAATCTTTTTAATAGTAGCAACTCTGGAAATTTTTTGGGGTGAAAAAATGCATAACAGAGGAGAGAAGAAAAGTATCAGTCAAAAGAATCAAATAAACCTATTGGAATCAAATTGAGATTTTGTCTCCTTTAACACAGCAGAATAATAATTGATATTTAAAATAAAGTTTTCTATGGATCTCTGCTCCAAATCCTTTCCTAAATACTTCCTTCTGTTATTTGATCTTTGCCTGTCAGGGCAAAGCTTAAGGAAATACATTTTTAAAAGCATAAGGAAGTACTTTTAGAGTGTTTCTGAGAGTAAGTGGGGGGAAACAATAAGATCTTTGCAATATAAAAACCTGACCTATTTTTGAACACTCTCCTGAAAAAAAGCTGAGTCTTGCAAGTGGAAATCTGACACAAAATGGCACTTTTTCAAAAATTCTTATGGTGGAAGTAATTTGGTTTGGTTTGAATGAGTTATGACCATTTAAATCACATACTGAATTGTGAATCTTTCTCTCCACAGGCTGCATGCACCAGCAGAAAATGCTGCAGCATCCACCTATATATGAATTATATATGGATTAAGTTTGCCTGTTTTAGCAATATTAGGAAGGAAAATTCCTGCAAAACTAGTTTGTGTTTTTGCTGGGAAGCAGCAAGAGCAGGGGCTGCTCACTTGTGAGGACAGGGAGGTGAGGACCTGAGTGAGGCCAGCAGGACAGACCTGGAGGTGCTGGCTAGATCCAAGCAGGAGTCCAGATCATAATGCAGTACAATAATCATGAAGCAGAGGTGAAGACAAGATGAGGAGCCAGTCTATAGTGACAAGGCTAAGACCAGATTCAGTGACGGCTGGGCAGGGACATGGCGACAGGTATGGTTAGGATGTCAGCATGCAGGTGGAGGTCAGAATCAGGACCATTAAGAGGAACTATAGTCAGGCACAGCCTGTGATGCTTGAGCAGGGCCATGGGGGCAGGGACAGGACAAGGCCGTGCCAGGACATTAGCCTGTGGGTCGGGACTGGCTCAGCAGGGCCAATGGCTGTAAAGGCTGTGGGAAGCTGGATACCAGCCCTGCTGCAGCAACACTGGGGTATGGACTGACATAAATAGGAGGGGGTGCTGAGAAGCAGTTCTGGGCCGTGGTCAGGGACAGGGCATGCCACTGGGAGGCTGGCAGAGCTGGTAAAGCCTGCTGGTCCTCCCTGTGCCTAGGCAGTGTTTTCATTTTGTGAATTTCTGTAAAACTTGTGATGCATAATATTGGCCATCATCTTCATTAATGACCTGGATGATGAGGCAAAGTGCATCCTAAGCAAATTCGCAGACAATGAGAAATTGGGATGATAGATCTGATAGTCATCCTGCTGTTCAAAGGAACCTCAGCAGGCTGGAGAAGGCATCAGAGAGGAGTCTGAAGTTCAACAAAGCCCTTCAGCAGCGAGGAATAGCCCTGAGGACTAGGAACAGGTTCTTACTGAATTTAGTCATGCCTACTGCTAGGCAGTTGCTAAGTGAAACTTTAGTAGACAGCTACATTTTGGGTAAAGTCCTAAAGTGCACCTCTGAGGCCGCAAGCAGTCTCTAAACATTACTCCTGCACCAAATGATATTAATTTTCAGTCAAAAAGGCTACTTTCCCACAGGAAGTGGGTAATGAAGCATTGTTAGTCAAAGCCTGCCTGGATGCCTTGTCAAGTTTTATTACTGATCGGAATCAGGGAGTCAATTCGAACAGTTCCATGGCAATAAATTATTATGGAATATATATTTTTAAACATGTTCAGGTGTCCAGAAACATAAAAGGTTCCAAATACCTTCAAAAGCATTGTCTTTTTCTTACCAACAATACTCCTTTTTGGATCAACTATTGTTGTCACTATACTCAATACTTTCACTCAATGTGAGTGAAAGTTGCAATGTCTGACATCTGATTGCAATTGAAGTAGCTGGTTTACTGTAATTAAGAATAGAATTTTTTATACGGAACAAAGAATGATAAGATCATAAGGAGATCCATAAATTCAAGTTTATTAGCCATTCACTGGATATTGCTGTAATTTAGGTTTTTAATGTAAATTCAGCTTTCGTAACTCCTGGAAGTATGTTCTCTTCCTATTGGCAAAGAAGGAAAATCAGAACCATGAGGTATATTTTGATTGATTCATGTTTGTAAATATCTGAGATTCATCCGTGGCATAAGAAATACTAGCAAGAATCTATATTTTCATCTGAGTTATTCATGTTACTTTCCTTTTAAAAGAGAATTATTTTTCTTCTTTAGTTTATCACTGGATTTTACAAATCAGAAACAACCAAAACTGATGTCACAATAATCAACATCTGAATATTTCCAGATTATTTTAATTTAAGATTTGTCTTAAATTATCAGATATTTATATTAAATATAGCTGGTGAGTGTATGTGTCCTATTATCATTGGATGATTCATTAGGTAATTTCTAGAATCACAGGAAAAAATTAGTTTGGCTAGGATCAACAGCAGAAGCACATGTGAACTGCTGGAAGTATCACATACGGCATTGTTGGTAAGTGACGGGAAGCAGATGGTAAGTGACAGGACGAGGACAGCCATTATTTAGGTCCAGAAAGGGTTGGCTTCATACTTTGTTTGGGAATGTCAGGCTATGGTGTAAAAAGTAGTAAGCACAGTCTGTATAAAGACACAGTAGCAAGATCCAAACAGATCCAAAATATAGTCACACAAATGAGATAAAAAGCTGATGCAATTCACTCAGCACCATGCATACTGAACTCTTCTCAATGCCCAAAATCAGAAGCCGAATGGGTACGTTATTTGTTTAAATCTGGGGATTGATTTCCAGTGAGACAAATGTTTTGCACCACCTTATTCAAATATTCTGTAATCTGTTGAAGACAATCTTCTAAAAAATACTAGAGGACTCCTAAAATATACAAATGAGTGATAGGTCAATAGCTTTCCTCTCCATAACCATACTCCCACTCAGCCTTTTCCTTGAGTATTGAGCTAAACTGAAGCAAATTAGTCCAGATGGTGTTCTTTCTACAATTCAGAAAGCTGCGAATCTTTCCTCCTTTTACTCATGCATTTCTACAGACCTCTAGAGAATTGCCAGCCCCTCACATGCACAACACCAGAAGCAGGGACAGAGTGCTCTATGTGATTTAACGTTCTGTGTAATTTAAAAGATTTAAACGTCCAAAGTTATTTTGGGTTTAAGCATTTTAAGCTATAGCACTTCATATAACAGTGTGTTAGTTCCTTTCGTTTCTTCTTTTATATCTATAATGTTTTTAAAGAAAACTTATTCAAATAAGGTATAACTGCCTTCACCAGTTAACCAGTAATATCTGCATAAGAATTTTCATCATCAACTTACATATATCTAGAGTTAATGTTTTCTTTTCTACATAGTTTTAAAACCAAATGATAGGTTATATATAAGCATGTAAAACTGTAAAATATCAGTAAAAGTCTATGGCCTGACTTATGGCCTTGACTATCAAGGCCATAAATCCGTTTCCAAATCACTAGAAAAGAAGATTGTGAAAACTAATCATTGAATCCTTCACAAAAATTATCAGCAATAAGGTAAGGGGGAATAAATAGGTGCCACAAGAAAATTCTTTACAACAAGCATTCAAACTGCGTTCTGTCGTCCTGCTGGAAAAAACAAAGAAACCAAATGTCCTGGGTTCAGCTATAGCAGTCATTTTCCTCCTTCTTAGTAGCTGGTGCAGTGTTGCATTTTTTAACTTTCAGCCTGGGAACAACGCTGATAACACCGATGTTTTTAGTTGTTGCTAAGTAATGTTTATTCCAACCAAGGACTTTCTCAGTCTCATGCTTTGCCAGGGAGGAGGGGAAGCCGGGAGGAAGCAGAGACAGGACACCTGACCCAAACTGGCCAAAGGGGTATTCCATACCACAGCACGTCATGCCGAGTATGCAAACCAGGGGGAGTTACCCGTAAGGCCCAGATCACTGCTCGGGTCGGGCTGGGTATCGGTCGGCAGGTGGTGAGCAATAGTATCCTCTCCTCTTGTTATTTCATTAATCATTATTATCATTGGTGGTAGCAGTAGTGGTTTTGTATTATACCTTAGTTATGGGACTGCTCTTATCTCAACCCGTGTGAGTTACATTCTTTTGATTCTCCTCCCCATCCCTCTGGGAGCGGGGGGAGGAAGAAGTCGGGGGGAGTGAGTGAGCAGCTGCGTGGTTCTGAGTTACCGGCTGGGCTCAAACCATGACACCAAACTAAACCAGCTGGAAACACATTGTGAATTAATAAGTACAAAAACCCAATAGAAAACAACCCCTATCTGAGTATCTTCAATGGTTAAGATTTAAAATCTTTCAGGAATGACTGCATCCATTTTTGCTTAAGAAGGGAATTATGTAATAAAGTGAGAAATGATGTGGCAGTCTAAGTACTCCTGATGATCACATTTTTGTGTGGTAAGAGCTGTGGAAGGAGTTTGTAACAGAAGGTGATCTTAACAAAGGCCTATTCTGCTAATACCACTTTGCGTACTCCCACCGTAAACAGAACCACTAGAAATCAAGCCAAGAGGATGAAGAAGGAGTTCAGAAAAGATGAGTCAGGTTATGCTAATGCTGGTGTTAATCAGATAAGTTAAAGGATTAGCTATGGGTATTTTTGATACTCACCATTCCAGAAAGAAAAGACATTGGAGTTGTACAGAAAGCCCAGCTACCACTATGAAAATCTGTTAGTTTATAGATTTCAGTGACACCATCTGTCTGTGTGTGTGTTTAGTTTGATAAAAGTTTCCTTTCTAAGGAAACTGTTTAAAAATAAAAACATTATTGACGTATGCATCTGGCTAAGAACAGCAGTTCAGCCAGCCAGTGGCAGTGGGAAGTGATTTTTAACAACACCTCTCAATCCAAGTCATTTTCCATGTTCCATAGTACTTGCCTCTGCTAGTGCCTACAGCTGTTGCATTATGGATATTGGAAGGTACAGCCCTGACTATCTCTTATGGACTCATTTTCCATGAGCTTGTCTAATGCCTGTTTGAATCTGTTGATACTCCCTCTACAACATTATTTAGGAATAAGCTCCAGAAGTTATTTAGGTGCTGTTTAAAAAAAGTGCTGTGTTTTAGCTGCTTTAAACTGATTTGCTTCTACTTTCACTGATTAGTTATTGTAGAGTTCAGTGGATGTCACTCATGTCATCTGCTTTCATGATTTTGTAAGCCTTGATCATATTCCACATCACACTTTGCCCTAAACGAAGAATCCCAGTTGTTCCATCCTCTGATCATGTTAATTTTCTCTCTGTACATTTTAATTGCCCTATGTCCTTCTTGAGATGCAGAAATCAGAACTGCACAGAGTACTTAAAATATTGGTGCAGCAATAGAAGCAATAGAAGACTATGGGGCAAAATTACCAGTTTTTCAGATCGCTAACGTTGAACCTAATGGGATTTTTTTCCTACCGAGTATACCACTCAGGAATGTTCCAAGACCAAAATAGTCTACAAAATAGAGTTATATAGTACCCTTGTACATTTAGATTATATGTCTTTACTTTTTTTAACTTCATTCATTTCACTTGCGATAGTGTCATACCAAATGTATTTACAACTCTGCTCAACCATGTTAGCATATTTTTAGTGGTAGTTGTTAGTTGGTATGCTGTATCATACTTACATGTTTTAACTCTTCTGAATGGGAATCTCATTGCTAATGTTCCAGTTTTGTACAAATAATGTTGTACAAATAATATTCAACAATAGCCTAACTGCTTTACTTCTTTTGCATTTTCACCTACCAGTTAATCCAAAACTCTCACTGATCTTTGTCAGATTTCCTATCTTCACTTTAGAACTTCAATTTAGCTCCCTGTGGTTTTTTGAGTTCCCTTGATTTGTTTTTTTTTTAAGACTCTCTTGACAATTTTCAAAACTACTGTTATCTTCATCAAAAATTATCCTTGTAAGATCTTGTCCTTTATTGGCTTACAGTATCATCATCTACCAATTCATCACCACTTTTTCTACCTATTCCTTGCACCTATACAGTATCAGAAGGCAATGCAATGGTTCTTCAGTCAATTTCTGCTATTTTTCTCTCTAAATCTGATCTAATCTATAAGCCTGAAGTTAGTCAATATCTCTACGACAACTCACAGATCAGCTTCCGTTCTCCTCTCTCTTCTTATCTAATCTAAAACCTGTATTTGTTTCTCTCACTGTCCCTATTTCTTGATTGGCACTGACAGTACTGCCATCCAGCCTATCACACAGATCTGTAATCTGTTTGCAGTATTCCTCTTCAATTTCTAAATTTTCAAATTTGGAATGCGCTTAAAGTCCTGATGTGTTTGTGAGTATAATAACTTTAGATGTGGGTGTTATGGATATTTCTTTCCCAAGTAGCCATATGGCTGAAACTCTCCTCCAGACTTTTATCATATTATATTTCAGATTATGCAGCACCCTTTTCTGTGGCTTTGCTTGTATGAGTCAGAATTTTGCCACAAGAAGTAATTTCTTAGCTTTTTTGTTTTTTCACCCTGTAATCTATACCTATTTCACTAGCTTTATCTGGTCTTTTAAACTTTTGAGCCCATTTTCCCTTTCCATTTTCATCAACTATCACTTTCATAGACTCACTTTTACTTCACTCATAATAGCAGTTCCTATCATCCCTCTTTCTAGCATATCTCTGCTTTCTCCAATGCTCCCGCTTTGGAAACAAGCTGAGTGCAAAAAGCAATTCAAATAATCCCTTCTAACACCGTGCTTTGTTGTGATAGTAATAAAATTGCCAGATAACAGTAGAAACATCTACAATACTACCACAATCCAAACAATATTTGTAACAACAGCAACCTTTAAAAGAATATAGTGAAGATTGGTTTTGTAAGAATAAGCATTTCTTCTTCTAGAAATAAATAATAATTTTTTCTAATAATTGTAGCTTTTGAGAAAAATGTATTTTTTCTCCTTAGTTGACTGCTATTTATGTAAATGAGCCACTCCTCTTTTACCGTGCACATTAAGACCCACTTCAAATTAACAGGTTACTCTGACATAGCTGAGGAAACAAAATGAGTTCAGGAACACCTGAATATTTATGAATTCAAAATCACAGTCCCTGTAATATGGTGCCTTGTTTGGCTTTCCCCCCATTATCCAGTTCCAAGAACATTACATTACTGATACTTCTGTCTTGACTTTGAAGCATTTGCAAGTGGAAGAACGTACTTAATTGCACCACCCTGGCACTATGCTGTAGAACAAAGAATCTAACTGCATTTGTAGAGCAGTGCAGTTAAAAATATGTGTGCAGCAAGTCAAAACCAAGAGCGCTAAAAAGAATACATGCAGCCTGAAGGCAAGTATGAAAACATGATGATACAAAATAAAATCGCCTTGCTCTAAGTGCTAGTTTCCAGTTATTTGTACCTCACCCTACAGCAAAACTCCAGAAAAAGTCACATACTACTTTCAGTGTTTCAGGAAATGTTTGTGTCTCATTATCATAGAATCATAGAATCATAGAATCGTAAGGGTTGGAAAGGACCTTAAGATCATCTAGTTCCAACCCCCCTGCCATGGGCAGGGACACCTTGCCCTAAATCATGTGGCCCAAGGCTCTGTCCAACCTGGCCTTGAACACCACCAGGGATGGAGCATTCACAACCTCCCTGGGCAACCCATTCCAGTGCTTCACCACCCTCACTGTAAAGAACTTCTTCCTTATATCTAATCTAAACTTCCCCTGTTTAAGTTTGAACCCATTACCCCTTGTCCTACCACTACAGTCCCCAAGGAAGAGTCCTTCCCCAGCATCCTTGTAGACCCCCTTCAGATACTGGAAGGCTGCTATGAGGTCACCACGCAGCCTTCTCTTCTCCAGGCTGAACAGCCCCAACTCTCTCAGCCTGTCTTCATATGGGAGGTGCTCCAGCCCTCTTATCATCCTCGTGGCCCTCCTCTGGACTCGCTCCAACAGCTCCATGTCCTTTTTATGTTGAGGACACCAGAACTGTACACAGTACTCCAAGTGAGGTCTCACAAGAGCAGAGTAGAGGGGCAGGATCACCTCCTTCGACCTGCTGGTCACGCTTCTTTTGATGCAGCCCAGGATACGGTTGGCTTTCTGGGCTGCAAGCGCACACTGCCGGCTCATGTTAAGCTTTTCGTCAACCAACACCCCCAAGTCCTTCTCCACAGGGCTGCTCTGAATCTCTTCTCCGCCCAACCTGTAGCAGTGCCTGGGATTGCCCTGACCCAGGTGTAGGACCTTACACTTAGCTTGGTTAAACTTCATAAGGTTGGCATCGGCCCACCTCACAAGCTTGTCAAGGTCCCTCTGGATGGCATCCCTTCCCTCCAGCGTATCAACCGAACCACACAGCTTGGTGTCGTCAGCAAACTTGCCGGGGGCGCACTCAATCCCACTGTCCCTGTCGCCGACAAAGATGTTGAACAGGACCGGTCCCAACACCGATCCCTGAGGGACACCACTCGTTACAGGTTTCCAACTGGACATCGAGCCATTTACCACAACTCTTTGCGTGCGGCCATCGAGCCAGTTTTTTAAATATTTTTTAAATATTTTTTAAATATTTTTTAAATATTTAGAAATATAAGATGATTCTTATATTATTGAACAATAAGACTGATACTGTGTCATGTATAAATGTCTGCAGTGCGGGGGCAGGGAGTTACATGCTGAACTTCAGCTATGAATGGTTAAGGAAGGGCCTAATTACTTCTTCCAAGTTTATTATATGAGACCTAAAACTTAGGTCTGATATAACATGTGTACAGAGTTTAGAGTTACAGGCTGTAGATAAGCATTCCTGTCCATCCATTGCCGAGGTGAGTATCTCCAGAGAGGACGCCTTATCACCGGAGCGGGGGGAAGCACAGCGTCCAGGAGCCTCAGTTCGGAGCGGCAAGAGCGACCGAGGGAGCCTCAAGTCCTCGACAGGACTTGCCCAGGAGCCGGCAGCTCAGCTGACGCGAGCAGCTGACTCGCAGGGGGCGGCGCCAGGAGTGACGGTGGCAGATTCAAAAGGGCCATCATCGACCACTAACGATCAATTGCCGAGGTGAGTATCTCCAGAGAGGACGCCTTATCACCGGAGCGGGAGGAAGCACAGCGTCCAGGAGCCTCAGTTCGGAGCGGCAAGAGCGACCGAGGGAGCCTCAAGTCCTCGACAGGACTTGCCCAGGAGCCGGCAGCTCAGCTGACGCGAGCAGCTGACTCACAGGGGGCGGCGCCAGGAGTGACGGCACCAGCCCTCAGTGGGTAAAACCCATCCCAGGGAGCGCGAGCGACCAGGGCGGGCAAACAGGGTGTGGCACGGCAGTTCGCGCAGGCAGGGCGAGCGGGCAGCGAGCGGGATGGTGAGCACTCGCCTTAGGACCAGGGCCCGCTCTGGGAGCTCTGCCCCGGCGGTGGCCAGCGTAGGCACCCAGACAGAGCCGATGAGAGGGGAGGCTGCGGCGCAGACCTCGGACTGTAGAAAGTGCCTCGACTGGTCTCGTGAGGCGGGGGTGCGCGATGGACAGGGCTGCACTCGGTGCGCTCTGGTGGAGGTCCTCCTGCAGCAGGTGGCTGAGCTGCGGGAGGCTGTTGGAGAGCTAAAAGATGCCAGGGAAGCTGAGAGGAAGCTGGGCTGCTTGCTCCAGGCTCAAACTGCGCAGGGGCTGCAAACGTCCAGCATTGCTCATATAGGAAAGAAGGAGGGCAGCAACCCAGGAAGCTGGGAATTAGTCACGGGAAAAACGAACAAAAAAAGGAGGAAGAGGACAATTAACGACAAGGGGCTTCCTCCTAAATCTGATGTCCCCACCCAGAACCGCTTCGCGGTTCTGCAGGAGGCTAATGAGAAAGCACCCACCACACCTAATGAGCACCCTGCTGATGCACCAGTAAAGAGGATCACTACTGGTGCCTCCAGGAAAAAGAGGAGGGTCATAGTAGTAGGGGACTCTACTTTGAAAGGCACAGAGGCGCTCATCTGCCGGCCTGATCCAGTCTCGAGGGAGGTGTGTTGCCTGCCGGGGGCTCGGATCAGGGATGTTGCTGAGAGGCTGCCTGCTCTAGTAAGTCCTGCTGACTATTACCCCCTTCTAGTCGTCCATGTGGGTGCTAGAGATATAGACAGCAGTTGCCTGGAGGACATCAAGAAGGACTACAGAGCCCTGGGAGAGGTGGTTAGGGGCTCTGGAGCTCAGGTAGTTTTTTCATCGATTCTCCAGGGCAAAGGGGAGGACCTTAAAAAAGCTAGGCGTGTCTGGCAGGTTAATAAATGGTTAGAAAGCTGGTGCCATAGTCAGGGGTTTGGCTATTTAGAACATGGGGCTCCATTTGGGAGGCCACATCTACTGGAGGCTGGTGGAGCTGGTCTGACAAAGAAGGGGAAGAGCTGTTTTGGTAAGAGGCTTGCCAGGCTGGTCAAGAAAGCTTTAAACTAGATGTGTTGGGGGAGGGGAGCATTGATCCATCCCAACATTCCTGGTCAGTTGCCAGCACCTGTAATAAGTGCTTGGAGAGATGTAGAGATGTTCCAGCTGCCCCAGCCATTGAGTCGGCTTCATTTGGAGCTCGGCTAAGGTGCCTCTATACAAACGCCCGTAGTATGGGGAACAAGCAAGAGGAATTAGAGATGTGTGCAAGGTTACGGGAATATGATGTCATTGGTATCACAGAAACATGGTGGGATGGCTCCTATGACTGGAATGTCGGAATGGAAGGTTACAGGCTGTTTAGAAAAGACAGGCCAGGCAGACGGGGAGGGGGCGTTGCTATCTATGTCAGTGATAGGCTAGAGAGTATGGAACTCTGTCTGGGGATGGGTGATGAGGTAACAGAGTGTTTGTGGGTCAGGATCAAAGGGAAAACAGCAACGGGGGACATTACGGTGGGGATCTGTTACAGGCCGCCTGATCAAGAGGACTCTGTGGATGAAGCGCTCTACAGACAGATAGGAGCAGCCTCACGCTCGCAGGCCCTGGTCCTCATGGGGGACTTCAACCATCCTGACATCTGTTGGAGGGACGGTACGGCCCGGCACAAGCAATCCAGGAGGTTCCTTAATTGTGTGGAAGACAACTTCCTCTTTCAAGCAGTAGAGGAGCCGACGAGGAGAGGTGCCATGCTGGACCTTGTGCTCACCAACAGGGAGGGACTGGTTGGAAATGTAACGCTCCAGGGCAGCCTTGGCTCTAGTGATCATGAGATGGTTGAGTTTGAGATCCTCAGGACGGTGAGAAGAGCGTGCAGCAAGCTCACTGCCCTGGACTTCAAGAAAGCAGACTTTGACCTCTTCAGGAACCTCCTTAGTAAGGTTTCATGGGATACAGTCCTAGAGGGCAGGGGGGCCCAAGACTGCTGGCTGATATTCAAGGATCACCTGCTACGTGCTCAAGAGTGTTGCATCCCGACTAGAAGAAAGTGCAGCAGGAGGGCCAGGAGACCTCCATGGATGGACAAGGAGCTGCTGAGGAAACTTAGAGGGAAAAAAGAAGCTTATAGAAGGTGGAAGCAAGGACAGGCGGCCTGGGAAGAATACAGGAGCATTGCCCGAGAAGCTAGGGACCAGGTTAGGAAAGCTAAGGCCCAGCTAGAATTAAGTTTGGCAAGGGATGTAAAAGATAACAGGAAAGGATTCTATAGATACGTAGCAAATAAAAGACAGGCTAGGGACAATGTAGGCCCTCTCCAGAAGCTATCAGGAGAACTGGCTACCATGGATTTGGAGAAGGCTGAGGTTCTTAATGACTTCTTTGCCTCAGTCTTCACCAGCAAATGCTCTGACCACACAACCCAAGTCTTGGAAAGCAAATGCAGGGACTGTGAGAACGAAGACCTTAGGCCCACTGTAGGAGAGGATCAGGTTCGAGACCATCTTAAGAACCTGAACGTGCACAAGTCCATGGGGCCTGATGAAATCCATCCACGGGTCCTGAAGGAGCTGGCGAATGAAGTTGCTAAGCCACTGTCCATCATATTCGAAAAATCCTGGCAGTCAGGTGAAGTTCCCAATGACTGGAAGAAGGGTAATATAACCCCCATTTTCAAGAAGGGGAAGGTGGAAGACCCGGGGAACTACAGACCAGTCAGTCTCACCTCTGTGCCTGGCAAAATCTTGGAACAGTTTCTCCTGGAAAACATGCTAAGGCACATGAAAAACAATGAGGTGGTTGGTGACAGCCAACATGGCTTCACTAAGGGGAAATCCTGCCTGACCAATTTGGTGGCCTTCTATGATGGAGCCACGGAACTGATGGACAGCGGCAGAGCAGTTGATGTCATCTACCTGGACTTGTGCAAAGCATTCGACACTGTCCCGCATGACATCCTTGTCTCTAAATTGGAGAGACATCAATTTGATAGATGGACCACTCGGTGGATAAAAAACTGGCTCGATGGCTGCACGCAAAGAGTTGTGGTAAATGGCTCGATGTCCAGTTGGAAACCTGTAACGAGTGGTGTCCCTCAGGGATCGGTGTTGGGACCGGTCCTGTTCAACATCTTTGTCGGTGACATGGACAGTGGGATTGAGTGCGCCCTCAGCAAGTTTGCCGATGACACCAAGCTGTGTGGTTCGGTTGATACGCTGGAGGGAAGGGATGCCATCCAGGGGGACCTTGACACCCTTGTGAGGTGGGCCGATGCCAACCTTATGAAGTTTAACCAAGCCAAGTGCAAGGTCCTACACCTGGGTCGGGGCAACCCCAGGCACTGCTACAGGCTGGGCAGAGAAGAGATTCAGAGCAGCCCTGCAGAAAAGGACTTGGGGGTGTTGGTTGACGAAAAGCTTAACATGAGCCGGCAGTGTGCGCTTGCAGCCCAGAAAGCCAACCGTATCCTGGGCTGCATCAAAAGAAGCGTGACCAGCAGGTCGAAGGAGGTGATCCTGCCCCTCTACTCTGCTCTTGTGAGACCCCACTTGGAGTACTGCGTACAGTTCTGGTGTCCTCAACATAAAAAGGACATGGAGCTGTTGGAGCGAGTCCAGAGGAGGGCCACGAGGATGATAAGAGGGCTGGAGCACCTCCCATATGAAGACAGGCTGAGAAAGTTGGGGCTGTTCAGCCTGGAGAAGAGAAGGCTGCGTGGTGACCTCATAGCAGCCTTCCAGTATCTGAAGGGGGTCTACAAGGATGCTGGGGAGGGACTCTTCCTTAGGGACTGTAGTGGTAGGACAAGGGGTAATGGGTTCAAACTTAAACAGAGGAAGTTTAGATTAGATATAAGGAAGAAGTTCTTTACAGTGAGGGTGGTGAAGCACTGGAATGGGTTGCCCAGGGAGGTTGTGGATGCTCCATCCCTGGCGGTCTTCAAGGCCAGGTTGGACAGAGCCTTGAGCCACATGGTTTAGGGCAAGGTGTCCCTGCCCATGGCAGGGGGGTTGGAACTAGATGATCTTAAGGTCCTTTCCAACCCTTACGATTCTATGATTCTATGATTCTATGATTCTATCCTTTTTGAAGACAGAAAAGGAAAGAGTGAAAATACGCTAATGGGCTCACATTTCTCCTGATACTTTGAACTCTTGAAATGTTTTCCCATTTTTCTTAACTCCAAATCTTCTACTTCTCAAGAACTTTGAAAATACCAAAAAATTACTAGAGCAAATAGTTTTCTGGGTGATCAGCCTAAGAGTAATGCAAAGTTCCCTTACAGCTGTTCAAGCCTGGCCTCCGATATGCATAATATTGATAATCATGGGTTTTATTTTTTTATCTTTTTCCTCTCCCAGAGTACTAGCATTGGTGAAGACTAATGCCATGGTTGTTGTGAGTTGTAGTAATGACTGCGTGGCCTTTCTCCTGAGCTGCCTTGTTAATGCTCTGACTGTTTAAAGAGCAGGATCATCCAGCACATTAAGATAGAGAACAGCAGGCTTCATTAAAGGTTAAAACTTTTTAGGAAAATATTTCCATTTCACTGATTTGATACCATAGGAAGGATTGCTGAGCTCTTCAATCTTGACAAGTTTAATGAGACAGGGAGGTAAGTTTTGATCAAGAGGAAGTTGTCCCTACCTAAAAATTTTTCTTCAACCCCTCAGCTTTTTTTGCCATGTGGGAGAGTCATCCTCTGAGGAATACTGTTTTACAAGCCTTTTAGTCAATGACCAATATATTTCAAGCAGGTGACTATGAGCCAAACATATCTGAAAGAAGATGCTTCAGGAGTGTTCCAACTAGGCGTTGACACTTAGATATAAAAAATTTTGTCACTGACACTTTGTTGTTGCTCCCCAATAGCATGTTAATGTCTATGCCAGGATTAGTCCACATGTTACAGTGTCTCAGTTCCACTGATAATGACATTGATCTGATGCTATTGGGTGATGGATCTGTGGCATCTGTATTGTTCTCAAAATATATGTAGATACTGTTATTTGTAGAGAGACTACAGAATTGTCTGTATTTCTTCCAAGATTATTTTCTCTCTGAAGCTTTAGGACCCCATTGTTGTATGTGGATTGTCACTCTCCTCTGCCTCCTTGGCTTTTCTCTTTCCATGTTAGGAGACTTGTTTAGCTGCTTTCTCAAATGTCCTCTTGCATTTCTTTCTCTCCCTCTTTTTTTTTTTTTTTTTTTTTGGATACTAGAGAGAGGTGAGATTTTTTTGACTTTAAGCTATTGTCCGAATATGCAGAACAAGTGCTTCTTGCTTATAATAGAAAATTTAATACATGGCCATTTGGGGTTTGTGACGCTATTGCTCCAAACTATTGAAATTACTGTGGGTTTTGTTTCAAACAAAGGAAACCAAATACAAGCAGTAAACTTTTTGGCACTGTGCAATCACAACAGGAACATCTACTCATTAAAGATACATCTTTATTAATACAATAATTGAGGTTTTATCATGCAAATGCAGCCACATGGCACAGAACCATACTATATTTGTTATATATATAAATTTATTTTTCCATCAAAGCTGCTTCTTTCACACCATCATCTCAGAATGTCTCAGAGTTGTCATTTCAGAGAGGCTGATTTCATTTCCCAGTATTAGTGATGTGCTTATGCATGGAGAGTGTACTCAGAGTGTTTTTGTCAAGACTATATTTATGTCTTTGGTTTTCTAGTTCTGAGTTTTGGGAAGTGGTTGTGGAAAAATGTCTACACATATTTGCCCCTCTTTCCCTCTTCCTTAAAAATGCTATGGAATAAGTCTGCTTCTGAACACCTTTTAGAAACATTAGGAATTCCAGCTTTTTGTAGGAGTGGCACAAGAAACACTGATCTGTTATGGTGATGGTGCCTGGTCCACAAGATTACTAAAAGTGGTTGCTGAAGTTGTCCAGTTACAAATTGAACTGGAAGATTTCCCAAGCCCTCTGTGTAAGATAGTAATGGTGCAGCAATCTGGGGACAGTGGCCTTTCTTGGGCCCCTGAAGTGAAAATTGCTGAAACAAACTAAGAAACAGTCAGGATGCTTTGCGATGATTATATTTCCTGTCTAAATAATTTATTGGAATTTTAAAATATCCCAACATGATGACTCAAATTTTAACTAAAAATTAATCCTAGTATTTATGTTAAATGAATATCAAAAATGAGTAACATGTGAACTATAGCACCCAAAAACTCCCTGAATCCCCCAGTCAATTACGGTCTCTCTAACAACTGCTTTAACAGATACCCATACAAAGAACAGAGAGGTAAGAATAATGTAACCGTAATGAGATTTCTCAAACAGTAATGAGGTTTTCTTTTTAAATAAAAAGACACTATGTGTGACAAGTTTACCAATTTCATCAGGAAACTGACCCATATTTCTTTTGATCCTTAAAATACAGCATCTTCCACATTTGAGGGCTTAAGCCTCAGAACCTGACAGGGGTAAAATAGGTGTCAAAAAAGTTTTACTAAGCTAAAAGCTAAGATGATATTCTGACTCCATATATGTGTAACGAGTGAGCAGACACTGGTAATTAGCTGCCCTAGAGAGTCAGAAACCATGATTAACTCCTCAGCTGGGACTTGCAGCAAGCATATATAATCCACATGGGCTTGGCAGGTTGCCACCATGAAGAACATTTTTCTCTTTTCATTGCTTTAAGTAATATCTAACTGTAGAAACATATGGATTGATTGCAGGGTAAGAAAAATAGCGCTAACAAAAAGTCCACATTTTAAAAATTGGAATAATGATGATTTATTGAAATTCTTACAGTTAAGGACAACTGAAAAGTTTATTATTGTAATAATTTCACTATTACCAAAGGAAATAAATATTTGTAGTTGTTTATTTAGATACATTTTCCAGTCTCTTAAATGATACCAGTTTGTATTCTTCCAATTCCAATAAATAATCTAAAATAATTATTGAATTTGAGTTCTAGGAGCATTTACTGGATGTTGTGACCAAATGATCATGACAGCTACACATAAGATAATACAGATTTATAACAGTGAAGATGAAGATATACTTAGGGAAATGAAAAAAAAAAGAAAGAAAAAAAAAAGAAAGATATTTTTCATGCCAAGAACACTAACTGCTGAATCCTTTAATGTCTGTGAAGTCACCACGAGAACACTGGAAAATACAGGAATACTTTTGTAGAGGTTATAATAGAAATTCATTCTTTTCAGACTTAAACAGGAAATGGGGAAACAGAGGCCAACATGGTTAGAGGGTATAAAAAGTCAGTATTAGCAATAAGCAGAAGGTTTTTAAGTAACACAAACATTCTGGAAAGGGGAAACATGGGGAGTCATAAAAAAGTTAAAAGACAGAAGACCAGAAGGAAGCAGTGAGTGTAGAATTACAGAGGACATTTCAAGCATTTATAAAGATTTCTTTCAATAAAACACATTTGCAGTAAGCAGAAGGGAAGTAAAATAGTCAGGAAAGTAAAAAAAATTATTAGCAAAATCGCTACGGAAAATCCAGCAGAAGAGAAAAAGAAATTGTAGATATCTTAACGTCATGTTGTTTCACAAATGAGAGGATAAAGCAATTAGATGTATTTAAAATTAGGATTCTTTGATTAGTACAGTCAGTGAATTGGCTAATGGGGATGCCAGTGAAAACATATTAGATTAAAAGCTAAGCAGTAGAATTTTTATTATTGCAAAAACTTATTCTCAAACCTCTGAATTAGACATTAGAGGACTTCTCTTTGGTCGGTGTTTGCGCTACCTGAAATGCTGTCTCTGCCTCTGATGATTGCACTGGAGAGGACTGTAGACAATTCCTGGCAAACCCGTAAAACAATGTGCTTAATTTAATTTCGTGCCTACAGAGTGTGCTCCAGAAATGTTGTATAATCAGCATTTAATAAGCTTTCTTAGGCAGACTACTCCAATTCTGAATACCTTGCTATTCAGAAACCATGCCCTTTACCAGTTTGCATTTTGCAGATTCAATCATCTCATGTTTCAGTTTCCAAGTTTTCCCAGCAGGACGCTCCCAATATATTCTGAACACTCTCCTAATGTGATAGAAATGATTGTTTACTCCTAAATTGTTCACTGTCAAATCCCAGAAACTGGAAGTTGATTTTGTTTCTTTGTTTAATGACTTCCATGACCAGTGATACCAATGTATATACCTTTCACATGCACCTCTCAGACCACAGGCATCTGAGAGATATTATAATGTGCTCTGGAAAAATCAGTGAATTTTAGACATTTTTATGGAAACCAAACAGGAGTATGATGGTTTCCATACCTGGCAAATGTCATTGCATCTGAGTTTTGGATTATGAAAGGATGAAGCTGGTTCCATGTCATGTGTAATTCTAGGCAGAGCACCAAGCTTTTCAATGCCAACGTTTTCTTACTATGACTAAAGACAAACTTATTACTTCATATTGCACATTTTTTTTTCTGTTAGACTTACAAGGGAAACTATATCTCCCTTCTTTCCCCATAAACATCCTCCAGGAAGGCAAATAAAAGCCTTGATATGAAAGAATTGGAAGTCGTTGAAATGTACTTGGATTTTTCAAACAAATAACCTTATAGCGTATCTTGTCTAAGTCTACTAAACTATGAGATACATTACATTGCCCCCAGAAGAGATATTAATTTTAAGTCTCTCATATCCTGATTTAAATAAATAAATAAATATTTCATATAATTTCACAGGTGAAATCTTATTTTACTTAAAAGAATTTGAATTTCACTCTGCTCCAAACATATTTATCTCTCTCCACAAGATTTTATTCTTGGTAGCTGTAACTGTAGCTGTCTGTCCAAAATATCTTTCTTTTAGATTTATCTTCTATTTTTTTTTTTTTAATTCTGTCTGGAAACAAAATAGTTAACAAAAACTATACAGAAGCAAGAAGTAGTCTACTATCACATGTCTACTATAAGGCCTTCATTCCTCTGCAGAGTACTTATTTGACCTAAGATTAATTTGGTGCCTTTTCTGTTATTTTACTAAGATGCTAAGTTGTTTTTTAGCTCACCACAGATGATCATAATGAATTGAGCATGTTCTCTTCCTACGCTCAATCAGAAGCGACTTGGAGCTTATCATCTACTTCAGCAACAAGTGCCCAAGCACTCTCTTAGAGGAGCTGAGCTTCCTGGCTAAAAGCCAATGGTATATTCTACAAGAGAAAAAGAAAAAAACAATATAAATAAATAGAATTCAGAGCCCATTATGAAAGATATGAAAATTCAGTTCCATGGCTTATCTGCAATTTCGGCACTTCAATACATTTTTCTTGCCAAAAAACCACACCCCAAACACTACAAACAAAAGTTCCCCACTGATGTTTTCCATTTTAAATTACTACTATTCTTCATTAAGATCAATTTCCTAGTATATCTCAATGTATATTTCAACAAGTCTAATAGCATGTAATAACAAAAGGATGTCTGAATACTAGGTCAACATGTTACTTACCGCATGACAACTTAAAAATATTCTTTTATAATTGAAGTGGATAGAATCTATCCACACCTTTAAGCATTTCTATGTGACATCTATGTCAAAATTCAAAAAGTTTCTGTATATTTATGTCAGTTTATTATTCAGCTAGGCAGACATCTGGAGTGTTAGTGTCATATCATGTTTCCACCTCTTTTCATCTTTATGTGGTTTAAGCCCAGCTAGTAACTCAGAACTACGCAGCCGCTTGCTCACTCCCCGCCTTCTTCCTTCCCCTGCTCCCAGAGGGATGGGGAGGAGAATCGAAAGAATGTAACTCCCACGGGTTGAGATAAGAACAGTCCGATAACTAAGGTATAATACAAAACCACTATTGATACCAGCAATAAAATAATGATTAGTGAAACAACAAGGGGAGAGGATACAATTGCTCACCACCCGCCAACCGATACCCGGCCCAACCCAAGCAGTGATCTGGACCTTCCGGGTAACTCCCACCGGTTTTTATACTGGGCATGACGTGCTGTGGTATGGAATACCCCTTTGGCTAGTTTGGGTCAGGTGTCCTGTCTCTGCTTCCTCCCGGCTTCCCCTCCTCCCTGGCAGAGCATGAGAATGAGAAAGTCCTTGGTCGGAATAAACACTACCTAGCAACAACTAAAATCATCGGTGTTATCAGCGTTATTCCCAGGCTGAAAGTCAAAAACACAGCACTGCACCAGCTACTAAGGAGGAGAAAAATGACTGCTATAGCTGAATCCAGGACACACCTGAATCTCAAAGACAGCATATTACACAAGGAGAAAGGACCAACATCCTTCAGATCAGTGAAGCCTCCTCTCTAGTTAATGGACCTGCACTGCTGAAACTTACCTAACTTATGGGCAAAGAAAGCATGCTAATACACTGTCTCTTAGGTCAGCATCGAGTAAAAAGTACCAGACTTGGAAAGATCAAATTTTTTCCCAGCCTAGTCAATATGTGCATATATGAATTTGGGGCAATAGAATAGCCAGTTTATAATCTAAATGTACAAACAGTCCTCATTACTGCAATTATTCACTTTTTTCCGAGTAATCATTAGTGTCCTGCCAAAGATTCACATGCTTGAAACGCACATTAAGCTGATATAAAAACCTCCTCAGAAAAGTTCATCTTTTTAACCAACTCCATTGCTTGGAACACTTGCAGCAACAGGGGTAGATGTGGTGGGAAAAATAATGATGGAAGACATCATTTTACAATTTTATTGTTATAAATTCTTATTGTTATACAATTATTATACAACTTGCCGATACGTAAATTTTTACTATAAATTCCCTACTTCTGAGGCTCAAGAATAAATGACCACTGATTTCCATCTGACATCATCTCTTTCGTAACAGACTGCTGCTGTTTGACTTTTTCATACCTACCAATTGAGCAAGAGTTGTGTGTTTTCTACTCCAAAGAAGAAATGAAGAAACAAATACTTCACTTGGAGTCACACAGATTCCTTCAAGACAAAAAAATTGGCATTCTCTTGAAAGCACAGCTGCTTTTGAGAATGTGAGAACTAAAACTTTATCCTGAAAATTGGTGGTGGTGGGTGGTTTGTTATTGTTTTGTTGGGTTTTGGTTCTTCGTTTTTTGTGAGGGTTTTTTTTTTTTGTATGTTGTAATTATTTTTTTCCTGAGCTTCATCCTTTTAGATTAGATTTAATCTTGCCAGTGCTCTCCATTGCTTAAATTCTAATATAATTCCTTCTCTCTCCAGAGGCTATAAAAATCAGAGTAACCTTCCAGGTTCAGAAGGATTTTTTAAATGGAATTTAGACTAAAGGGGAGAAGAAAGAATGGAACAGTACAACAGTCTTTTCTCAGCACAGAAGTGTTTAATTCTAAAGATTTTGCTGATGGGAAAAAAGCCATACTACAGACTTGATAACTGTAATTTCTGTTTGAGCAAAGACATATGCAACTAAGAGACAAGAGTTCTCTACTTCACTCCATCTGTGATTCAAACTCACTGCTGATTCTGAGGATGATACAAAAAAACTTCAATTTTTTTAGTGAGTGTCTAAGGCAGATAGGATCATAAAAGTTTCAGTTTCTCATAAAAAAAGGGAGGAAGACTGTTGTTGATATGGACTGTTTTTTTCCTAATCTATTTGTTTCCTGTTTCATTTCAAGTGTTTGTATTTTACTAATGACTTCTACCTGTGGCTCCAGATTGGTGACTTTCATATACTATTTGGTATTCTTACACTCCTAGAAAAATAAAATCAGAATATGGATTACAGTAAATATTTGTATGATACAGAAAACCTGAAAAACCTAGATTTAAGGAGGAAAATTCATCCATATAAAGTCTCAAAGCATTAAATTCCCCACTGTGGAAGCATAACGGAAGAAACTTGTGTTTTAATGGGAATTTTCTGTCAATTTCTAGCCTATCCCAAGAAAGATTCCACTCTTTTTTTTTTTATCATTTACAGGGAAAGTAGGTAAAGTGTGTCTGGTATGGCAGGGAAGCATGGAGAATTTTATTCTCAGTGATAAGCAAGTCTTTGCTTTCTCCCAGCTCTAAATCTGCCTACCTGACTAATTGGTGTGACACTGAAGACATCTTAAAACAAACAGATTGTGAACCTACTTCAAAGATACTAAAATTGGAGGGGAAAGGAGGACAGAATCTGCTTTTGATTTCTGGCAATAAAGGGAGTTACAGAAAATAACAAAGATTCATAGCTTTGAATTCTCTTGAGTTGCAGGACATTTCTTCATTATGAAACTTCGATAATGAAATGGGAGAAACTCCCATTCTTCATTCTCCCTCTTCTACTGAGATTCTAAAAGATATTTACATCTCTATCTTTCATTTCCTGCAATGTTCATTAATTTTCTCAATGTATATGACTTCCTCTCGAGACATCAATTTGCTTTTAAATATCTAGATATCTTTTAAAACTGCCCCAGTAATACATGTTATTGTATATTCCTTAATGTTTAAGATGCTTTGAGGTACACCCATTATTTGGATGCCTGTTCACTAGTGTGATTAAACTTCCACATCATGCTCAGTGTATTTGATTTCTAAGGAACACAAAGCACTGTGAAAACAAACACAGAAATTTTGTATGTGAAGCCAGTGATGTGACAGCGTGTTTGAAAGGATAAGTCTTGACAGAATACAGTAATAATGGTCTGGGAAGGCGGGAGTTGTGACTTCTGAAAAATTAGCTAGTGACAGTTATCCTCTCAGTCTGAGTAAGAGCAAGGAAAATATAAACATATTTTTTCTTGTTCATAAGTTGAGACGAATAAAATTAATATTCTGGAGTTACTTTAAAAGAAGAGAGCGAGCTATAATGGAAGGGGTAAGTCTAAATCAGTCTGTCTGAAGCAGCAGGGCTCTGTGCTGTGGCTATATCAATGCTGGTATTATGGAAAATTACCTGAAAGAGGAACATATGAGATAAAGCATTTGAATAAAGGTTAGTGAGCTTCTGGGGAAAGTAAATTATGGCTGGCATATTCTTCGCTAGGAAAGCTGCTGGCTAATACTGAACCTAAGAGAGGATGGGGGTCAGAGACTGGATTCAAAGGCAGTTGTAAAGAGAAACCTGCTCTGGGGACACCAGCAGAAGTAACAGTATATGACTTTGATTTGAATTCCAGAAACTTCTGCTTAGCGTGTTTGTTATACCATGATGTTTTCACCAACCTTTCTTCCACAATGTGTTGGAAGGACTTCTGAGGAGCACTGTTGGTAACTAAAGCTCGAAGTTGAAACTCCTGTGGAGGAAAAGCCAAGGCAGTTGGCTGTATATTTTCCTTTTGTCCTATGTGGTGCCACTGGAGATACGTAACATAGTTTAAACAAGATTTTGTAAGTACAGTTTACTGAAGAAATGAAATACATTGCTGAAAACAAATTTGCAATTGTCCCCTTAAGAAAACACATATGTGTGTTCACACACAGGGATGTGTGAGTGAAGTTGAGTTGCCTGGGGTTTTTTTTCCGAAACTGTTGAACTCTTCAAGAATTTTAAAACACTTGCTCTCTTCCTTCCACTCCCTGTCCTTTCACTCCCTCTCTGACTTTTGTGGTCACAACAATGCCATTATGCTAGTTTCAAGTAACTATGATGAACTGTTCTAATTAAGACATTTAAAACAACAGTTTTATTGCAAACATATGTGAAGCCAAATGTGTTCTTAAATTAATTTTCCACTGCTCTTTTGTGCAAATTAGATGGCTTCAGTCATTGTAAATGTGATTTAGGAAAGCTGGAGTTGTTGGAACCTACTGTTTTGTGACAAGAGGATGCAATCCTTATTTATTGAAATACATGTGCTGGTAATATGTGTTTACAAGGAATATATTCAGTTTGTTGAAGCTTAATTCAACTAACATAACTATTTTACATAATACTGGTTAAAATACTTTAACCTAAGGAAGTGGATAACCTTTGTCTTTCAAATGTAAAATATCTTGCCTTGTTAATTCAAGAATTAAAAAGATTTATTCAATTGGCTTCTATGGCATGACACAGCTATTTCAGTATTGTTGTAAAGACCTACTAATGTTTTCAGTATTATCTTTTTTAACATGTTTTAAATTTAACTGTTTAAAATCTGCTTAGTAAAGATTTCATTTCTGTAAGTACACTTTTGGTGATATAGCTGAAATCAAGACTCTCGACATAAAAAGAAAGGTTTTATCTAAAAAAAAGCTTGTTTAAGTATGAAGTGGCAGCTCAGGTGTAAGTCTGAAAAAACAATTTAACCTCAGCATCGCAAAAATTTACAGAAGTCTCCTAACTCTGCTGTAGAAACCACTGGCTTGGATTCAGTGTTCAAACTCCCTATTCAATATTTAGTGACAGGTAAGCATTTTAGAGGCTGGTCCTCAACAGCTGATTTGCTAAACCGGGAGGTATTTTTCATCTTCATTTCCATTTCTCTGTATAAATTCAGTTCTTTGCTCCAGGCAACACTTCTCTCAAATAGGAATCTGGAAGAAAGACATATATGTAAGATACTTATCCCACTTTCATTCACCCAGAGATATGAGAAGCCTGTTTCATTAAAACCGTCTCTCTGCCTGAAGAAACTTAAACCCAATCTGTCCTTCTGAGGCAGGTGCTAGAACCCAGGTCTTTCAATTTCTTGAGTGAATGATACTTGTGCTGGGTTTTAAAAGAGTTTACAGCAGTTATGTTCTCAAATCCCTAGCTGAAATGGGTCTAATTTTGTATGGTATAAACAGGCAGGGTTCCTTCTCTAAAATCAGTATGATAATGAATGGAGGACATTAACGGCAGGGAAGCGGGAGCAATCTTATTTGCTATGTATTCTTAGCTTAAAGTGATCCACAGCCCTACCACTTCCAGCTCAAGAAATGGCAGTAATTGCTTTCCCAAAGCAACTCTATCAGACCTCGCAATAGAGTCTTTTTCTCTCCCCTTCTCAGCACTCACATCAGGGTCTGTGGCATCCTCTCCTGCTTCAAGCCCCAAAGTGCCAAGGTACCCCAACAGATCTCCATCAGAGGCCCCTAGGGCTTCCCTGCAACCTTCTAGTTGTTGCTTGCAGAAACACAGAATGAGGTACAAGCCTTTCGATCCTCTCATCTGAAGATCTGTTTAACTAAATTTTCTTCATTTTTGTGTCTTTAAATCTTGGGTATGGCTTAAATATACTTGCTTAAATCACTTGTGTGCAACTTAGTGGCTACGGCAATTGACTGTGTAAAAGACAAGACCTGTGTTCAAGTCCTGATTAGTTAAGAATAATATTCCTAAGATTAGAAATGAGTGGTGGAGGCTTCTTTGTAAATAAATGCTTTTATCATCATACACATGTGGATTCTTAGTCCTCCATATTCTTTCTAGATAACAACTATAATTAAGTGTTCAAACAGTTTGAACAGAAAAGATGAAAAGCACAGTATGATTTCCACAGTTTCAAAGATCAGTGCTATGCCGGGTCCACCTGCACAATGGTACATAGAATTTGTTTGCCATCCCTGTGTGGATAGGAGCAAACTGCAGTTGGAAGAACTCCTTTGGCAGCAGCTCATCTCCAGCTGCTCTCTCTCGGAGACTATGGGTCTATCCCTCCACTCAGCAATGCAAACTCATGTCTATTGACTGTTTTACCTTGCCATTGTTGGGCTTGCCCAAAATATTAACTAAATTAGGTGCCACAACACTGTGACTGATAGATCTCTTACAGAAGAATAGGCCAACAAAGTTAAGGTGGTACAAGGTCTGCAGTCCCTACAAAAAGAGAGCAAGGGAGACATGATTAGTTAATACTATTAATGCTTTCCTGTAAGAGAGAAGTACTATGTGAACATCCATACCAGACTGCAGGTACAATCTAACTGACAATATTGCAATCATTATAGCACACAACAATAATTATCGTGGGAAAGGATTCATGAAACCTGATACAAGATGGCAGATGAAAACGAGCTACCAGAAGCAGAACATTTTCTCTGATTTGCAATCTGCCTACAGCTCATATTTATGAAAGGAAGAGACCAAGAACAGGCAGCCCCATTTTTCCTATGTATACCAGGCAGTTATTGAGGATCTTTGCCATGTGCAAAGACATACAAAAATGAAGTAAATGTTTGTATAAGTTGACTGAGAAGCGTTGAATATATTGTACATGCTGTGCATCACTGATTCCTCACGTGCAGCACACTTGAGCTGTATCCTCAGAGCATACGGTTTACTGTCTGCGTGGCCCACAAATTTATCCATGAGAGACTCTGTGGCTTGAAATGGAAGCAAGCTTGAGGACCACTGACCTCCTTGAGAAATGAATTCTCCACAAAGATGCAGATTCAGGTCTCTTCAGACATCATCATCATATCAGAAATTTCCAGGTATGTCTATCAACGAAGGGTCTAATTAACTTTAACATTAGGAAGTCAGGCAAATGTGCAAAACCAGATGTTTTCTGAAGGCCTCTCCATAATCTAATTCAGTAGACCTGAAACTTGATCTGTGTATGACAGCCAACAGCTTATACACTTTAATATATTCATGGAGTTTCAGTTCTATGGACTTTAAGGCAACTTTGCTCCATCAAGACAGATTCCAAAGACATCCATGATCTCTTCTCATCTGAGTATACGTTGGTATGCATAGTGGGCAGAGCACAGGTCAGAAAACTATTCTGTTGTTTGTCCTCAAGCTTCTATCTCTGTGACAGAATAGACTTATCCAATGATGCTGCTAAGCATACGTCTAACTCCTGAGAAAAATGAGAATTAAGAAAGTCTGAGCATTCTGACATCAACTCCAATGTGTATGACCTGTGGAAGGGAGACCAGAAGTCATTGTGAGTTGCAGGGGGTCTCTTATGGGTTTCACAGAGAACCATGCTCCCAGAAGAACAGCTTAGGGCTAACCAAAAGGAAATACCAAGGACAAGGCTGTATCCCATGAGAATAACTAACAGGAGCTCCTATCTGCTAAAGAACCACTCCAAGACAAACGCAGGATTATTAGGACTTAAAACATTGCTAGACATGGTTAGCTGTTGCATGTTTTGACTCTGAGTGATCAGAGAATTCACTCAAGATGCTGAAAACCATAAAATCTTCCTACCTAAACTCACATATACACCTTTTGCCTCATATGGAAATGTCATAGAATCATAGAATCATAGAATCATAGAATCATAGAATCGTAAGGGTTGGAAAGGACCCTAAGATCATCTAGTTCCAACCCCCCTGCCATGGGCAGGGACACCTTGCCCTAAACCACGTGGCTCAAGGCTCTGTCCAACCTGGCCTTGAACACCGCCAGGGATGGAGCATCCACAACCTCCCTGGGCAACCCATTCCAGTGCTTCACCACCCTCACTGTAAAGAACTTCTTCCTTATATCTAGTCTAAACTTCCCCTGTTTAAGTTTGAACCCATTACCCCTTGTCCTACCACTACAGTCCCTAAGGAAGAGTCCCTCCCCAGCATCCTTGTAGACCCCCTTCAGATACTGGAAGGCTGCTATTAGGTCACCACGCAGCCTTCTCTTCTCCAGGCTGAACAGCCCCAACTCTCTCAGCCTGTCTTCATATGGGAGGTGCTCCAGCCCTCTTATCATCCTCGTGGCCCTCCTCTGGACTCGCTCCAACAGCTCCATGTCCTTTTTATGTTGAGGACACCAGAACTGTACACAGTACTCCAAGGAATCAGAGGAGGAAGGTGCGACATTGAGCAGGAAAAAAATACAAGACTCTTAAGGTCAAAAGGAGGAGACAGTAGTGTGATTTTATAGCCTGAAGAACAGGACAATGACCTGCTCCTCATTGTCAAAAAACGGTTCTGTATATTATTCAATGTTTGATATCATACATTCATAGATTGCCAATAATATTGATTTAAAGTATATGCTCTTATTCAATAAAGCTGTTAAAGATTATGCTTAGTCATTGTGGTTATATGAATTCAATTTTTATTATAATTTAAAATTTATTCCTGTAATCAATCTTAATTTTTTTTTCTTGATGTGTTACCTTGTATCAACTTCCAATAATATACAAAAAGTCTCAAAAAAATAAAAGATTACATGTATGGACATATACAACCTCAAGTTTTATCATTCTCCTTAAGGACTGAAAATTCCATCTGAATGAGAATCAAGTCAAAAGGAACAAAACCGGACAAATACAACAATTTTGGGAGACAGTAATACTATCGTAACAGCTAGAAAAAAAAAAGAGTGACTCTGTGCCTGATGCAAGAAATTTTTTTCCTGAGTAAACCTTTTCAGGTCTTGACTGTGGCAGAAGTATGTTACATGCCAGCTGGAACAAAACATGAGTACTTTGGACATATTTCAAGGAATTACATGCCAGGGTACTGAAAGTTCCAAGCAACCCATCTTGCCACACAACTGAGCCAACACTTTCCTCTCAAGTCACTGTTTTGTATGTAGGAGAAGCAGAAGTGTAAGAATGGAACAGAGTCCGGTCTTAGCCAAAACGGAATGAGTGATGTCTATTTGTTTATGTCCTCATATGTTTCCTATCACTTAGTATTAAGAGTGTCAACCAAATATTTAAGAATACTGACTGGATTGACAGACTTTCTTCTCACTTTAGACACTATTACTCTCAACTTTTGAACCCATCAGAGTGTGGCAATAATATTTGAAATGTTTAACAAATGATAAAAATATAGACTGTTTACAGTTGCATTTATTTTAAAGTTTTAAGAATAAAACAATTTTTTAAAGATGATTCCAGACCATCATGAGACATGTTAGCTTTATCCTACTGATGATGAATTGTTGCAAAACAAATTTTGAGCTTTTGCATAGCTTGCAAATTTTAAGTCCAACAGAAATTTTAACCACTGAAGCTAAGGGAAAAGAGATTAACAAAAATGTAAGTACTCACTTCCACTTATTTCCACACACAGACCTTTTGTCAGATGCCACCCAAATATGAGCCTATTGACTCTCAAAGATCTGTATTTGCAAAACCTAGGAATCTAAATATCTGTTCTTAAGGATCCTCAGAAGCCTTTAAGTACATCATATCTGTACGTAACAACAGAAGACTATCTCTTCTCTGGTGGCCTAAGACAGCCTAAGGCCTCAGTGCATGCTGAAGTTGATCACAGAATCATAGAATTGTTAGGGTTGGAAACAACCTTAAGTTCATCTAGTTCCAACCCCCCTGCCATGAACAGGGACACCAGACACTAGACCACATCACCCAAGACTCCACCTAACCTGGCCTTGAACACTGCCAGGGATGGAGCATTCACACCTTCCTTGGGCAACCTGTTCCAGTGCCTCACCACCCTCACAGTAAAGAACTTCCTTATATCTAACCTAAACTTCCTTGTCTGTCTCAGTGAATTCAGTACACACAGGTTTCTGTGTGACAAGGTCCATTCATAAGTCCATAGGGCCATTTTCAACAGGTTGAGGGACTAATAGGTTTTTGGGCTTTCTTGAAACTTTAGAAATATCAGTTTCCAATTTGTAAACATCAGTTAAACAGGCATTCAGATCTTGTGTGAGTTTGATCTTATAAATCAGAACTTCTTGCTATGAGTGCAAAATCTGGGCTCTAATCCCTGTAACTGCCACAGGAGAAGGAAGTAGCCCAATGATTAAAACACAGTTATGAAAGTAAATATTTTAACAAGTACTAAGTAAAAGCAACAATAAGAACTTAAAACCCTGAATCTCATGGCTTATCATGTGTATCTTTTGTACGAAAAAACTAAACAGAAACTGAGCTACCAAGCCTTCTAATGTCTGATTTGGCAGTGCTGCAATAAAACAAAACTGAGTGACCTTACTCCAAATGCTACATAAGAGAAGCATGGCAGTTAATTCTGTACAGAACCTTTTTATACTATGATTTGAGATTCTTGCATTTGTATCTGTGTGCATATGAAGTCCTGTCAATGGCAGTGCCAAATCAAAGAGATCATTTTTTTTATATTTACCTCTGATTGTTGAACAGCTTATATTCATCTTTTACCCCTTAGCTTGGTGAGCGCAAAGTCAGAATCTGTGACATGAAAAAAACTTTTCAGCTATAATAAAGTGCTGCACTGCAGCAACAGACCTCCTGTAACTGGAGTCTACCAACTTCAAAAGGCATCACATAAAAGCCAAGGTTTGATAAAAATTTCAACACTTCAGAATAAATGATCATTGGAGAGGATCCTGGAAATGGGGATGAATTTTTCCCCACTTCTTCAATGAACATCCACAATAATTACATCTTTCCATTGCAGAAAATAGATGTAAATGTCAAGAATCTTAAACAAAGCAAAAGTCACAAGTTTCTGTTTCTCACTCTACTGATTGAAATTACATAGACAAATTAACTCACAAATTAACTCTCTTACGTGACCTGCACAACAGCAAAAGAACTTCTGTTTTGACTTAGGGGTGCTCTGTGAGAACAAAGCAGTATCTAAGTATCCTCCTTCTACAAATCTGGAGAAAGGAGACTTCACCTGATGGACCTTGAGACCTTAGGTCACCCTTTGTCTACTATACAAACAGAACTGAGCATATAAACCCCATCTTTTTAAAGAAATCCCTCCTTTGTACTTAGATTACATGTTTTTTACAGTAGCAAATGATTAAGAAACCACTAAGTGTTTGGATCCCTGTTGTGGTTTAAGCCCAGCTGGCAAATAAGTACCATGCAGCCACTCATTCACCCCCTCTAACTACCCAGTGGGATGGAGAGGAGAATTGGAAACATGTTAAAAATCCATGTGTTGAGATAAGAACAGTTTAAAAATTGAAATAAAACCAAAATATAATAATTCAATACTAATAATACTAATAATAATAGGAAATAGAGAGGAAGGAATAAAGCCCATCCCTTGAGAAAAAACAAGTGATGCACAATACAAATGCTCAACACCCACTGACCGATGCTCAGCCCATCCTGACCCGAGCAGCGATCGGTCCCCTCTAGACAACTTGCCTCGGCTTATATACTGGGCATGACGTGCTATGGTATGGAATACCCCTTTGGCTAGTTTGGGTCAGGTGTCCTGCCTCTGCTCCCTCCTGGCTTCTTGTGCCCCTCCTCACTGGCAGAACATGACGGACTGAAAAGTCCTTGATCAGGGTAAGCACTACTGAGCAACAACTAAAATATCAGTGTGTTACCAGCATTCTTCTCAGACTAAACCAAAACACAGCACTGCAACAGCTACTAGGAAGAAAATTAACTTTATCCCAGCCAAAACCAAGACAATCCGAAAATCACAAATGCAATTAATTAGTCCAGCAATTTCTGTAAAACTTGGATTTACATGTGAATTTAAGAGAAGGCATAATCACATGGAAATTTAGGAATGGAATTTAGATTCCAGCACCTGTTAAAGCAAGAAAACAACTCCCCTGAATTCCACAGAAAAAGAAAAGTTGATCTCAGCAGTGGGCTAAGGCAGGCCAAAGTAACTGTAAACTGGCTAAACTGTTGGCTTGATTATCCATTTTAGCAGATTACACAGGTTTAGGATTGTATTTTATTTCTGTGCCTCTAGTTTAAGCAATTTCCAAAGCAGAAGGTCAGTGCTGTAAAATATTTATGGAAACTTTAATCAACACTTTCCTCCAAACAATTTGCAAAATTGAGCCTAGAGTTTTAAGATGTTTCTAGAATCCTCTGTAGTTCTTCCCTTGTTGTTTGTTTGTTTGACTGATTTTTTAAATTCAAATACTGACAAGGTTGTTAAAGTCACAAATTTACAAGGGTGAATTATACTAAATGAGGTTTATTGTGTTTGTTAGGCACACTACTGATGCATTATTTTTCAAGTACAGAAAAAATAATGGAAATTATCACAGAAACACAAATGAACATGTTTATATTAAGCCTTCTGATCCTTTCCATTTTATCTCTAGATGAAATCTGAGTTAATGTAAGAAACTTCAAAATAGTGCTAATGACACAAACAAGGTATCTTCAAATATTAAGTGCCCAAGCAATAGCAAGAGCCAAAGAAAATTCAGATTGTTCTTCCTTTACTAATCTCTAGATACCAGAGCAGCCTAGGTGTGCTGTTGCTATACAAAATAATGCATATTTTAAAGCAAGGGACAAAACCTAGAATTTTCCCCACCTTTCAGACTGTAAATGGTATGCAGGAATTTCTTTTCATTCACTGCGCTAATGTTTTTTAAAGTTCTTTTCAGAGTAGAGTCATTCTGTGTAAGACCTAAAGCAAGAATATTCAATGCTAATGAAATCTAGCATTTTCAAAGCTAAAAAAAAATAAAAAAAATCATAGGGGATTTATATGGCAATTTACTAAATATGGTACTTGACTCCTGTATCAAAAGTAATTTAGGTATAATTATTGGCTGGATAGAGGTATTCACCAATATGATTTTAGAGTGACTGGGTTGAAACCTCAGGAACAGAAGTATTTGTGCATTGGGTAAGATATAAGGTCCTTTTAGCCCAGTAACCGGTGTGTGGTATTGAATTACCACAGAACCAAATGACAGTAGCGTAAAAACAAAGCACATTCCCAGAAATTAAGATACAGAGTCTTCCTGTGATCTGACTTTTTTAGAGAGAAGTTACATCTTTCTGCTAAAAGATAAGATTGAACATACTGAAGAGGGGTCACAAAACATTTTTACGGAGGTTTAGACCAAACTGTCTCACTTTTAAAGGAGGTTTGTAGATTGTGGGTTAGGCCTTCAGGTAATATTAGTCAGGCATGTTAGTTAACTAAATTTAATTATGGGGGCTTTTCTGAAAGCAGAACTGGCCTGGTTTTCTCTCTACATGTTACCTACTGAGTGTTTAATGGTTTAGCTTGTCAAACAACCAGCCTGGATTTGAATGGAAAGATTCAGTCTGATCTGGATTCTCTTCCTAAGCTTTTGCAACATTATATCCTGATAAAAAACCCCAACCAACCAACCAAAGAACGACAACAAAACCATAAAAAAGAGTAAGGCAGAACTTCCTTTTGCTGAGTGTTACTGATTTTTCCAGATGCTTGCTAAAAAGATCAGAAACTACTCCACTGTTTTGAATGAAAACAGATATTCAAGATCATGAAAAAGTTAAAGCTCTATCACTGTGTTGGTTTTGTACCTTTCTGTTGGGATAGCAATCCAGACCGCATAGGCTCTACAGCTCCTTTTTCTGAACCAGTAGCTAAAAATTGACAGGTAGTAATTACCAAAGAAGCAAATGGCACACACTTGATTCTGAAGATTTCTGTTAGTAATAGGTCTTACCTAGGAGAAGGGGAGTTGTGAGTTTTCCCAGCACAGCTGCAGAGAATTGCAAATTCTCTGCAACAAATTTCAAGCTGGGGTAAGCAGAACAGCCACTTTGTTTGAAGGACTGGTGGATGAGACATTTGAATATCTACTGAAAATGCTACTTCCTTGAAAGTATCTAGAACGCTTACTCAAAGCAGCATTAGATAAATGTATGTACTGGTATGTGTCACTGTGCAACTGACATTTTAAAGACAGGTCACAGGTCCTGAGAGACTGCTAGAAATCGTGTAACTGATTCCAGGTAAATTGACTGTGGGAATTTTCAAGGAGATTGTTTCATAGAAAATATTGTTTAAAAAAAAAAAAGGCAAAAAAAAAAAAAAGCGTATTGGAAAAGCATTGGTGTCCAAATTAATAATAAATGACACTGATTATATAATAATCAATGAACACTGAATAATGGAAAGATCACATATTTTCAATTATAATTATATGAATTTAGGAGTGGAATATGGGAATTTTTTTCTTGGAAGTTTGGAAGATTCTGACTAGTGCCCCTGGGTGCTTGTGTCTGTAATGTTATGGGTCAAGTTCATTGAGACATGAGCAGAACCTGTGTGTTCTCACACCATTGCTTGGAGAACACTCAGCATCTCAAGGGACTACGTGGCACTCACACAATCCAGTCCTATGTTCATCGGTGAGTAATGGATCCTTCCTTTTTATGCTTCTGGCTGCTTTCTCTTAGTTTGTATCATGGCTTTTAATGTAATTTGAATCTGGACAGTAGGGGAAGAAGTGGCAGAGATTCACTGTCTGTCAATAGATAATTTATCCATCTAAAATGAAAGCCTCGAATGCGTGAATGTTCACCTTCTCTTTACAGTGTATGACACAGAAAAAATAGTATTTTAATTTCAGTAGCTAGAGTAGGCTTTGAGATAGAGGCTCTGTAAATCCACTGTAGGCCTGCAAATTAAGGAATTGCATTTTTTACTTTGTATTCTTGATACTGTACTCTTGTCATTTTCCATGTTTGGGTTACTCATTTAATCAGCATTTTCTCTCTCAGATTATTCTGATTGAGGTGCTTTAGGAAAGAATCCAGACAGTGTTTTTCTTGTGTTCTCCAGATGTTTGCAATAACATACTACTGAAGTGAGTGCCAGCAGCAAAGGGATATTCCTCCACAGGAAATACTTTGCATCTGACACCAACCAATAGCTCCTTAGGGACAAAAAAGGCACCAATTTGTTAGCCAGCAGCTAACCAGTAAACGAAAGAGTAATCTTGGTAAAATTAGATTAAGTATGTAACTTCCAGTAAATGAGTTTGGAAAACAAGCACAAGGAATTACTAATATAAACTACTGCTTTAGGTTTACTGCAGAAATATTCAGCCACCAATCTCCTTTCAGTCTCGCCACCTTCTCCACAAGCATGCTTTTTAATTTTGAAGAGGAAAAGCAATTAGGCAGAATGTATTGAGCAGAGGAAAGAAAAGAATAAATTTATCTCATATTATTCCTATACTTCAAAAACATTTCAAGAGAGATGCAATAAGGGTGGTATAATCATGTTTTTCCTTCCCTGACCCATTTCCTATTATTTTTTGTCATATATATTATTCTATTGATTTATACTGACAGCCATTTTTGTTACTTCTTTCCGTCAAAAAAGTGGACATTGAACTTTTTACTTTGAGAGCAAATACCTTTCTGAATCTTTCAATGATGTGTACGCATATATTATTCTTTTCCATACATTAAAATAATAGATTATTTTGTTTTCATACATTAAAATGATTTTTTTTTTTTTGCTTGCCTATTCAGTGCATCATTACTAAGTCAAAGCATTGCATACACAATTATTTACACAATGTTAGAAGCCACTGTACAATATGAATGGACAAAGCTCACATAACTTGGACAAAATTCATATTATCACATCACCTCTAGGTATTTGTATTTTGACTGAATTTGGTTTTATCATCCTGTCTTACTAAATCCATAGGCTGTACTCTTGAATTTTACACTGAAAACTGACTCTATTGAATTTAAAGAAGTCACATGTATAACTGATACTCATATATTTTAGTAAGATGCTCCACTTCTTTCCCTAGGTACTGAGGGGCTAGTTTGCAGAAATGCTTTTGGCATTTTTGGAGAAATATCACTAGTTACAATTAGACAGGAAAAAAGGCCCACTGCAATTTAGTGCTTGGGGAATATCCCAGACGGTGGATGGTTCATTTGCTCACCAAAGAAGACTGAGAGAACACAAGTGGTTCAAAGAGAAGTTGGTTTCAGCAAATTTATCTTCCAGGTAGGTAGTATTTCTTATTTCCCTGTGAAGTGGTAATAAATCTTGGGAGTTGAGATTCCAATACAGAGATATTATAGAGATTATTTTTTAACTGTGTTAACTAATGTGACACTCTATCCTGAGCAGGCTGATGGACTGAACATATTTTATGCATGAGAGACATTTTATTCATATTTAATAGAGAAATTTTTGCATATTTTTTTAAGTTGGGTCAAATTAACTAAGTAATTTCGTTCCACAACATCACTCAACAAAGGATTTACCAGGTAGGAAAAGTAACTTTCATTGCCATCCTGATTATACACACTAGAAACAAACACACAATTAACACAGATTTGGATTCCATAAAATTCTGCTCTACTTTTACTTCTAAAGCAGAATAACATACTCTAAGCTCTCTCTTCAGTTTCTTAAAAGCTTAGCTTCATGCTTAGAGTTCTGCTCTACAAATAATCAGCCCTGTACCATTTTTACCAATACGTAAATCCTTGCGAGACGTGTGGATTGTGTACTTGAGTCAAAGCAAGTACAAATTATTACTATACATGTATAGTATTTTGCTATATGATTTTAAATCAGTATCAAGAAGAAAAACGTGGGAGAAGTAAGACAAGAACTTAGTGCAAAAGGTGACCTTGCCTTAATCCTGACTTTCATTATGTTTGCTAATTACTGTTTGGAAACAACCAACTTAATTCACAAGTATGTAGTTTATTTTGTGAGTTCCTGGGTTTCTTTTTAAGGGAATAACTTCTTGTTTTTAAATAAGTGAACTAACATAATGTCATTTAATACATATACCACGCTTCAGAAAGCACTTTTAATTTTTCCCTTTAACTGAAGAGTCTTTCAGCCTCTGCCCAAAGGAACCACAATTCTATAGTTTGGAGTGTAAGCAGCAGGTGTGACTTCGTCAGCATAACTGTTAAATAGTTGTTTAGGAATTCAGAAAAGAACACTATATTCAGTTAAACATGGGAACATTTTGGAAAGAGATTAGCCCACTATTCTTTTAGGTTCGAAAAATTACAAGATGAAAACCTGTGTTTAACAAGTACACAAAATAGAAGTTAGTTATAGAAGTGTACTATAGCTTAACCTATTGTTTTAATTTAACTTATGATTAATTTTGAAGATTTAAATGGGTATTTTATTTAGTAAGTGTCCAATACGCAAAGCTGCAGCAATTGAATTAAGCTTTCTTCCACAATTTAATTTGGGATGAAAAATACAGGTTCACTGGTTTAGTGCTTCCCTATCTTGTATGTGGAATATTTCCTTTAGGGACAAATTCAAAAGAGGGAGGGAAAATAAGGTTATATTTAACCATTCCCAGAATTAGTCAGTTGAGCTAGGAATCTGCTTGCTTTTAAAATTCTTGAATTCTGTTTGGAAAGTTTGAAAATCTTTAAAAACAATCAGAACATTCAGATTAAAAATGTTTTATTTGGCCCAGAAGACTTTGCTCAACTTTTACCTTTGATAAATAACTCAAATCCCAAACAAAACACATTCAACAGGCAACAGCAAATTAATTTTTAATTAATCTATCTGGAATACTAACGACTCGTGGAAAGTGGGATGTAGTTCTACATATACAATTTGTAAAAGTGCTCATTTGGTTTCCATTCTCATTCAAGAATATATATGAAAGTTTTATGGTAACTGTATCAGCCCCTTCCCAGTAGGTAAGCACTTGGGGCTTTTTAAAAAATATTATTTTATTTTTAATAAGGGAGAAGTGACTAAATGTAAAAGTAATTACATTTCTGTATTTCTGACATGACTGGTCTGGCTGATTCTCATGAAAAATTATTTCTGTTATTCACGTACGTTTTATGATCACTCAATCATTTCCTGCACAGTTTCCAACTCTCTTTGTGACTCCACACATATAATAAATAGTATAAATAAAACAGCATGCTAAAATCACCACGGTCTGTATGTGTGTGTGTGTTCAGTTCATTCTGTTTGTAACACTGGACTGAATACAGGATATTTTTTTCCAAAAGAAAAAGTGCCATCTGCTGAATCACCAAAACAAAATTTTGCAGCATCTTGAGAGATTTTCTGAGATATGTCCTTTCCAATTACTGATCAGGCCAAGCCTTAGTCAACTTATGATCTTTAATGAGATCACAGCTGGCAATGGTATGGTTGAGCACCACATTGCTTCACTAAGTATTCATTTAATGTGTGTTGTGTTTTTGTTTCGGTGCTTTTTTCTGGATTCAAAGGTATTACTGGCAGATCAGTGAACTGCACTTTGAAGACATTTAAGCTTTTACTTCTAAAATAACTTTATCCCCCAAGATTTCTGGGGAGACTTCTTGTGCATCCTCTGCATCTTCTTAGTCTACAGAAGTCAGATTTCCAGTAAGGAGTTAGTTACCCTTCTTTTCCCTGATTAGCCACTTTGGTCTTGGTGAAGGTACAGATGGAAAGGCTTCAAAAAGAATAAACTGATAAAACACTGATAAATACCGTTTACTTGTAGAGACAGAAGCAAAAGCAATAGAACAACTAGTAGATAACTTTGCTATGCGCCATGGGACACTACCTATTAGTTAACTCAGACATGGTTTAGCAAGGTATAGCTCATTTTTTAAAGGCATAAAATTGCATTCAAGACCAAAAGCACAATGAACTTTACTCAGACCCAGAAGAGCTGTCAGGTTTTTTTCAGGGATAAGCAGTAGATATTTGGTTGATTACAAAATATCAGCCACTACATAATCCTGCACAGCACTTAGAAGAATGTCACTATAAAAGTGGAGGGATTGGTGAAGTGGACACTATTTACATCTTCAAAAGTCTGTAAATTCTCCAAATGCAGTTGCAGGATTAAGGAAATCAGATAACCACAGGATTATGGGCAGTACTTCTATGACTTCAAACTAACTGATGAGGTAAAACAGGAATCAGTTTTCCCTTCTTAAAGTAAGTGAGAGGTGTCAAGGCTTCATGCAATAAGAAAGTAAGCAATTGTGTTGGAAAATATGTCTAATCATGAATGCTCAATTAGGCTAGACAGTATTCGTAGGGGGTCTGTAGCAAATCTGGTAGTAATTTTGTGACCATGTTGATGATTTCTACAGAAATGTAGTAGAAACCATCCTTTACCTATTTAAGCTATGTTATGTATAGGTATGTACAGTATACTGTTACACAGTATTCTCAACCGGTGTCAGAAAACAGACTTTTTTTTCTCTAGTTATAAACTGGATATGTGCTGGCTTCTGCATGGACAATTTCACTGGTAGCTCTTCATAAATTGTTTCTTTTTTTTTTTTTTCTGTTCATACAATGCCATTGAGGAACATATTAATTAAAACTTAACAACTTGTGGGTTGCTTTCTTCCTAATTTAGTGGTGACTGCAGTTTGGAAATTCAGACTATTACTTAGCTAGCTCCAAAAATCATATGATGTTGTTGCTCATACAGAAACAGTTAAGCAAAAATAACCAGCAGGAATGCTTTTAAAAGTCAGTGTTGGAAGAACTGTTGCTTTGGCGAGATGAAAAAAGTCTACCATGAGACTTGAGGGAAGTCAAGAGGAAAGTCATGGGCTCTTCTTGAACATGCCCTCCTTCAAACCGTTTAAAAAAACACGAAATTTGGAGACACTTGGGGAGGAAAAAATACAATATATGCCCACTAACAAATTATTTCAGCCAAACACCACACATTTTATAGTGGTAAAATGTGCAAAGATAATTACACTTAACCCAAGACAGTAAGAGGTGCTGTCAGCCCTTGTCTATTTATATCCCAGTTCCATAGCATTCCCAGAGACAAAACTCTCTGTCACCAAGTGAGATATTTACCATGTGCAGACACACCACTCTGAGAAATGTTCTGTTTTCCCCTCCTGCTTTAGCTAGGTTAAAACATCTCAGGCTGCCAAATCTCTCAGAAACATTTAAAGCATCAAAAGCCAGTTCCAACCATGCAGCGTGATCCTCTAAGCAGGGCTTGTCTGCATGCCCTCTTCTTGCACTTCATAGCTAGTGGGAAATAGAAATACCTCTAAGAATTCTGTTTACCTGAACTTGCCACTTTTTTGCAGTAAGATGAAAAACCACAGAGGTGAATGATATCTAGCAATCTCTTTCTTTTGGCCCATAGATCGATCTCTGAGTAACGCTAGGGAAAGTGTGTGTTCAAAATGCAGCACAGGCCCGTGCCTCAGGGAAAAAGCCAGGTAGCAAAATAGCTTGTAAAAGCTATTCTGGCTCACGTGCATTTTTATTTCTATCTGATCAGATGCACAACTTGAATAGGGTCTACTGAGAGTTTGCAGGGCAGTCTGCAGGGGTAGGCAGAGACATGCAAGTGCCTTTTACCAATTCGGTGGTATTTACAAAACACCTTTCTATAGCTTCCTTGCAGCAGCAAAGAGAGCAGGGCGCACCCCAGACCAGCCAGAAAGGTTACTTCACAGTGCAGAGGTGTGCAAGTGTCACCTCCCAAATATGACTTTTCCTTTTTTTTTTTTTTTTTTTCCAGCAGAAACAGGCATTGTTGCCTCCTTTGGCAGGAATTTTGCAATGAGCCAGCCACTGAAACCGATTTCCTTTTAGGGGACTGATTTGACGGGTACATACACTTCCCCAGGAGAGCTGGTGCAGTAGGCCGCCGTGCCCGGGGATACCCCGGGGGTGTCCCGGGGAGACGCGGCGCCATGCCCTCGCCCTGCGGGCTATCTTGCAGGGGCGCAGCGCACCTCTTCCGGAGGAGCCACCGTGCCTCCCGCTCCCCGGTCAGCGCTGCAGGGCGATGCTGCGGGTGGCGGGGTGGCTGTCGCTCCTCCCTCAGCCCATCTCCCCTGCCGGCGTCGGAGCCGGGGCCGGGGCCCGAGCGGGCAACGGCGCGGGCGGGGCGGGGCGCAGGCGCGGCGCACGGCGGGCTGCAGCCGGGCCCAGCGCCGCTCCCGGGAGCCGATGGCAGCTGCACAGCGCGGCCGCCCGGCGGAGCGCGGCGCGGCTCGGCGCCCCCGGCGCGGGATGCGCGGGCGGGCAGGCGGCGGCGGCAGCAGCAGCGGCTGCAGCAGCTTCAGGAGCCGGAGGGACGGGGTCGGGCGGCCGGCAGCCGCCGCGCTCGCCTGACCTGCGTGCTCCCCTGGCCGCGCCGGGCTGCCCCGAAGGATGTCCGCCCAGTCCAAGGGGACCGCATCGTCCTCCTCGTCGCCGTCCGAGGGGCCGCCTGCAGCCTCCAAAACCAAGGTGAAGGAGCAGATCAAGATCATCGTGGAGGATTTGGAATTAGTCTTGGGGGACCTGAAAGACGTGGCCAAGGAACTTAAGGAGGTGAGAAGCGGAGGGCTGCGCGGCGGACCCCCGGTCTGCCCCATGCGGGGGAGCACCCTTCGGCCGGGGCCCTGATGCCCCGGGGCTCCGCTGCCGCCCCAGGGCTCTTTTCACCACTTCTCCACCGCGGATAGAGCAACTAGTGTCCAGGCTTGGCACGGAGCCGTGCTCCGCGGCGGGAGGCTGTGCCGGCTGTCCAGAGCGGGACGCGGCGGTGGGACTGGAGCCCTGTGTCCCGGGTGCGGTGCGCTGCGCCTCCGGGGTCGGTCGTGCTCCCGGCCCGGCTACGAGACGGCTCTTTCCGGGGACTTTCCGCCCTCGGAGCACTCCTCGGAGTCGTTTGGGTTTTTTTTCACATTATCATTTATTTTATTTATTTTTCCCAGGAGGCCGCGAGTACCTCTCCTGCGGGGTCCCCGCTGGGCAAGGAGGGTGTCTGGGGGAGACGCGGGAACCGCAACACTGCCCGATCCCCGGCTGCGCCGGGCCGGCATCCCGGCTGTGGGAGAGGCGTCAGGAGCGGCTCCACCCCGCTCCGGTGGGTTTAACTTTTCGGGTGCAGGGTGCAGCCCCATAGTCTGCCCCAGGCAGCAGCCCAGCTCGGATCTGCCGACCGCTGAGGGCTGGGGGGAACCGGACTCCCCGCACCCGCCGCCCTGGGCGAAGGGTCCCTGCCCGGCTCGGCAGTACCGGCGCGGCGAAGTCTTCCTCTGCCTCTTGCAGGCTGCTTCACCGTGAGCTGAGCACCCCGTTTATCTTCGCTATCTGACAAGGTTGCCTTTGCAATCTTCCTTCTGCCGGTGGCGAGTGTCATTTCCCCTGGGTTAATCTGCAGGCAGAGTGCGATTACCGCGGGCATGTTCGTAAGCAGGGAAACGCTGTAGCTGAAGGAAGAGAATTTGGCTGACCTCTTTGAGATTTCCACGTTATCTTGGTTTTGCTACACAACTGGTCGACAGATGGTTGGGTTATGCGCCGAAATTCAAGTCCAGAATCCCTGTACATTGCTTTATAATCCCGTATTTGACATTTATAACAGGCTGTGTTGTTTTGCTATCAAATATTAGTTTTTTTTTTTAACAACATTGTCAACAAGTTTCATTCAACAGACTTTTGCCATCTGGGGCAGTCTGAAATTCACCCAGTGCTTCGTATAATGTTGAAAGATGTATAAACACACGGCTCACTAATCACAGCTGTTGGACTTCTTTCTCACCCACAATTCCACATTTCTCCTTTTTTTTTTTTTGAAAATATATCTATAATTTTTCTTTTCCTTAACGTGCTGCTGTCTGTGCTTTGTAATTTTTTGAGGTCATTTGAAGTGGAAATAAACATTATTTGTAAGGCAGTTCTTTCAACATTTTAGAGATTGATAGAGCAAACTGGCTCCTGTGGCTACAGAAGCACATTTTCAGGACCTGGAGAGGATGTACTGTGATCTGTCCCATGGATGTAAATCATTCTCTGCAAAGAATCATTCCTAGCTTTCTGCTAGTGAGCAAGCAAGATCACTGTAGGTAGAGGTCATATGCCATCCTTTACTGTGGCATGTTTTATCTAAGCAAATTGTCTGTTCTGGTTGACTGCATCTGTAAGAGAGAACTGGATTTACCTCTGTTTCATGGGAAAGTGGCTTGTGTGAAACTGTTCTTCCCAAGTAAAGTGAAATGTAAAAAGGAAGTTGTAGAGACATGATGCTATAGCTCTATTAAGTACTGTGTACCTGTTGAAGGGTGGAAGGATTGCCAAGAGCACCTCTTTAAAGAAAATGAATATATTTTTATAAAAAGGATAGTTAAATTTTGTTCATAACAGCACACGAGCTTGAGTAATGCTTTTCTCTAAATCTGTCTGACAAAGATGATAGCTACGATACTTCGACAAACAAGGGTCGTATATGCAGTCATCTGCTTGCTTGCAATATCATGTGTTAAATACACTTTCTAAGACATTTATTTTGAAACATCTGCAGAAGTTTACCATATGAGTACCTCCAGCTGTCTACCTTTTGTAGTATCGACTAAATCTGTACAAGATCTCTTGACATTGACATATGCAATGTATACCTTTTTATGTGAAAGTGTGTTAATTGAAGACACTAGAAGCCAGTAATCAGTCTCTTTTATAGTTTGTTTGTAGGTGTTAGAAAGCATTGGCAGATGTTTCATTAAAGTGTGTAAGAATTTGGTCTATAGTTCTGGTGCATTATACACAGAAGTATACCTGTGCTTCATTGTGGTTCCTTATTGTAAGACCAGGCAGAGCGATAAACAAGAGGATGTAAGTTTGCATTCTATTTTCAGTACACATTGTGTTCTTCTGGAAATGTTGTGACTACCCTTTTATTTCACTGTATGTTTGCTGGAGCTCAGCTGTTGTGCTACAAACTCTTCTGCTGTTCATTCCTTTTTCCCCCTTTTTTTTTTTTTAAATACAGTATTCTGAAAACAACCTTTCATTCTTTTTATTACTGTTAAAAAAGGCTTCAATTCTGCTACAGTGGTAGGGCATGGAGGGTCTTTTTTTGTGCAGTTACAGTAATAGCTGTGATATTGAAAATAATGGCATTTGTAGAACACCTTTTTTGTCTCCTGTTTATGCCTCTCCATTTGTTACCCTTAAATATAAAATATTTAATTATTTATTAGATTATACTTAATGTGTTGAGATAGCCTGGATGTGCTCTCCTAGTGTCTTTCAGTCTTCTTTTCTAAGGTTTTATATTCAAAGTACCATCAAATTGAAAGATAGTTTCATTGCTTCAAAGTGAACTGTTCTATAACAGTAAGGAGTATGGCTGTACAAGACTTGTACGTCTTATTACATTTAGCTTGTTACAGTTTACTGACATTAATGTGTTTGCCTCTGCTTTTGTTCCAAAGGTTTTCTTAATTGATGCTTTAATATTTTTTGTTTTTAAAAGGGGGGAAGGAAGAAGTGAAGAAGTGGAGGGAGAGGAGGATGGGGTGTTAAATCCAGATGCAGAAATCATGAAGCTTATAAATTTTCTGTAAAAACACATGATTAAATTATGTGGATTAAAACAAGTACATGTTAGGAGTTACTGTGTCTCAGAAGTGGAACATCTGGGTGGTTGTTTTTTTTTTTTTTTTGTTTGTTTGTTTGTTCTTTGGGTGGTGGTTTTTTTTTTTTTTTGTTCCTTATTCATTGGTCTGGACTCCTTAGGGTAAGCAACCACAAAAGGCTGAGGATGGAGTTGGAGGGGGGTGACTGGGGAACATGTTAGGATGGAGTGGTGCCAACTCCAGTGTCTGATCTCCTGTGTGGCTAGTCTTCTCTAGGGTGCAGTTAACTTAGGAGAGACTTGGCCCCTTTTATCTCCTTGCTGAAAAGAAACACCAGGTGGGTGTGTACCAACAGCGGGATGTGTTTTTGTGCTGGAAGAAATGGATTTTAAATGGATTGAGTGGCTGTTATTTGATGAATACTCCAAAGAAAAATCGAAGGGGTGCCGGAAGATGGAGTAACACTGACTGTTCCTTTAGTCCAGACTATTTCAAAATTAAATTGATGAAGCTTTAACCTTTGATTTTCTTCCACAGGATTGGATAAAAGACCTTTTTTTTTCTGGAGTCTGTCTAGAAAGATGGTTATTTTTAAGTCTTGCTTTGCAGATGATACTTATCTGTCTAGTACTTAAACAATGTGATGATGAACACTACTGGAAACCAGAAGATGTGTGTTAATTAAACTGTTTTGTGTCATGCAAAATGTGTGATGTAGCCGTAATCCTCTGATGACTTCAGAAGGGATTGTACGGGGTGTACGTGGGCACAGCAGGGCACAGAGATCATCTTAAAACTGATACTATCATTTTTAAGACTTACCTGCTTTCACATTTTATGATAATGTTGCACATTTCTGTAGCCTTGCACTTGTTTACATTAAGGAAATACTTAACTAAATCATTTGATAAATACTTTTTATAGTAATAAAAATTCATCATGCAGAACGAATTCCTGGAAGATATGTTCAAAACATTTGCATAGCTTATAATTAGCTAAATACACTTCACCATTTATCAAAAGGAGGTAGCTGTGTAGCTATTGCCAGTGTTTAGAATGACTGAAAAGGGAGGTGCAGGAGAAATAGAAGCCCTCATAGGCATTGCACATGCATCAGTGAATTTCCTATGTTTCCTATTCTACTTCCTCTGGTTTAAATACTCCAAAAATGTCTTGCTGACAGAATGAGTGAATAATCCTCTCTCATATAACTGATGCATTTATTTTCCATGAAGATGTAATCTATAAAATTTGGGCATGACTTAACAAATAATGTTTTCTAAGTGATAATGGAGCTAGCAGATGCTGACCCCCTCCCTCTAAGCACCACAACAAAGTTTGTTGTGGGGTAGATGGCCTGATTCCGTAACCAGGCCAGTCATCATTATTTTAAGCAGAGGGTGGTCATGTGTTCCATTGTCTTCATCTCTAGATGAGGCCTGCAGGAGCATATTACATTTTCAACACCAATTTTTTCCATTCTGTTTTTGGTTTTGTATTTAGCTAATGATCCGAATGGCACTTCAGGTTCTTGCCTGTTAATCCAGAAGCTAGGAAGCTGCAGTTTCTATGTATGAAGACAGTAAGAGCAGCAACAATCAATCTGATGTGCAGGCAGCAATACAAACACCAGTACAAAATATGTTTTGGGTTCATACTGGTGCGTGAAGGCCAGGGGAAAAGGTATTACAGCATAGGTATAGAATATACTATATAGAAACCTAAGGGTAGGTAAAACGATAGCAAAATGTTTTAATCCATTCCTTCTCCTGCTGATCCCTGCCTCTTCTTTTTGGGCTCTCTCCAGACGTCAAGGATCTGCTGCTCCTTTTGGTAGGTGGTGGCGGTTGAAGAAAGATGTTTTTGAGCGTATGTGCTCCTACTGTTAGAAATCCAGTAAATGCAGATGCCCTTCTTATGTATGGATTCTGGATACTGTGTTCCTCATGGAGTCTTGCTTCGGAGGATACAGTCTCTGTAAATGAAGATCTGGTCGGTGAGATGTGACAGGGACTGAAGCTTTCTTGTGATTTTTATTGCAGTAGATGGGGCTGTGGTCTAGGTCAGGCACCTGTGGTCAAGGTGTTGTATGACTAACAGCACTGGCCATTGCAGAACTTGCTAATCTCTCCAGCAGCAGGCTTTTTTTTGATTTCTTATTGCAGTCCTTAGTGACAAATGCAATCATGAACGGTACTTGGGTGTTCGTTGTAAGTGCAGAGTATGATTCATTATGTAAGAGAAGCACTGCACAGCAACTTCATTGCGATCTGCCCAGGGGTCCAAACAGCCATATATAGTCATTGCAGGTAACTGAATAATAATTTTCCTTTTATTTGTTGTGATCTATGAAGCATTTATGCAGTTACACAGAACAAAAAAGTGCAAATGTCTTAATATAAAATGTAGTGTCGATAAAGCTAATAGAGCTAAAAGGTGACTGTGAACCTTAAAAAACCCTATGTGTTATGGTTGTCAGGAACATTTAAATGTTGGTATATGACGAAGTAAGGTTGCTCCACACCTGATTTGTAATCAAAACTACCAAGCGTTAGTAATTTTATTGTTTAACACAATAAAAAGAATAACTAGTGTATGTAGAGAGCATTGCTTGTTAATATCCAGAGGCTTGACAGAGATGCACACTGTCAATTTATGCTAGCTATTTTGTTTTTATAAACACTCATGTCAGCTACTTCATTCCTTTTATGCAATACTAAGCTCCTGATAGTAGTGTGTATTGTGCAACCATGAGCTAAATAGAGCATATATAACTTCAGTTTTCAAATAAAAACAGAACCACAGTGAAAATACGTATCTTCATGCTACCGTTTGAACTTTACACAGTTTGTGCACTACTGACTGTGATACAGAAAACAAAAGTAGTGAGGCAGGAACTTCAGCCTGTTGCAGTCAGATTTTTCCATTGACTTCGGTAGGAACAAAAGTAAGTGTAATAGTGACGGAAGTTAGTTTTGGGATGCTTAATTTGTATCGAAGCTTCAGAATTCAGAGGAATCGGTTGCTGCCATGTGTATGTATGAATGTGTCATATGAAATCAATGAGTTGGTTGAGCACCATCATTGAAATTTTGCAGAGTTTTGCCAGTTTCCTCTGGAAATGAAACAATGGTTCTGTTCCCATTACTGACATTGGACAAAGTTCTGGAATAGCCTTCCTGCCTCCAGTCAAAAACTTCCAGCCACATTACTTCTCACAATCAATTTGTACGCAACTCTATGTACTTCCCCTCTCCTCTTGGGGGAAGTGCGATAGAGGTGCAAATGTCCGTGTTTGAAGAATACCTTCCCATACCAGTGCCTATTTCACAATACCTTTGTGAGGAGCATCGCTGTCCTGTTCTAGTTTTCATTTCTTTTAGAGCTGCAAAATATTGGTGGCTTATAGTCTTCTCTATATATTATATCTGTTCCTTGAAAGGCAGGTAAACTGAATTGTTAGTGACCTCACACATATCCTTTATACCCTACTCAAGTGTTCCCATTTTTTCTTTAGTAGAGGTTATTGCTGTGAGGCAGACAGAATGAAGCAGCTTATTTTGCATAGGGACTGCTGTCCTTGCCCACGTAACCAGTGACTGTCACTTAATCATGCAGGTTAACACTATCTTAGTTACCCACGCATGCTAAAGGCTTTGTTTTAATCTGCTAGTATTTGCACTTTTTGTTTAGGTTTGGTGTTTTGGTTGATTTTTTTTTCTGTTTGTTTTGTTTTGTTTGTAGTTTAGTTTTGTGGGTTTTTTTTTTTTTTTAATAGATGCAGTAAATAGCAACTAATGTACATTTTTTTCTTGAGGTAAAGGTTTTGAAGTTGCCTTTCACTCAAATTTCCACATAGAATGCATATGATCTGTTTTACTGAATCTTTAATATGTTAGCCATGAATGTACGATAAAGGCTGCAGCATATACATGCCTCCTTCTCTCACAGTTCATGTTCAGCTCTGTGTATCATTGACTCTGGTCGTTCTTACTGCAGCAACCTGCAGTGCTGCGAAATGCCCTTTCTTATTGTACTCAGGGGAAGAAGCAAAACAGAGCCTGCTTTTGCTGTGGAAGGGCTGAGAAATTCTTCTAGCAGATCTTTCACTACAGCTGCCCTGTATCAGGTTGTGTATGTTGAGTGACTGTGGTGGGAGGGCTTGGTGGCTGGGCCACTAGCATTCTGGTTTGGCTTAAAATTATTGCGCTGCATCTGATGGGAATAATGAGGAGCAACTGCCTCCAAACAGGAGTAGTACTGTCAGTTGTCACTTGTGCAAAAAGTATGTTCATATGTCTTTAAAGGTTAATGTACTCATCCATTGTCTCATGCAGCATGTGCCACATTGCATTATGAAGTCTGAGAACACTGACGTTGAATCATTTCCAGATTTCATTGTAGATTATTCCTCAGTAATCTGAAAAATACTGCAATTTTAAAACACCTTCTGTTATTTTTCTTTTTTTTTTTTTTAATAAATCTGCAGTAATTATTTTAGTCTTTTACCCATGAAGGTATTATGTTCTTCATAAAATAACAGAATGGTTTGGGTCTGAAGGGACTTTAGAAATCACCTAGTTCCAACCCCCCTGCCACGGGCAGGGGCACCTTCCACTAGGCTTGGTTGCTTCTCTTTATTATAGTCTGTTTATGGTTCTTTCAGTAAGCAGCTTCAAGGAGGAAGCAGAGTAAGACATTCCTTACCTGCATTGCAATCGTTTGTGTTGTAAGAGAAGAAGATAATTTAATACTTCTGAAAATAGTGTGAGAAGTTTATTATTTTCTTAAAGCGAGACCATCTGCGTGGGGCTCCAGGACTTAGGGAAAAAAAAAAAAAAAGCCCAAACCCTAGGTTTGGACTTACCATTCATCAACAGAAAGTAAGATAAGTCTTAAGGTCCTTTCCAACCCTAACTATTCTATGATTCTATGATTCTGTAAGTGCTTAAAGTATTAAAAATTTTGGTATCTAGTAACATTTCATACTTTACTGGAAATGGCACTGTTCTAAAGCAGGCAGCGTATGTGGCCTGAAAGATGCAGATTTTAAAAACAAACAGAAAACATTAACGTTGAACAGTTTGGGCTTGCTTCTTCATTATAATTTATTGGTTTATACCCATGTAACAGTTTCTTTCTGTATAAAATTAATGTGAAAAAATCAAAGTCAGTATGTTTTGTCTTTACTGCAGCATAACAAATCCCATGTATAATTTTTTCTTTGCATGCTTTGTAATTGAAACTTTTTTTTTTTTTTTTAAATGATGTGCCTGATGCTTTTTCTTGCCTTTTTGTTAAAACAAGAAGCAGACTTTTTCAGTGTTCTCTGAATTCTTGTAAGGGCACATACTGATAAGAGTGTAATTGTCCAGCTAACTACTGAAAGTTCAGTAGTTATTGGACAAATCATTAGAACAAATATATGTATTTTTAAATAGAGAATCAGACAGATGGAGATTGTAAAAACCCTTGGAACTTGTCCAACCCATTCAGGAGTCAGGTAGAGCAGGTCGCTTAGGATATTGTTCTTAAATATCTTCACGGGTGGTGACTCCACAACATATTTAGACTACCTATTCCAGTGTTGAATCACCTGTACAATATGTTTTATCTTGTATTTAAGAATTTCCTGCAATTTATTTTGTGCCTATTGTCTGTTGTCCTCTCATTTAGCACCGCTGAGAAGACTCTGGCTTTATCTTCTTACCCCTTGCAATTAAATATTTATTCGCATTATGGTAAGATTCCTGTGAGCCTTCTATTTTCCAGCCTAAACAATACAGCTCTCTCAATTGCTCCTCATATAACAGATGCTCCAAACCCTTAGTCATCTTCCCAACCTTTTGTTGGACTAGTTCCTGTATGTTTGTATTTGTCTTGTACTGGGGAGCTGAGAACTGTGCACCGTAATCTAGATGTGGTGTCAAAAAATCAGGTTTCAGTAAACATGCTATGTTACAAACATCAGTTTCCCTCAATAAATATTTCTTAATATAAACATTTTGAATTAGCTGAAAAACATACTATCTACTCTTTCATTAAAGTTGCAATAATAAATGATGTGGACTTCCCACTGCCTGTGATCTGAATCTAGATTTTACTTACTTTCAGATAGAAGAATAAATAACAGATTTGCAGTAAACTCCCTATATAAATAAAAGAGATGCGTACACCAAGCACGTGCAGCTGGTGTTTGTAAGCGAGTGCAGCCACTGGAGCAGGTATGTGACAGCAGTGGTGATGGGAAGGGAGGGCTACAGCTCCTTGTGCTTTTACAGGAATGGGACTCCTCTTTAACATTTCTCCATAAAACTATGATATATCCTTTTCCCCACCTCTAAATGAAATTGTCCAGGCGAACCCAATGTAATTACTCAATTTAACTTTGTGAACCACTCAGATTAATTTGCCCCTGTGCTCCAGCCTCTGCAGATGTCTTCTGCAGTTTTCATTTTGATTTCTCATCTTCTGTTGTATGATGCTAATCCGTCCATTTCTATGAGGCTTTTTGTTTCTTTGCTTAACCCTTTTCCTCTTTTCCTTCATAAGAGTTTCTGGTGCTTCTGCATCTTTATCTACCTCACTGTTAGTGGCTGTCAAAACAACATCAGGGTTGTTAAACAGGAGAGTGCTTGTGTCTCCATTCTTGAATGTTGAATCAGAAAAGTCAGCATCATAATTTTAAGACTGGTTTTAAGAATTTCAGGTGGCATTCATCTTAGCAACACAATTGTTTTTCTCATGCATCTTTTGCATGCTAATAGGAGATTCTTCTGTGTAGGATCTGGAAGCATTGTTAGTATTTTTTTTCTAGCTCAATTTCCAATGCAGTAAAGCAGCTGAAACCTGTGTTTTTTGGATTCCAAAGTTATCTGGGTTGTATTACAAGCAAAAGCTTTTCGTTTGAAATCTATGATAGGTTATCTTAACATTTTTTTCAGTCTTTCCAGTTCAGCATTTGGAAGGTTCACTCCAACTTTTCTCAAAATACTACAGTGCTTCTCTCGTAAATAAATGATTTTCAGTTCCCTACTAGAGTGTATTTTATTCTCCAGGTGTTTATACTGATGATTGCAGAGACCATTTGAATGAGATAAGTTTATGACAGCAGGTGATCACTGCTAGTGCTGCTAAGATTTATCTGTGATAACCAGAGTGGTACAGTTTAGGTTTTTTTGACTTTAATTCCATGTAGTTAATTCTATGGGATGGTTTTAAGGTTCTGTAAAGCTGTGGCATTTGGATAAAGAAATATCTGTGGTCACAGTGTCTAGTAGTTTGCATCATTTATTTAGACTGGGAAACTATACAAGCATATGTAGCTCTCCTGAAGTAATAACTTTTGTTTCTTGAAAGCAAAGTACAGATGGCATGGTGAACCTGTAAGGCTTATAGCAAACTGGTGTTTGACAAGACTGGATGGTTTATGTTGAAGCAACAGAATGAGGAGGTTGTGATTGCTAGTTTTTGCTGTTACCTGTTGACAGTTGATTTGCATGTGCTTGGTTTTCAGATGGTGGTTATTTAAGTCTATCTATTAAAAAAAAAAATCATAGAATTTGAATGGTTGGATTGTAAGCATTTTAAATCATATGCAAACACTTTAGTTAATTGTTGTCATTAGCTGTCTTAAACCTTTGCAAGCAGAGCCTTTGCTGATGTGATACTATCTAACCATCAAGATATTTGGCTAGGCTGAGACTTTAAATTAATTTAATGGGTATCATGGAAATTATAGTGTACTACAAAGATACGTGAGACCATATTGCTGCAGAAAACCCCCCAACCTCTAAGCCAATATCATTACACATAGTAATCTTTAAGGTAGGAATGGATGGATGGATGGATGGATGAATGGATGGATAGATGAGTTACACAACAAAAAGTCATAGTACTTCAGGTGCTGAGGATGCTGAACTGGGAAAAAGTCTGCTGCAGAGGAGTGAGAACTTTTTATTTACTGCAGAGTTTACATATTCCATTTCTTCAAATTAAAATGGGAAGAACAGAAATGAAAAATGATACATTAAAAATATTCAGATTTGTCTTTGAGGGAGGTTTGAAGGATATAGCGGAACTGAGGACTCTGTAATATAATTAAAATAGTGGCTTGGATGATTTCCCCCCTCTCCCCCCCATTTCTCAGGTAGTGTACACTAGATAAACTTGGTTGGATTTTGACAGAGCTGTGCCATTTTGTATTAACTGGCTTTTTGTCCTCTGGATATTTGAGGTGTGTGTGTGTGTGAAGTTGGTATCTGATTCATGTGATTGATGTTTTTCATTTCAGGAGAAATTAGGGCCCCAGTACTTGTATAGAGAGTAATGTGAATGAATTGCAATGATGAGATTCCAATTCTTTTATCTAAAGCTTAAGTTCATTGCATACCAGAGAATTGGAATCTAAGATTGATTAACATTAGAATTTTATGTTTAATGTTAGGTGCATCCTATTAGAAAACCTGACTGTATCATGAAGAATGGCTGTGTACTATTTCTAAGAGATGAACACTTGGCTAGCATTGTAAATCTGTACTTCAAGTTTCTTAGGAATTTAAAAGACGTTACCAAAATCAAAGTTTATTCAGTGTACACAACCTTAGAAATAGGGGCCACCTGTGTAATACTACCAGCAGAATATTAATATACTTAGTTATATAAAATATACTCGGTTATTTTCCCCATAATTTGGTAGTTGCTGCAAACTTATATTGTGTCGTAGAATATAAATTATTTCTGAAATTGAATGCCTAACAGATATTAGTCAACGAAGAGCATAAAATAAAATACTACAAGAAAAAGCTAACAAATAACCCTCTGGATGAACTCTTTTTCGGGAAAATGCAAACCACCTTGACTTGATTCTTTGTACTATGGAATCAGATGTATTTAATAATAATCTATTATGAGAAGGAAAGATCTATGTTTCTGTAGGTCTTGTGGATCATTTGCTGAATAGAAGCATGCTTCACATTTGGTTTTTACCACTTCTGACAGTTACATCTCATGGTGTAACAGTAATGTCCTGGTGTTATGTGCCAGCTTTTCAAATGTTTTCTGTTTCTTTTATAGCTATCTTTTGAAAGAGTGGTAAGGCTTAGAGAGCATTTGGCACATTATTGAACCTTAATTTTCTGAAAATCAACTCCTTGTTTTAATAACTGCCTGTTTTGTACAGGCAAAGTACTTCTCCAATGTTAATCTGTTATTTCTCAGCCTCCTTTATTTTTTTAGGGAGCACATCCTGTTTCTAGCTCTGGAGAAAGATTACTCTGAAGGAATGATTTTCTTTAAGGACATCGAAGGGGAACAGATTACCTTAGTGTTTTCTAAACCACATCTGAGGAATAATGAAACTGTAAAAGCTCTGTAGAGACTCACAGGCTAAGTAGAAGTATCTGCAGCGTGAGATAGTAGTGTTGTCCTCTGTCATTGCAGTGTGTATGTTATCGGGAAAGAAATCTTCGAAGTGAATGGTCTCCTAAATGAGAAGACAGATGTGTTGCATTACATTCAGCAAGAATTTAACAGTTTCATCTTTAGGAAGGTTCTGTGTTGATATTCTCCAACGAATGCATTTTGTATGAATGTTGACACAGTGTTATCATCTTGATTTACAGACTGCTCTTGGGCCTCTGCTGCTTATCTTTGCCTTATGTAACGAGATTGGTAATTTTCACTACAGGTATGAAGGAAATCGTAACTATAAAAAGTAGGAATAAGAATTAATTGTGATTCCTTTTTTTAATTCTTGCTGAAACCTCAGGCGCTGGAACTGATGACGTAGAATTAAAAACTTGGAGAAAATGCAAGAAGAAAGAAAGGAAGTAAAAGGAAGGATGTTGATGGTGAAAAAAACCTGCTTTGACTGACAGTTTTGCCAATTAGCAAAGGAAGATATAATTGGAGTAAAGGCATTCCAGCTATAAACTCAGTTTATGATATCTGAAATGTCATGACTTTTCTGTATGGCAGTCTGTGTTCTATTTAAGAATAGACAACTGGAAAGAGTGAACTATGTCTCTGAATGCAGGACCCTTCTGTTAGAGGCAGATCACACGTTTCTTTCTGAGTTTAGCTCCATTTTAAATATATCGATTTCTTCTGTTGTTATTTTCTTCCTGCTTTTCCTGTTAGAATAGTATTTTTATAACAATTGATTTACCACCTTGGAATTTTTTAACTTTTTTTTTTTTTTTTTTTTAACATCCACAGCATTTTTGCTAGTGTTCCCATGGAGCTCAGGTAGCTCTTGAATATTTCTTCCTCTGCTTGTATTTGTTCGTACATTACTAAAGAAAATCTCACTCTTTTTATTAATTTTATAGACTCTCCATTTGATGAAACAGAGCTTTTCTATCTCTATTTTGATTGAGTTAATCATCATAGAAATGTGTACTATACTGTAGGTGGGGTCTAACTATTGCTTTGCACAGTGATGCTTATCTTTTTTGCTACATCCTGACATTGCATTTCCATTTTGGTGTCAGATTCGCACCTGACAGCTGTGATCACCTTGTACACAGAGGGTCTTTTCCACAGGTCTGTGAATTAGTGAATTCCAGCCTGTAACACAAAACTATTTAGTTTGTCCTCATGGTTATGATCTTGCACATTGCACAATAGGAATTTTATTCGACTTCTAAGCATTTGTGAGGTTTACTTCATCCCCTGTGTATTACTTCCTATCTGTGCTGGATCAGCAGATTTCTTAGAGCATTTACATTTGTGACAGGGTAATTAATAAAAATATCGACTGACATCAGCCAAAGGAGTTTCATTGCTCTTTCCTCCTGACCCAAGTCTACTGCTTTTTGCATATCTGGAAAACCAGTTAACTGTAAAGTATTCAGCAATCCACCTGGAGGTGGCTTTTCAAACAGTATGCACTTAAGTTATGGAATATCTTGCCACTCTACATTGTGGAGAATACGAATTTTCATGTGCTGAAGATGACAGTGGACAAAATTAAAGAGAGTGAGCTCTAAATGCATAGAAAAGCCTGGAAGCTAACCAAATGCATAGAGTGAAGCACATGTCTCAGGAAAATCCTTGGCCTGAGGTGTTTGTAGCCTGGGAGAGTGCTTAAGGAGACTACTCATTGTGCTCTTCAGCATCTGTTTTTGATCACTGTTGGAGACAAGATGATAGGCTAAATAAAGGTTTGATTTTATCCAGTATGGCCATTTTTATGTAGCTTGATTATCATAGTTTAGTCAATTTTAGTTATTGTCTTTATTTCTTTCTCAAAGACACTTCAAAAGTTAAGGGGTTTCATTTTAGATTTATCAGCCTGTAGCTGCCATCCTTACATTTAAATATAGATGTAATATAATACTTCTTTTCCATCACCTGGGATCTCATTTGACTGTCAAGATTAAAAAGTCTTGCTACTGTCCCTGGAGATAACTATGTCAGCATTTTTAGAGCAGCACAGCTGAGCTTGTCCCATGCTGCTCACCTTGGTGCATTTAGTTTCTGGACTTTCTTTTCTGCCGTTGATGCCTGGAGTTTAATTTCCATAGTCCATCTTGCTGCTAGGTAGGCATGACTGACATTCATTATAGGAAGAAGGACAAGTAGTTCAACCAGCTCTCTTGAAAGCTAATACAAATTAAAATTTGAGGGCCACCTGTCTTTAAAGTATACTGGTATCCATACTCTTTTTCTTCAGCAAATTTGAAAAATCTTTCACTACTTAATATCTGTTGCAAAGTCTAATTCAGGTTTCTAATTATCTCTTTAACACTATATTCTTCTTTACTGTATACTCTTTATTTTCATGAAGTCTTGGTTGACTGTTTATTTCTGTGTGCTCCTTGAGGTAGTTTCTCACCAAATCACTTCTGGAAGTGACCTTACCACTTCCCTGGACAACCAGTTCCAAGGCTTGACAACCCTTTCAGTAAAGAAATTTTTCCTAATATCCAATATAAGCCTTTCTGTGATTGCTCTTTCTACAAGGCCTGAAAGGTCTGCAGTGGTATAATCACTTACTGAAGCAGTGCCTAATTGAGGAGGAGGTGTCTGGTTTCATTAGAATACTTATGTATTACCGTTAACGGTAGCATAGCTGCATGTGTTACTGAACATACTCTAATTAGTAGGAGATAGGAAGTGCAAATGCCAGTGCATGCATAGTTCACTGGACAACGAAGTAGACTCTGTGGGTTTAGTTGGCCCAGTGGATTCAAAGACTAATAGTTACCAAATATTTTTATGAAACACTGGTTACACCACTCTAGTGTTATTAAGTTATTGTTTCAATAATCTAAATGGCAGAAGTTAAGACTGCAAAGAGACAAGCTGCAGAAGGCAAGATGAAAAGTGAAGGAAACCGATGTTGGTCTTCAGAGTCTGATTAATGTCTATGTGGTCTGGCAAGCAAATCTGAAATGTTAGGAATACCACTTCAGGAGGGATTTTTACTGAAATGTAATCTTGCTATTTTTTATTCCCCGTCCCCCTATAAAAGCTTCCTTTTGGCTCTTACTTTCATGAAGGAGTATGTCTGCTGTGACTTTTCCACAGTTATAGTCTCCTGTTGTTATTTATAGACTTGCACATGTTTCTATCTATTTTAGGATTTTTTTGTTAATATTTTGTTCTTTAAATGCTAGAACATCATAGTATTTTTGTCTTGCGTTTGATTAAGGAAGCTTATGCTACGGTTCTGCTTTTTCTCTGCCTGTTTTCTCAGAACACTATTATTTTCAAAAAGCATACTTCAAGATATCTTTTCCTCTTCCTCTCTGATACCTTACAGGAAACAAAGTCTATTTACATCACTTACATCTGTCCTTGTTCTAAGATAAGGCAATGCTTCTAATTAACTACCATTAGTTGTTCTGTCCTGATTTTTGTTGTGGCAATCCCTTAATTCTCTCAGCAGAGGAGTGAACTTTCTCGGTGTTTCCTGTCTTCCTTGAGGGTTAGCTTTCATTTGTTGTGAAACTGTGGCGAAAGAGTAACGTTCTGTTGGAACTGGAGTGTCCTCTCTAGCAGTTTTTTTCCCCTCCCCTCTCTTCAGTCAGTAGATTTTCAGGCTTTGGGAAATGTTATATCATGATACCCAATTAAAAGCAAGAGTAATAGCAGCTGAAGATAGCAATTTCAGGGGTGTTCTTTTATGAGGGAGTGGCATTAAGCATTTGACTTTGCATGTTGTTAATAACCTACTCTATCAGTGAAATAAAATGATGTCTGAAGGACTAATTTGCTGTAACATGCTGTATACTAATGTCCAGAATGGCTGGGTTCGTTTTCAAGATCATAAAAGGCCATTCAGAAGAGTTTACTTGGTTTTGTTTCATTTAATTTTGCTTTTTTTGGCTTTCCAGACAAACATAATGTTACAGATAGTGTCACATATCACTAGATTGCCAGGTGCATCCCATTATAAAATACCATCTTCAATTGTCTATAACTTTTTTTTTTTAGGCCAGTTGAGACAGAAATTTTCAATGCTGAGATCTACATCATCCCCGCATTATTTATAAAAATCCCCAACTTTATTTTAGACTTAAAGTGGCTGATCTACTTCAGAGCAATATTTTCTTTATCATGGAAGCCTGTAGCACATGACCAGGAGATGAAAATGCCCTCTCTGAGTTGCTGTAACAAGTCTGAGTCCAGGACACCAACTTTTAAATGAGGGTTTGTTTTTTTTTTTCATCCACTCCCAGCGTAAATCATTCCACTCTGCTGAGCTAACTCGGTAGGGAGATGCATACCTGAAATGAAAGAGGGAGGTAGAGTAACAAGTTGAGGGTAAACTGGAGTGAGAATGTTGCAATGCACATGATCTGCATGTACAGTTTACCTTTGCTTAAGGAAAGGTTGGCAGAGGGGAGTGCGAAAATGACCATAAATGAAAAACTGATGTGATGGTAAGGCTGTGACCAGAGATACGTATGTTTGAGGGCTCTGGGAAGAAGATGTCAAATTTGAGCAGAATCCCTGCATTGAGGTCCCTTTTCGTCAGAGTGCTGAGTGAAAAGGCTCCCAGAATCTCGGATTCTCTCCCACCTTCATCTCTAAATGTGTGAAATCCTCTAGTAAAAGGTCCATTGGTCTCTCAGGTCCTTCATATCATGGCTGTCAATTCTGTTTCTTTGTGTACCAGTGGTATTACAATGGTCTACATAACTCAACTATCAGTATAGTGCCAAATGATGGAGATGATCTTTTCCCCTATTTGGGTTTGCTTTTTTACTGCTTTAGAGTTTGGTAGAAAGGACACTAAGGGGATGCAAAGTTCATATTAATTTAAGCGGTCTAGGAAAACTGTATCATATATATTGAAACCAATGTCTAAAAGCAAATCCCTGACTAAAATGAGGGCACTAAAAATGGTAAGTTCTAAGATGGTTTATGCAAAATGAATCAACAGCTGGCTGAAATTATCTAACTGAATGATGAAGAAGTGTAATAGTGTGTTTATCTGTCAATTGTTTTCAGCAGAAGTGCTATCAAAATCTGTATGCAGTAAAGGAGAATATACCGCCAAAAAGCTGACTGGGTTTTTGGGAGGAGATTTCCACCTTGTATTTTAATTATTCTGTGTTCTCAGAATCTCTTTTGCAGAAACTTTTGCAAAAGGGTGTGGTAGTGCTCATGTACAAGATCACAAAGGAGTCAGGTATAAGCAGCTAGCTATTCAAAAGGTATTTTGGGATCTGTGGAATCTAATCAGTCTATGGAAATACTTCTACTTACGATCTGAATTGCATAGTGTTATTAAATCAACATTATGTACTACTGATACATTATTTTCTCTCCTACAGTCCTGGTTTAAATTTCAGTCCTGTTTTATTTCATTGCTGAAAGATAATGTAAATTATCTTAAAAATTAAAAAATTAGTCATGCTCTTGAAGAAACGTGCTCTCTGTTTACCATGTTAGCTTGAGTAATAATCACCTTTAAAGATACTATGACACTCAAAGGGAATCTTTTATTCCCTAATTATGGATGATCTTGGTAATTTTCAAAAGAAAGTTGTTTATTTTTTTGCTGTTGTTGATTTTTTTTTTTTTTTTAATAAAAAAAGTGGAATTTGCTTTCTCTTCATTATAATATGTACTGTGAAAAAAAAGACTGGTTACATTTTTTACATTGGAATTTTAGTTAAGCAAAGCCATCAAGGAACTAGGGTAGAAGCTTTTTTAATATTGTAAATTGAAATCCATAAAAAACTAAGCATATTGGAAAAAGGAAATTCTTCCCATAGGTGAGCTATGTAATACACTCTACTTCATTTCCATGGCACATTTAACTTTCTTGTAGTGTACTTTTTATGTAGTAAAAGGACATAGAAAAGGAAGATATGAATCTTTTACAACACTCACTCTTTCTATCCCTGGTGTTCCCTTATTTTTTTCACTGGATATTGTGTAGTTTATTTCTTATTATAAAGGCAGTACAGCTTCTAGCATAATACACCTTCAGGGAAGACGCTGTTTAGCTACTGCTCCAAAATATTTTTCATTTCTGAATTGTGTTGCAGCATAAACCCAAAGTCGGTGATGTATTTCATTTCACATATCTTGAAAGGCTCATCACCACTTGGAGAGACAGGAAAGGGGATATTTTTTTTTTTTAATGTTTTTCTTCTATTTAGAAGTGACAAATCACTAGGTTACATGCAGCTAAAATTATGCCTAAATCATCATATGCCTTGAAACTGAAAAAGTTGATATTGGTCTTTTGTTGATTTTTATATAGCTTGTGTTTTTTTAGGTTAGGGTTTTTAAGGAAAGCAGAGTTTAGCACAATTTTGATTTAAGTGTACTGCGGCTGTCTGTTCTTCATGCGCAGCCATGCACAAGTACAGTCTCTGTCTTATCTGTTGTTTTTAATGTAGTTTCTTTTGGATCTTCCCATCACCTGTGCAGATGATCATTGCAGCAGTGTTGAAGGTCAGTGTGTTCCTGGTCAGCCTTCTTGCTCAGCTCTTGCTGTCCTTCTACTGAATATGCATCTGTTCAGGTACTAGAAAGATCATCCTTGCTGTTTCAGTAGCTGAGTGAGAATTAGTTTTGAATTCAGGGAACTGGGGATTGTTGTTGCAGCAACATTCAAACTAAGCCCTGGTTCAGGCTTTAAAGTTGGGCTGCAGTAAATTCTTCTTGAAAACCATTTTAGTATCTGAAATGGATTTTATGTTTTAAATGAAACCCTTAAGTTAATTATTCCTTAGTTTACCTAGTTATAGGTTTTATTACAAGTATAGTGCACAAGTATAGTGCAAGTCAGGAAATACCTCCTGACAAGGGATTTTGAAAATGGAATGCTGTGTAACAGTATAGCCTAAACTCAGCTCCACATCTGTGCGCTTGGTTTGACTGCATTTCCCTGACCTCACCAGGGTGTTGTAAAAATAACTGCACTGAAGATTGTAAAATGCCTATATATTATGATAATAGGGGCCATGTAAGTACCTAAGATAGATGGAGAGACAGATAGCATTAGTGCGGTAGAGGGTTCCTTTAGATCACTAGCCAGATTAAGTGCCAGTGTTCTCCTGTGTAGCAATGTTAATTGCCAATTTTTGGCAGCTGCACAGGTACTAATTACTTTTTAATAGAACCAATGGAAGAAAATTTTCCACTAAGCTTTTACGGATAATTATTGCAATTTTTTTTTTCCTTCAAGAGCTTGAAAGTTTGCTCTTACAGCATCCATCAGATCTGTCTTGCAGATAAATGGCAGCATTACAGCACGTGCAAGATGGTATTCTGTAGCTTTATACAGTCCCTATCTGCTTTTTAAATGATACCATTTAGAACCTACACCCTCATTGAAGAGAGTTTATACAAATAACACATTAACACATTGCTTTGTCTTGTTCAAATGTGTTGTGTTTTTACACAATGTGTTACAGAGCAGCCACATCTGTAGGGACTGTCCACTCTACTTAGAGCTTTTGAAATGAAGCTTTATGACTGCACTGAATAAACATACAGGAGTGCTAGAATTTACTGCACTAAATTTGCCAGTGTCTGTTTCTAAAGGTTTCCAAGATTTACTCTTTCTATGGCTCTTTCTCTCATTATGTATTCATGTTGTGCTCAAAATAAAAAGAAGAAAGTGCTGTGCGCAAGGAAAAACAAGATCCATTTAAGATGATAAACTTTAAATCATATTAAAAGATGAGTGTGTGGCATCGTCTTACATCACCTTTCTGTTAAGGGTTCATTAGAGTTCATTGAGTTTTAATGTAACGCTCATCTTTTGTGATACTTTGTAAACCAATATGCCATGTCTTCTCTGTGGTAATAAGGTAGGCCGAACTCTAATGTTTTTGGCTGCGAACTCCACTGTGGTTTCAATATTCCCGTTCGCTACAGGGTGAAATAGCAGGTCTTCAGCTGTAGGAGATTCTTTGAAGGACAAGACCTTCAGATTTAAAAGGGAATGAGGGTTTGTGTTGTGCAAATTCTGGTAGTTTATCAGGTGTGTGTAGATCCTACATGCATTTTGTCCTGCATTTGGCTGTGAACTACCCCTCTGAAAAAACTTGTCCTGTTCGAAAGGTGACAGGGAATTGGTGCAAAGTTCACTCAGGTGTGTGTGGATCCTACAAGCGCTTTTGTCCTGCATTTGGCTCTAAAATACCCCTCTGAAAAAACTAGTCCTGTTTGAAAGGTGACCAGGATTTGGAGAAAACTTTTTTGTAGTTCTTTAAGCATTTACTGGAGTAATTATTTAACCACTAATAAAAATACAAAGGGGAGCAAATGTTTCTCTTTGATGTATTATTCACTTAGAGACATGGTTTAGTGGTGGACATGGCAGTGCTGGTTTAATGGTCGGACAATCTAAACAAAAAAGGGCTTTTCCAATCTGAACGATTCTATGATTTTGTTATTAAAGTGTGTTATATGTAATGACTTCAACCTATACACCTAAAATTATAAATTACGTCATGACATAAAATGATTACAGAGTAAGAAATGTGTTTTAATTTAAAAAATATTTTTAACATTAGCAATTGCTAAACCTGTTTGAAGCAATGTTTGCTGAGAGACCTGTTAAAAAGATCTTTTCAGTGTTAGTGTGTTTGTAAGGATAATGTGTTTATAATGTAGTATATGGTCATTCTCTTCTTTAGAGCTATTCAGATGACTTGCATTAATAGTTCCCATCTGTTTCTTTCTCCCTTTCTTTATGCTTGTCATTAACAAAAAAAAAAAAAAAAAAAAATTCCTCCTCTTTCCAGAATCGCCTTTCCTTTCCAAGCCATCTCTTCCCATTGCCCTTGCGGCTTGGTGATGGAAGTCAGCATCACAAACCTTGCTTATAATACTTCATGTGGCGTTCTTTCACACATTTCAGGGGCTTTAAAACTGTGTCTCCTTATGGTTTTAATCATGATGAGAAATCTCGTTGTTCTCCGGAAACATAAGTAAATAAAACTGCAAGTTACAAGGTTTGTTGCAGTTTCTGAACTCTTTTCCAGAATGATGGTATTTTAATCAGCTTGCATTGAAGTATTTTACTCATTTTGCAAGTTAGTATTTTATACAGTCACAGACAAATGAATAGTAAGAAGGGGCAGAAGTAACACTGCAAGAAGAGACTTCCAGGGAAAGGAGAATGCTCTTAACAGTTGGAATAGATGGAGGATGGCCGGAACATCATCTGTGTGAAGCTACCCTCAGCATTGGCTGTAACCAGGTTGGCTGATTTCCTCATCTCCTAGTGGCAGAAACTACTACAGATGGTGCAAATAACCTGTGCAAGACTGTTGGGAATACGATTAAATGTAAAAAGTACCATTTTCCAAGACTGGGTAAACATGAAACATGGAACAGGAAACAACCAACACCTGTCAAAACAGGTAGATGCCAGAAATCCAACTAACATTGAGAACAAGCAATAGCACTCCTTATAAGTCACTCTACATCTTATAACTTAATGTGGAATTCCCATTAACATCTGGCTGTTGGGCTAAATGGCTAGCAGGGAGCAATAAGGGGATTGACTTCAGCAGTTGTCTTTTCTTATAATTCTTAATTCATTAACGGAATGTTGCAGAATGCTGATACATGTAGAAGTTCATTCATCAGAACAAAATCCTGACTGTCTGATCACTGTCTGCAGTTGGATGTTGTCCAAGGTACTCCCTTCAGTTCCAGGCTCTCAATTCATGGACCTCAATAAATGTTAGAGCCATCCTCCTGTCTGTTATCAGATCTGCTGATGGCGCTGTTCTACCACTTCTGCAGTGTTTGTAGGGAGCAGGAGTACACCAGGAAATTTGCTATATACAGTTTCTTATTTAAGACTTTAGATGTTAATTTGCCATTAGAACACAAAGGATTTTGTGATGGGTGTTTGGAAAGTAGGATTCTCTTCTACGGTAGGAAACACTGGAAGTGCAGAACAGTCTTTATTCTGTACCATAGCCCTCCCTGTTTCAGAAATGAGTTTGTCATTCATTTGAAGCAGGATTCAAAGGCAGTTCATCCTTAATTCAAATGAAGATATGAAACAGCTTATGGTTCTTAGCAGGAATTACTTCTGATAATGGTGAAATGCTGCAGTTTGTCACATGCAGAATTCTAAGCTTATAGGTAAAATCAAAGTAAGTGTTTCAGTAATTGACACAGTTACCTACATCTTAAGTCCGGAAAAGCTGACTATACTCTACCAGCATGGGAAAGGCTGAACAAGTGGTGCTAAGTCTAAGACAAGAGTAATGGTGGTGCTAGAATTGGCTGGGTTTGTGCTAATAGAGAGACTGCATTCTCCTGTTTTTTATTAGTATAAATTTCTTAGGTATCTGCTTTGTGTTCTGGTTTTTTTGTGAGGGATTTTTTTTTTTTTTGTTTGCCTGCTTCTTTGTTTCTTAATTATAATTTCAAATATTTGCAGGAGAAAATAATTAAAAAGGTAAAATTGTTTTACAGTCAGATGTCATATTTGATGGTTCAAAATCTGGGTTTCTCTGGTTTTGATGATAAGCAGAAGTTTTGTGAAGAGGTATTTACTTGTGTACTTTGCTTTAAAAGACACTTAATTATTTAATCTTTCTAATTTTATTTCATTAGGAGCTGAAGAAGTTTGTCGCTAGTGACCATATAACCGCCTGGATGATTTAGATTCTATTCTTACTCTTTTTTTGGCTCTTGCCTGAGATACGAGAATTGTAATGGCTTTAGAGGTTTCTGATTTTTTTTAATGCCAGTTCAGTTTTAAAGAAACACTAAAACTACTTGAGTCCATGCTGTATGGAATATTTTCCCTTTTAAAATAATAATTTATTCTATAAACATTAAAATGCTAAGAATGCTATTGAGTTTTATTTTTTCCCTGTGGGGGTTCTTTCAGATGTAATTGTTATGATAACAGCAAAACTACTTGGTAGCAAAGGAAAATCAGCTTTGGTGGGTTGACCTTGGGTACCTGCCAGCCCCACACCCAGAGCTGTTCTAGCATTCTCCCTCTTCAACATGATAAGAAAGATGAAAAAGCCTGTGGGCCAAATGAGGACAGGGAGACAACTCAGCAGTTAAGGTAATGGGCAAAACAGTCTTGACTTGGGGAAATTAATTTATTTCTAATTAAAGATAGAGTAGAATGATGAGAAACAAAGGCAAAAGGTAGACCACCTTCCCCTCACCTCTCCTTTCTTCCCAAGCTCAACTTAACTCCTTACTGTTCTGCCTGCTCCCCGAAGCTGGTGCAGGGGGATAGGGAATTGGGGGTTGCAGTCAATTCCTAATGCTTCATCTCTGCTGTTCCTTCCTCCTCACGTTCTTCCCCTGCTCCAGTATAGGGTCTCTCCCATGGGCTGCAATTCTTCAACTGCTCCAGCATGGGTCCCCATGGATCACAGGTCCCGCCAGAAAACCTGCTCCTCCATGGGCTCCTCCATAGGCTGCAGCTCTTTCCAGGACCCTGCTCTGGTGTGGGGTCCTCCATGGGCTGCAGGGGGATATCTTCTCCACCGTAGACCTCCATGATTGGCATCACAAGCTGCAGAGGAACCTCTGCTCCAGTGCCTGGAGCATCTCCTCCCCTCTTCCTCCACTGACCTTGGTGCCTGCAGGGCTGCTTCACTCCCAGATTTCTCAGTCTTCTCTCCCACAACTGCTGTATAGGGTTTTTACCCTTTCTTCTTAGAGAGGCCCCACCATCTTAGCCATGGGGCTCAGCTGTGCCCTGTGGCGAATCAGTTTGAGCTGGCTGGAACGGCTGTGCCTGGTGCAGGGCAGCTCCTGCAGCCCCCTGCCAGTCCATGGGCACCTGCACCCAGCACCAAAGCTTGTTCCAGAAGATAAACAGAATGTGCAACAGAAATGGAGCATACCTTTGATTAATAGGTGACTTCTTTTAAATAGGAAACCCAGATGCTGAAGGCAAAATGTAGTGCAAAGTCTTTGTTGCAGCTCTGAAAATCTGTTTGCATGATTATAAAGTATTTTGGGCCTAATTCAAAGCAATATGGTGGCTTTAGGATTTTTCCTTTGCTTTTGTTTTCCAATGGAAAGCCTGATAGCTGAGTAGCTGAATAGTGCAAGTTTGATGTGTGGTCAGCCTACAAGAGTGATACCTGGCAGGTTCCTTTTTCATGTGATCCAAGACTTTTTCCTGCCCCCTCCAACTGTGTTAGTGTTATGGCAAAGTTGATCATTCTTCTGTATTTTCTTTCTTGAAAAGTGATATAATGATAAATGGTTTGTTGACTAAAGTGCATTAGACATCGTAAGTGTTAATGCTGCTTTCAAGTCCAAGAGGGCATTTGGGTTTAGGTTGCCATAGGGGAGGGGCACATTTGGGTGAATGCTCTGTTGCAGCTTCACAGGGACATTTCAGATTTCCTTGCAGAAGCAATTTGCAGTTCTGACATTCAGTAAGAGCACTGAATTGTCAATGCACCTTGATGGCATTTACCCTGGGAGCTAAGAGACTTTGTTAGGGTATGAAGCTTATTCCGACTTCCCTGAAATGTAATCCAGTCTCCAGAGGTGGAAGATTGTGGTTATTAGTACAAAACTGCTATTTTAACACGTCTGTTAGTAACAAGCTGTTAAAGTGAATCTCCTGAACAATATCCTGTTCAAAGTCTTTATAAGAGAGCGGACAGCTTACCATAAAGGAAAGAGAAGCAATATTAAATCATTCTTGTCACACTTGTTTCCAAGAAGGTGATTTTTAAATTATTTTTGTGACCCAGAATGGATTTGATTGATAATTGACTGAGTCTAAAGACCTCTAACATCAGCATTGTTAAGGGACAAGTATCTGGGTTAGCAGAGGTGGGGGGAACCTATGGCAAAGTCAGAAATGTACAATGCTGAAATTTTAGCAATAGATAAGAAACGGCAATTACAGAACCTTTATGTGTGACTCCTGAAGTCCCTTCACGTGAGATATAGACTCAAAGTATTTTTATCTTGAACAAATGCATATTTTTCAATTCATTGAATGTGTTTATCTTGTGAGCTGGTAGATGCTATAGGATGTCCTTGGAGGAAGCACAGATCTGAAGTGTAGAAATATTGCAGGGTGGGATGAGGAGAATAAAATGAAATGGACTTGGGTTTTTTAAGTTTGGTAAGTGAAATATTTTACTTCAGGAGGAAAACGCAAAACTGAAAACAGCAGCTCAGAGAGTCTGTACACAGCTGTCTAATTTTGCTTCAGGGACAGCCACAGCCTGCTGCCAGGCTTCCTAGGTTTTGTGCAAGTATTTGCATTGCTGCTTAGAATAAAATACCTCAGGCTGGAAAAAGGAGTAGGCTCAGTCAGTAGTTGGGTAACGAGGGGAAAGAAATCCACAGGTTGCTTCCACAAGTACTTTGTAATTCAGAAGGATTCATATTATTCAGTTATTTGTTGGGACCATACTGTATCAGGTACTGTTGAATAATATCCCCAGTGGTTTATGATGTAAGGGTAAGACAAAAATCAATGGGTGAGTATTAACTGAAATCACAGGAAAACAGTGTTAGTCAATATGATTAGCTCAGCTATGGCTTTACCCATATTCTGTAGGACGAGATAGGGGGAAGATGCTGGTTTTATGCAGAAATACCCACCCAACCTCTGTGGGATACTGTTGGAGAAGTCTCATTTTAAAATTTAGCACTGTGGGTTAATCATGGATGCTTTGCTACTGCTGTTTCTGCTGCAAGGCTGGAGGGAAAATAAAATACATGATGCTTGAAGAGGTGCTCCAGTAGAATTGAACCTCTTTCAAAAAGACTTGTTAAGTTAGTCATCCTTGTAACAACGTTCTGTATAGTTCTGGATGGGACAAGTTTATTTGTCTCAAAGCCTGGGAAAAGGATGTTGCAATAATCTGTACAGTTGCTGGTGGCTACCTGGTACCTCAGCAGTCACTGATGTTTTTCATAAGACTTTTACCATCAGATCATAACAGTGTATTTCGGCCTGTAATGATTATAAAAACTGTTCAGCAGCTGTATGAGCAAGAGGGTTGGGCACAATACATGGATGTTACAGATCATGGAGTAGTTACCTTCTTCTGCAGCTGCCCTTTCTCCATCAGTAATCACTCTTGTCTTGAGGAATGGCAGCCTGTATTTGTCAGTGTCAGCAAAACTTCTCTCCTAGAACACGTGATTACAACACAGCAAGAACTGGATGCTGGAAGTGGTATTCATGGCTCACCTGCTCCCAGTTAATTACAGCCTTCTCTTGTGAAATCAGAAATCTTAGTTGACAGATGACATCACTGCCTCTTTCTTTTTCCCCACTCTTTACCCACCACAAGACTGTAAACTACAGAAAGTTGTTATAAGTAGTTTCTCCTCTCTCAAAACCAGCCCTGCTCTGTTTTTTGCAAAGCAATGCTATCCCCAAACATGCCAGCTCCCTTTCAGTATTGCTTTGATTTGCAAGCCCCCGCTGCAATACCACGTTTTGTGATTCCTGTTTGTCTGGTTTTCTTAACATCTCCAAAACCAGTGCCAAATGCTGGCATTCCTGGCACCCCTTTCATGGTGGGTGAATGCCCAGTATTTCAATATTTCTAGTTGTCATCATCGCAGTAGTGCATTTGCTGCAAAGGCCTAAAGGGTATAAAAAGCTGTAAGTAAATATATTCATGTGCACTGTTGAAAAAAGCTATTTTTTTTTTAAGGTATTATTGTGAATTTTGAGGGCCTGATTTCTAGATTGGTTTGGGGTGGTTTTCAGCCATTTATTGAGAGGTAAAGATATCCCATGTGTTGGGGGAACTAGCACATTTTTGCACTGATCTTATCAGTTCCTCTTCTAGTGTAGTGCTACACTCGAGGTTTTATGGCTGCTGATCTTGGAAGCACCCCTGGCTTGCCAATAAACAATTCCAACAGGCTGTGAAGGGTTGTTTTTTTTTTTTTTTTTTGAGGAAGGGGAACTGAACAGCTTCTGTCAGGATCTTTTTAAGGATTTCAAAGCAGTGCCATTAGGATGAAGTTATCAGACTGGACCCGATCAGGTGGGGTAAGAGGAGAACGTGCAGCTGTGATCATGTCATGCATCATGGGAATGAGTATTGCATCACTTAAAGTTTCTGGAGGTGCAAGCTCCCTTAATTCTCCTGCTTTCTTCCTTCCCAAGTGTGTGTTAGGTTCTATGTGATATCCATTTCAGGAAGACTGTATTTTACTGATCCTAATTTTATAAAACTCTTCTAACACATCATTGCTGTCTTGCCTGTATAACGACTGTTATTGTTTGATCATAGTTCTCCATGTTTTAGAAGTATCTTGTACGTTAATTGCATGCTTGATTTTTTTTGTTGTTATTTTGAGGAGGCCTTCACTAGCGGAGCTCTGAAAGCTCTGCTTTGTGGCTGCAGTGGTGCATTACTTTTAGTCAGCTAGTGGGAGAGATATTTTAAAGTATATGATGTGCAGAACTGTATGTCTTCTGGGTTCACTCCTGTGTGTACACAGATCTGTTGCTCAAATCTATTGCTTTTGCCTTTTGCGTATTGGTTTTGAGGCATCTCCTCTTTATTCGAAGACTTAAAAAAAACCAAACCGAAACAAAAAAAGCAGACTGAAATTTCCTTCATGAACAAGCATCAGAAATTATGCTCTGCTCCAGTGAATAACCAGAATTAATGTAGGGGTTAAAATGGCCATTAATCCTGCAACTTCTTTTTTCTTCCCTAGACCAGGCAGGCCTGATTTTTTTCCCTACGAAGTGTCTTTTAAACTCCTTACTGCTTAAGTACGGCTTTGAGGGGAAAAGTGTTTTTCAGCATTTCAGTGTATTTGCTGCATGACTGATGCAGCCTGATATGACTTGTCACAACATGACTTGTCATCAGAAAAAAGCTGAGAAAAGAAAAGCGAGTTCCTGGAAGCTAATGCCAAGAAAACCAGCTTTAAGGGCAGAGCAAGAAAAACGCATGCTTTTAGAATGGCTTCTCTCTCTCCTCTTATTCAGTTTCTACTTAAAGAAAAAAAAGGTGGTTAATAGAGACGTGGCAAACAGTAAATTTTTAAATAAGGTCCTGTCTTTGGAGGTTGTTTTCAACCAGTGATCAGGTGAAGGGGAAAAAAAAAAGTTTCCATTGTTATGGCTGTTCTTCTCCAACTAATAAACTTTTTGAAAGTCAAAAATAAAACAGAAATCAGAATTTGTTCTATATAGTGAAATAGAAATATTTGATCATTTTATAAATGTTTAAGCATGTAACTACATTGAGTTATATTAGTTTACTGCGGTTGTGCTGCTGAACACTTGTCTGGTGAGATGAGAAGACAGTGATAAAAGCATAGAAAAGTGGTGTCTATAATGAGTTGATTTCTGTATTTAACTTGGTAAGAGTGAGTTTATCTGAAGGCTAATTTATACCGGAAAGAAATTTGGAGCATTTTGAAGTTTTTTCAAGGCCTCAAAGTGTTCAAAGAGGGAAACTTTAATGCAGTCAGAACCTGTAAAATCTATTTTCATGTTTCAAAGCATAGCCTGTACTCTTGTCCTTAGTATTCAATATCATTTTTATTGGCTTTCTGCTTTTAATATCACAATCAAAAGTGGAAACTAAGGTAAGATTCTAATACAAGAGACCACTAATGGTAGACTGATATGTAACAGCGTAACTTCAGAGTAAGTGATACATTATTATTTTAGCAAGATACTTTCAGTTCAGGATGGAAGAGGGAGATGAGGAGGGACAAAAAGAGTCTTCAAATCTACCAAGATAAAAAAACCAAACTGCTGGGAAGAAGACCTAAAGAGATACAGCATCAATTCAGTAACCAACACTATTCTATATCTGGCATATGACCTTATTTTGCAGATCATACAGTGTAAATGTATAAAATTTCTCTTCCTTCCATGAGGCAGTGGGCACAGGCGACAAATGAGCAGGGGTTTTAGTCCAGATGACTTCTAAAGTTCACTTCCAGCCTCAACCAGTCTGTCTGATAACATTTGTCATCATTTGATCTTGAGAGGAGTGCATATTTTAAATGAAATTTTGCTTGGGCTTTTTTTTTTTTTTTTTTTTTTTTTTTTAAATTCATGTGCTTAAACTTTACTAGCATTAATTTAAAAAAAAAAATTTTTTTATTACATATCACTCAGTAGCATTTTCTAATTATATCTTTAAAGTGTATAATCATATAATATTTCTTAGTTGCCATTCAATTACAGAGGAAGAACAGCAGGAAACTTAAAGACATGGCTTAACAAGAGATCCTATGTTAGAAATCTTTTTCAGTTCAATTTACATTCTGTGCTAGAATTTAAATGTGTTATTCAGTAGTTAGGGGAATTAAAAGAAATTGGCTTAATATTATTTCATAATCCTTTCTCAAATAATTCAAAGTGAGTTAATATCCTAACAGGCGTGTGAGTCATCGAAAAAATTAAGAGTCACCTCTTTCAATGGATGTGATTCTTGTTCTGTAAGCATATCTTTTGTTAGTGAAGCTGCCAGCTGCCTACCAATTTTTAAGGAGTTCTAGTGTATTATTGGCTAATAGTTGCCTTGAAGCTTTAAATAGAATCAGAGTTATTAAGGATAAATCTTAGACTCATACTGCAGACGAGTTCTTTGACTTAAATACTGCAAGTGCTGAATGTCAGCTTTAGAAATCTAGAAATGTATAAATAAAACAGGATGCACTTGGGCCAGTGTTTAGCCAATCTTCTATAAATGACCTGGAAAAGGTACCTAACTTAAATTGAGGTATAAGGTACTATTGTCACTAACTTTTGATTTGGGAAGATAAAAGTAATTGCATACTGTTTCTCAGCTGTTTTTTTGGCTGTGTTGCTGCTTGTTTGGTAATTGGCAGCTCAGAAAGTTCAGGCAGTTGCTCTTCACTCTTATGAACATGCTCCTTTCTGAGCTCTCTGTGACTTCTCAGCATGGTTATAGCCAGCTTAATTTGCTTCTGTGAAATAAGCACCAGCAACATGTCAAGCCAGTGACACCTGAAGAAAAATATCTTTAAGAACCCTATTAAAACCCATAAACCTATAAAAATGTGTCACCTAGAAATATTTATTTTTCAGGGGTTTTGAAGTGTGATTGTTCTTTTTCAAGGTTTTATTTTGGCTCTGTGCAGAACATATGTGTGAAAAATGGATATTTTTCCCCCAAAGGTTTCATCTAGGTTGAGGCGGGGATAGAAAAAGAAGGGGGAAATGGAGGAACATGACTAAAATGCAGGCACAGCTTTGAAAATAACTTTAGTGATTTTACTGGTCCAACTGTTTTTGCAGAGGTAAGCCTCCCTTTCCTTGTCTAGAATTAATACATGTTATCACATGGCTGGCATCTCATGGTTTCTCAATTACCCTTCCTTCCATCTTCTGTGTAAGCAGAGGAGAAACATTTGTTCAGGAAGTACCTTTCAGCTTGCTGGTGTGCTTTGACAACTTTAATGTTGTAATGAGTAGTGTTTGAAAGCTCAGGTTAGGTACCGTCTGCAAGTATGTAATTTATTTTCAGATAATGTAGATAAACACTCATAAAAGCTACCTATCTTACTCATTTAAACTACCATCTTAGGCTTATCACCTCCTTACTTCTATCCTTGTTTTCTTTCACATCTGCATATCAATTGGGCAACTTGGGAAAGGCAAAATCTCTTGGGAGTGCTTATGCAATTTCCTGAATGCAACTTTTTTTTTTTTTTTTTTTTTTTTTTTTAACATGACTGGCAGTGCTGAGTAACATTAATTTTTTCTTTATGGGATTGGTGAATCCACCTCTGGCATGTTGAGGTGGTTGAATCCCATCAGTTGCAAGTTCCGGTAACAAGATAATGGGAACGTGTTGGTGATCACTGAGTTCCCTTTTTTTCTGTTAAAATATAATTATTTTTTCTGTGCTAAATTTCATGTAAGTACTTTAAAAAATATAATTCCGAAAAACGCTCTACTTTCTCATTATTCAAAAAAAGCTATGTTATTCTGATAGTTGAAAGCATTTATCTTGAGGCAGAGATCCTTATGCAAATGTCTTTAGCACTCCAGGAGCAAGATTTCCAAACTCACTCTATAGAAGGTGAGCAGAAACATAGAATCATTGAATCAACTAGGTTGGAAAAGACCTTTAAGATCATAAAGTCCAACCATTACCCCAGGATTGCCAAGACCACGACTAAACCATGTCACTAAGGGGCTCATCTACACAGTTTTTGAACACTCACCAGGGATGGTGACTCCACCAATGCCCTGGGCAGCCTGTTCCACTTCCTGATCACCCTCTCTGTGAAGAAATTTTTCACAGAATGGTTTGGATTGGAAGAGACCTTGAGGATCATCTGGTTCCAACCCTCCTGCCATGGGCACCTTCTGCTAGACCAGTAGAAGAACAAAGCCCCATCCAGTCTCGCCTTGAGCACTTCCAGGGATGGGGCAGCCACAGCTTCTCTGGGCAACCTGTGCCAGTGCCTCACCACCCTCATCGAAAAGAACATCTTAATATCTAAATCTACCCTGTTTCAGTGTAAAACCACTCCTCCTTGTCCTATCACTACATGCCCTTGTAAGAAATCCCTCTCCAGACTTCTTGTAGCCTTATTTAGGTATTGGAAGACTGTTAAAAGGTCTCTGCGGAGCCTTCTAGTTGTAGACTCCAGGCTGAACAAGCCCAACTCTCTCAGCCTGTCTTCATAGTAGACGTGCTTCAGCTTTCTGATCATTTTTGTGGCCCTCCTCTGTACCTGCTCCAACAGGTCCATGTCTTTTTTGTGCTAAGGACCCCAGAACTGAATGCAGTACTGCAAGTGTGGTCTCACAAGAGTGGAGTAGAGGGGGAGAATCGCCTCACTTGACCTGATGGCCACGCTCTTTTTGAGGCAGCCCAGGATATCATATGTTATAAAGTATGTGTGAGCCGGATGGTAGTGAAGAGAAAAGTGCATACTTATACATTTCCTTTCAGAAATATAACTAGAGGTAGGTTAGCAGATAGAAGCTGAAGGACATTTGTCTGTGCTATCCATGTGTGCTTTACTGTTTAATCTATTTGCAGAGTATTGCAGTTGTTCGGTGCTTGATTTAGAAGGTTAGAGAAGAAAAGGATAGCAGCCATAATTAAAAAGGGTTTATTTTCTGAACATTATTTTTATTTCTTCATTTCCTTCCCTTGACCTTCTGTCAGGGATGCTGAATACCTTCAATTTCCTATAAAGTAAAAGGGAGGCATCTCCCATATACTCAGTACTTTTAAGTGCCAGCTATATGTAATTTGCCTTCCCTTTTTTTTTTTTTTTTTTAATTTTGTCATATATGATGGTGGTAGTTTCTGAGATAGAAATGTTAATAGTTGTTTTGGAGAAGAAATTATTTGTTCTTAGGTTAATAAGCATTTTAGGGCTAGTGTCCTGGCCTATTTGACCAAAGGTATGGAGAAAGAAAAGGTATTTTAATGCCTGAATGCCTGGAGACTGGTTTTGTTCTCGGGTGTTTTTTTTTAAGGTTTGGGAGATTCAAGGTGGCTTTCAGTGAGTTGTCATGACATTGTTGTCATTCTCATGGTATTTTAGCAAAACCTGTTTCCTTTTCAAAAATACAACCCCAAACACCACAAAATAAACTTGCTCATCTCACTTCAGAGAATGACCTTTAGTTTAATATAGATTTAAAAAGGTATAAAATTAGAGGACCTAGATAGAATTATAGAGTGGTTTGGATTGGAAGGGACCTTTAAGATCATCTAGTTCCAACCCCCCTGCCATGAGCAGGGACACCTTCCACTAGACCGGGTTATTCAAAGCCCCAAACACTTCCAGGGACAGGGCAGTTACAGCTCCCCTGGGCGACCTGTGCCAGTGCCTCACCACCATCATCAAAAAGAATATCTTAATAACTAAATCCACCTTCTTTCAGTGTAAAGCCATTCCCCCTTGTCCTGTCACCACCTGCCCTTGTAAAAAGTACCTCTCCAGATTTCTTGTAGGCCACCTTTAGGTAGGCCCCTTTTAGGTAGTGGAAACTGCTCTAAGGTCTCCCCTGAGCCTTCTCCAGGCTGAACAAGCCCAACTCTCTCATCCTGTCTTCATAGTAGAGGTGCTCCAGCCCTCTGATCGTCTGCAAGGCTCTACTCTGGACTCGATCCAACAGATCCACATCCTTCTTGTGTTGGGGGCCCCAGAACTGAATGCAGAACTGCAGATGGGGTCTCAGGAGAGCAGAGTAGAGGGGCAGAATCACCTCCTTTGACCTGCAGGTCATGCTCCTGTTGATACAGCCCAGCACATGATTGGTTTCTGGGCTTCAAGCACACACTGAAGCTGGCTCGTGTTGAGCTTTTCTTCAGCCAAGCCCTCAAGTCCTTCTCCCCAGGGCTGCTCTAAATCCAGTCTCCTTCCATCCTGTAGTTGTGTTTGGAATTGCTCGGGCCCATGTGCAGGAGCTTGCACTTGGCCTCATTGAACTTCATGAGGTTGGCATTGGCCCACCTTTCAAGTATGTCAGGGTCCATGTGGATAGCATCCCTTCCCTCCAGCATGTCGACAGCACCACACAGCTTGGTGTCATCAGCAAACTTGCTGAGGCTGCATCAATCCCACTGTCCGTGTCGCTGACAAAGATGTTGAACAGGATCAGTCCCCTTAGGGACACCACTGGTCTCCACAGTTAAGGTAATCTTTAACAACCTCCATTTGATCATGAGAAATGAAGAGACTAATGTATCTTAAACTTTTAATTTGCAGGACTTTACCTGTTCACTGGACATAACCTGTCAAATCGAAAATTGGCAGATATTTAGAGTTCAAAAGAGTCCTGAAGTCTGTATAGTCTGCAAGCAAATCCATCTTCTTGTAGAGTTTATGCTAGAGGGAAGAACTGAGGGGGTCCATTGGTCCCAAAGGCTGTGGGCCTGGGTGATGGGGATGGCTTTCTGTGGGGACAAGTTTGCCACTTTTGGGTTCACTGCATGTTGGAAGTGAAACAAGAATCATCTCAACATCCTTCCTAAATGGCGTTTTTAATCCCTGATTGTGGTTGGTCAACCTTAGCTGTCTGTTAGGTGCCCACCAAATGGCTCTATAGCTTCCTGTCTCTACAGGACAGGGGGAGAAAATACAGTGGAAAGTTCATGGGTTGAGGTGATGAAAGGGAGTTCACTCATCAGTTACCTTCATGGGCAAAACAGGCTCATTTTGAGGAAAATTAATATAATTTGTTGCCAGCTAATAATAGAGTGTGATAATGAGTAATAAAAACAATACTAAAACCAGCTTCCACCTGCCCCTTTATCCCAGGCTCGTCTTCAAGCCTGACTCTACTACCTCCTGCCTGTGATCAGATTGTAACACTGCTGCTTCTTCCTCCTCACACATCCCTTGCTCCAGTGTGTTGTTCCTCTCATGGGATACAGTCCTTCACAAACTTTTCCAATGTTGGGTCCTTCCCATGGGCTGCAGTTTTTCATGAATTGCTCCAGCGTGGGTCCTTTCCACAGCACACAGTCATTCAGGAACAGGCAGAACAGACATTCCTGCCAGAAAAACTGCTTCTGCATGGGCTCTCCACAGGGTCACAGATTCCTTCAGAGCACATCCACCTGCTCTGGTGGTGTCCTTCAAGGGTAGCAGGATGGATATCTGCTCTGGTGTGGTCCTCCACGGGCTGCAGAGGGAAAACTTGCTTCATCATGGTCATCTTCTTGAGCTATAGTAGAATCTCTGCTATGTCACCTGGAGCATCTCCTCCCTTCCTTCGTCACCAAACTTGGTGTCTGGTAGGGCTGTTTCTGTCACATTTTCTTACCCTTCCCCCCCAGTTGCTGTTGTGCTGTTATGTTTTTTACCCCTTTTTAAGTATGTTATCACAGAGGCACTACCAATTTTGCTGACAGGCTCAGCTTTGACCAATGGTGGGTCCATCTTTAAACTGGCTGGAACTGGCTGTCTCCAACACGGGAGCAACTTCTGATGTCTTCTCACAGAAGTCACCCCTGCATCCAGGTTTTGTTACCAAAACCTTGACATGTAAACCTGATACACTGGCAAAATGCCTCACAAAAGTAACAAAGCTTACTTTTGCACAGCAAGTCAGTTGTTTAGAGCAACTGACTCAGTGAGAAAATAGATATTTCAGTTCATGGTATGAGAGCAAAATTCTACTTTGGAAAATACCATTATGCATGCCAGTTAGATTCTAAGATTTTCCTTTGTCATTCCTTGTGTCTTACTTTAAAAGTTTATTCTAAAAGACTCACATTAAACAACCCACTCCCTCACCTCCCAGTTTCAATTTTCTGTTTTGCAAGTGAAATAAATGGAGTGAAATTTGGTTGATTTTAATCATCTGGCAAGGAGGACACTAAGGCTGTCAAAACTGGGAGCTTATTAAATCATTATTTGTAACAATTTCAACACTGGGTAATTAACATTTTAATGGAGAAAACACTCTTACTGTCAGCATACATGTTAATGCAAATTGAAAACCATGCCAATACATGTGAATTCTAATGCGGAATAGGCTGTGTGAGAGGCCCATACATTTTCTGTTCACAACTTGTTCATGGAGTGGATCTCCTGTACACTAGTACCTCATTGTCTGGGTATCTGCAAGAAAGGTTTATGCGCTCTTCTAAGTAAAACAGTTGTCTGGTCTATTAGCATAACCAATAATATTTTTGTGTCCAACTGCTTTTTCTTTTGTACAGAAATGCTAACGTGAATAGTTTTGAGCCATTTTCAGATTTCAATTGGATCTAGCAACAAGAAGCTAGCTTGGTATATAGCAAACCTGCAGCTGTCTTAAAACAGTGAAAAGTTAGTGCAGGTGTAGTTGGGAAAGGTTATACTGAATTTTTAAGGTGAGAAGGTAGAATGTCCTGGGAGAAAAGAGGTTTATTTATTTTGGTTTTTTATAGCACTGCACATTCTAGACGATCCTATAAAGTTTCATGGAAAGCTTTTTTGTGGGAAACCCTGGGACTTGTCTATGCTGACAGTGTCATTCATTCTGCGCCACCCATTTTAAGCCATGCAATATTTCCCCTTCAATTTTTCTCTATTTCAAGATTGGAAGGCAGGAGGAAGAAGGTTAGTATTCAAAATGCAGTTTATTAAAAGATATGTTTAGGAAGAGACAGGACTTTCTTTGGGTTCTTTTGTAACCTACATATGCTTATCAGAAGATAACCAGAAGCAGAATTCACTGTTGAAGCTTCCTTACCTCAAGCTTTGCTTTGCTTCTTCAGCCAGCATTTTTCTATCCTGGCTCTAAAATGTATATAGACTTCATAATAGAGATTTATTTTTATTTATTTATTTGTTTGTTTGTTTGTTCATTTGTTTGTTTGTTTTTAATGGGAGTTAAGATCTGTAAATAAGTAAAGTGCTGTTTGTTTTTTCTGGACAGATTGCATAGTTTCAGTTTAGTGGTTTGGTAATATAAATAGGCAAACCAAAATGCCATTTGCAAAATACTTTAAATTTTTTCTGTTCAGGATTTGTTTGACACCCATAATACAAGCCCAACTTTGGAGATAAATTCCGGTACTTACTACCCTTCTTACTCAGCAGATATATTTGTGAATTAATTTCATTACTCTTTTTTTTATGTTCTATGTCTTGTTTGGCATGCTACATTCTTTAGAAAGATCTGTAAATAAAAATATTTTGTTGGAGTATTTGTGTGAAAAGATGAAGTATCGAGCATTTTTAGTGAAGTATTCAGTCCCATTTGTTTTTTATAAGGCAAGACAGTGGGAAGCTTGGCAAACAAGCATAACTTAATTTGCTTTCAAAGATGTGAATGCCTCTTGAAGTGAAAAGACCCACTCTGTTGCAAATCTAAAATTAGATTACATAGAATATATTCAAAGCTCACAAAATAGAATTGCCCCCTGACGAGTGTCATTTTGTTGATATGAAACTTATTTTTAAATCCTTTTTACGTGGGCTTTTTTGTTTAAGTTGAAGCTGGGGTTGAATACCTCAGACCTTGGAGTCCTGTTCTCTGTTGGAGTTTTCTATCTTTATATCTTAAAATAAAAGGGAGGGGAAGTGAGGAAGTGACTGAAAAACAACTTCAGCATTCCAATATGTGCAAAGTGCTGGATTCTTGACGCAGCTTCCACAGCCTTAACCCATGAGTATCTTCAAAGCCAGCAGCGGATGAAAGAACTTACAGAGAGCAGAGCTTCCTGCCTAAACCAGGCTTTTCTGCAATGAGTTTGCTTCATGTCAAACCTCACGGAAGACTTTTAGTGATACTTGTATTTCCACCTTGCCTTTACTTCAGGTTGTCTCATGTGGGGCTAGAGACTCAGAAAGCCGAGTCTCTTATGACATGTTAACTGTGATTCAGGCACCACAGGAACAAGGTCAAACCAAATCCAGGACAGAGCAGGCAGTTACGTGATGGTGCATCACTTAGCGTGTTTTGTTGGCTTGCTTTGGAGCCTTCAGGGAGTTTTCCAAAGCAGCTCTTTGGAATGGATCTCTTCGACGCTGCTGATTTAAGGAGTGTTTTGCAGTCTTGGGTACAAGATAACCATGTCTTACATTCTCTGTACTGCACTAAAGCATAGTTTGCTGAGACTGAAAGCACTCAGCCCACTGAGTTAGGTAGGAGTTGAGAAAATTATGTATCTGATGGGAGTGCAGCCCAATTCAGGCATGGCTGTATGATGCATGCTCTGGGCTCGGTCTTTGTGGCAAATGAAAAAATGAAAATGTGGCTAAAAGAAAATGAAATACAAACATGCCATGTGGGCAGTTTCACACCTACCTGTACCACAGACATCTCTTTTTAGACATCTCTTCTACAATATATTTTCTTTGTGTCGATTCATCTTCCCGAGAGTAACTTTGCTGTTTCATAAAGATCCACATTGCCAGCATTATTCCACTTAGCAGTGGTAGAAGATAAATTAAAAAAAGAACAGGTCTAGTATTTTTCAGCTTTCTCACTTATCCTTTGTCTTCAGCAGATAGTGGTTTTGCTAATGACCTTCTTGTTTATAATCTAATTTCCTTTAACCCTTACATCACTTTTCTTAGTTTAAATATGCATTTGGCCACCTGTCCTTCCCCAGATGGCTCACTTTATACCTTTTTGGGATGCTGAAGCAGATATCTGAATGGATTACCCATGCCGCAGCTTGATCATGAGATTGATTTAGGTACAGAAAGTGGGTCATGTCAGGCTAGTCTAAAAAATATAGTTATCATTTAGATGACCTGCTTTACCAGTGTTCTGTTTTGACTGTGATTTACTAAAATAATACTTAAAATAGATACTACTCAATTGCACCTTTTCTCTTAATGATACCTTTTCCAAGACAGGTATCAATTTAGATGAATATTAATGTATATCAGCCCAGTTTATTAAGGAAGTGCGTCAGATATCTTTTCACATCTTAGAGTGATTCTCTTACTTTAATGGCTTGTGTTCCATATGTGTATTAAAAAGGTGGACGTTCAGCGGAAAGAAATTCTTGTCCGCTTGCAACTCTATCTGTTTGTATCTGGGACAGCAGTAGTAGCACGCCCAGTAGCACAGCAGTTACACAACCTAGCACAGCATATAGAGCTATAGCTTGCAGAGCAGACAGTCCTCATTTACCAGTAGTAGTGTTCCTAAATTATATCATTAATTACTTTTCCATATTTACTCTAAATACAACAAAGTTTGGATGGTACTTATTACCCCAAAATAATCATAAACCAAGCCTCAGTGAACAGAATTGCCCATGTAACGTGTATGGAATATATAGTTTGTATAATTACTCCATATATGCAGACATGGTATTGTCTTACAAATCAATTAGTAAAGATTTGCAGGACTTTGTCTCAGAAATGTTATACAAACAAAACAGTGAGATAAATTATTGGGCTGTGTTAGTAACTGATAAATTTTATATTTGTATAAAATCATCTACATGAAATTTATTCAGGTAAAATCTTTACGTCATGTCACATGATTATGCATGCACACGTATGCATAAGGCACTAAGTTCTGCCTGAAGTAATTTTATTTCCGTAGCTTGTTAGTTTTTTTGTTTTTGTCAGAAAGAAACTTGTGCAAATAATTTATTAGTAATTATATTGAGGCATAAAACTAAGTTGATTGTGCACTACCTAAGCACCTCAAACCCACCAGGAAAAGGGGAGTATGTTTATGCACCTTATGAGCTGTATATACAGGGTGTGACATTCAAAATACTAACGCAAAATAATTATAATAGACAAAAAGATACTAATGCATAACTGTATTAGACTGCATTGCATGGCTGTAAACCTGGATATATAAAGCTGGATATGAAAGATATATTTATTGAGATAAACGTCTCAAATGTTTTGAGAATTAATAGCACACTAGTGCTAGTTCCATTATTTTTCTGCTCCACAAAGTGTAATAGAAGTTCTATTTATATTTGATAATAGGGAGTTGTGACCTTTAGAAAACCTGAGTTCAAGAAGGATGAAAGCTGGTATTAAAAGTGGAAGGTACTTGCATACAGGAAGAAAGGCATACACTTTGAAAGCTGATGTTTACATAAAAAACTGCAAAATGTTACTCTGATGTTTGTATGAGAATTAATTAACGTCATGCCAGGGGTAATCATAATTCAAACCACTTGTATGTTTCCTTCCTAACTGCTGTATTCTGTTCTTTTTAATACTTGATTACTTTCATCTAGCCAACAGCCTTTCTGAAGATATTTTTGGTGCAACACTTGATGAAAATAGATCAGTCTTTTTTGTAGAATCCCCTTTAGATTTTTTTTCTTTTTGTTTTTTGGTGTGTGGGGTTTTTTTTTTTGTTTTGTTTTCTTCGGTTTTTGTTTGTTTGTTTGTTTTTCTCTTTTCCACACCTCTACAAAGGCTTTCTATAAATTATCTCAAGACCAAGTCAATACCATTGTAAGACTTTTTTCTTTTTTTTTTTTATTTTTGAAGCATGTTGTCACATACTAGATGTAACTCGAAGATTATGTAAGTATATCTGATTTGAGGATAGCATTTATTAAATGGGTAAAATAAAATCAGTCTGGACATCATGGTATACAGTGGAAATTCATTATTTGTAATAGACGTTATTGTCATGTTGTTCTTCCTACTACTCGAGGCATGAAAAGGTGTTAAGGAAGCTTCTCTCTCTTGCCAGCACTGAAACAGTAATCACAAATACACGATAACTGGATTGGGGAAGAAGCTTGGGACGTCCTTTGTGCAAGTAGCTGCTCACAGTAGAGTCAGCTTTAGGGTCAGACCTGGTTGCTCAGGGTTTCATCCTGTTGGGGTCTGAGACCCCTCCAGAGGGGTCCAGCCTGTTGTGCCCCAATTCCTGCTGGTTATCTATGTGGCCTACATTGTAAATGAAAAACATAGTCTGGCAACAATAATGAAAATCCAGTATTTATATTACCAAACCCAGACCGTTATTAACTGGACCTAATGCATTAAATTTATTCAACAAAGGCATTTCATTCTGCATTGACATCCACTTCTGTGCATGCATCATTCTCTGTGGTGATACTGATGATATAATTGCAATACTTACAGAGTCACTGTTCCCTGCAGTGAAAACATCACAGCTTGATCTGAGCATTAACTACATCTAGCAACAGGAGTTGACAAACTAGGTAGGATTCTTAGGTGTGTTAAGAGGTGGTTTGAAACTAAAAAATGTGAAAGTGATATGTTAGAAATTACTCATTTGGAACATCATGTCCAATATTAGACTGCTTTTCAAAAGGAAAAAGAAAATAACAGACTTACTAGTATCAGGTAAGATAGCTTAGACTGGCTATTGCATGGTGGACCTTACTGTATATGAAAGTGCCTTTCTGCTGAGCTTACTGTAGTTTATTGATGTTTTCCTCATGGTGGGAGGCCCCAGACTGGACACAGTTTCTGTATGTGGTCTAATGAGTAGAGGTGGGGAAATCCTATCCTTTGATTTATTGGCCATCCTTCCCTTCATACATCCCAAGATGCGGTTGGCCTTCACTGTCCACTGGTTCAAACTTGGTATCCAAGTCATTGCTGAAGAACAGTCTTTCCTAGAGGTGCACTGAAGATTTATATTTCAGGTGCTCAAAGCACTGGATTTAAGCAATAGATGTTGTACATCCTTTACCAGCACAGCATTATCTCTAGCTGATAAGAAAATCTATCGTAATGAAAATCACGTATCCTAAATAAAACCCTCTTATTCAAGATCGTTGTTTCTGTAAGAGTCGCTGAAGTCTGTTGGAGTTTTGAGAGGGTGTCACTAGAAAGTTTCCACGCAGCTTGAGTTATTGAAAGTATCAACAGAAAATAAAGACCTCAGATTTGGCAGTCTTACAGCTTTCCAGCTGATAACCTGGGCAGCAGCCACAACATCTGAGGTAACATTTATGTGTACCTGACTCCTGACAAACCAGTGCTTTTCTACCAGGAGCTAACCTCTCGTCTAAAGTAAGCTATCATTCACTAGTAGCGAAAGGATAGAAGTTGTTGATGCCTTTTGTTGAGATCTCAGATGTTGAGAACTGCCATGAGAGTATTTATAGCTTATATAACTTTATATAAAAGAAAATGCCTTTTCCCCAATGCTGTGAAAATGTGAATGAACTGGAGTAGTTCTTGAATTTGGCTTCTTACAGAATTTGTTATCTAGTCAGAGAGCTAGACTTGGCTGATGTCAAAAATCTCAGCTTTAGTTTTCACTCTAGAAAATGGGAAGTAGGCAGTGTGGAAATCACTCGTTTCTGCAGCCTCTCTTCAATTTTTCCCTTTTGTGATTATTCAAGCTCTTCTGCTTTCTGTAGCTGGGTTTTTTGCTCTTTTGCTTGTTTGTTTTTAAAGCAGTAACTTGTGATTTCTGCTTTGCATGCTCTGATTTACAGCTGGTTAATCAGAAAGGTGCAGTACCAGGGTCAGAGAGCTTAGTGACAAAAATAAAAAAGAGTAGAAGAAACATGGAGTTGCTTTAACAGAGATCTGTTAGGGAGCCAGGCCTGCTCATGGGCCCAAACCACAGTGTTTGTTTCTTTTTTTTAACTCTCTCTCCAGTGCCAAGTCTCTATAATAAAGTATCTCAGTAAACTATGAAACCTGTAAGAGCCAGTTAAGAAGCTACTATCTCCGTGCTTCAAAAGCTAGCAAGAAAAATACTAAAATAGCCTTTGCTCATTTGTCTTTCTTGTTCATTTGAATCTTTAGATGTTTTGTTTGATGCGGTGCTTCTTCTGAATATTAAGATCTTTACTCAGAATATTAAATACTAATACATTTAAATTGTTGCGGTGTTTATTCTTATGGAAGGTGACTACCTTTTCTCTAGTTCCAGCAAGATAATAATGCCCATTACTTACATTAGATTTTTCTGTGTTCAAAGCTTTGTAGAGTCATTAAACAGATCACAGAACCCTAGTGGAGTTGGATTCAAAGGATAAGTTAAATGCAAGACTTGAAAATAAAAAATTGGAATGTTGTATTATAGTAATGGCAAATTTTAATGGTTTAATTTTTTCTCCTGTTGAATAGAGGCTTTACTACTATTTGATTTAATTTCCAGAGTTAAAATTGGAATTTTGAATGATTTAACATGCAGAAGATATTTCTAAATTTAGACCATGAGAATCACCATCCCAAACTACCTTTTGTTCTTTATTTTATTGATATTAAGATCAAAGTGATGCACTATTTTGAATTTTACTGCAGTACGCATTAAAGACACACAAATGCATATTTTAATTTTATATGTAATGCAGTCACCTATCTCATCTTGTACTAGCATTCCCAGATAGTGTAGTAAATGTGACATTATTTAAATGCAGATTGGTGTGTCTGGTCTGCCAAACTCTGTTACATGTTCATAAACTAGGTTCAGTATTTCCATTTTCCATTTTCATATTCCATTTCAGTATTTCCATATTTTTTTAACATAACTATGATGTTTAGATGAGGAAGTAAAATGTAGTCCAAAAAAAGATAAATTTTTTAAACTTATTTAAAATTCTGTAAACTGAAGGCCCCTCTCGAGTTATTTTCAGGTAATTTTCGTGTTTGTGACTGCTTTAAGTAAAAACAAACAAGCATATTGTACCTTAAAATTATTTAATATACATATTTATAGCAATAGTTGTTCATAGAGTATCTCAGGTTGGAAGAGACCCATAAATATCATTGAGTCCAACTCCCTGCTCCTTGCAGGGCTGCCTAAAGCTAAGCCACATGACTAAGAGCATCATCCAGACACTCCTTGAACTTTGACAGGCTTGGTGCCATGACAACTACCCTGGGGAGCCTGTTCCTGTGAAGAAGTTTTACCATGTTGAATCTGAGCTTCCTCTCATGCAGCTTCATTCCATTTCCTCGTGTCCCGTTGCTGGTCACCAGAGAAAGGAGATCAGCACCTCCTCCTCGCTGACCCCTGGGAGGAAGCTGCTGTGATGGGGTCACCCACAGTACTTGAGGTGGGGCTGCACCAGTGCAGTGCAGAGTGGGACAACCACCTCTCTCGACCGGCTGGCTATGCTGTGCTTGATGCACCCCAGAACACGGTTGGCCTTCTTGGCTTTTGAGCCACACTGTCAACTCATTTTCAACTTGCCATCAGCCCGGATCGCCAGATCTCTTTCTGTGGGGCTGCTTTCCAGCCTCTCATCCCCCCATTTGTATTTAAAATCAGGATTACCCTGTACCAGGCAGAGAATCAGCATTTGCTCTTGCTAAATTTCATGAGGTTGGTGATTGCTCAGCTCCATAGTCTATCTCTGTAAGGACCTTCCACTCTCGAGGAAGTCCACAGCTCTTCCTACTTTAGTGTTACTGGCAAGTTATTTTATGTGCGTTCAATTCCTATGTCCAGATAATTTATAAAAACATCATACATATTGCATGTTGTGCAAAGCGTACTGTCATAAGCATTCAAAAGGCTTGTGCCAAAAGCATAAGCCTTTTGGCCCATACTCTTCTAATGGAAGAATGCAGGAAATCACATTCAAAAGATTTCATTATTTGAGAGCCTCATTTGTATCTCATAAGAAAATCTTGAATTCGTCCATGCATCCTGATAATTTCTTTAAGAAGTCATATCATTTTACTGTGTCTTAAAATAAAAATGCTTCAAGATGTAAGCTAAACTGTGGACAGAGAAAAATAATATGGATCATTTATGGATCTCTGTTTGGAGAGTGACAGTGAAACATAAAGTGTGTTCATATCACACTGCATATTACCATTTATGAAAATGTTTATTTTGCAAAATAGAACATAATGGGTTATTTTGAGACTCTGATGCTTTTCCAGTGTTTGTAATCCTGATTAAAGCAATTTAAGTAGGAATTGACACAAGCTGATGTAGTCCATTGTGCCATGAATCTGTGATTTAAGGGTCCCTCATATCTGTGCACATTGGTATGAAGGAACATAGTAGATGAACCATCATGTTAGTGGTCTGAAGATAGATAGGTTTTATTTTGTCGGTTCCTGTTGAGCATGTGTTTTGTGTCCATGGGGGAAAAAAATCTACAGGATGATTGAAAAATTATTGTCTACAAGCAAAGCCTCTGTAAGTAACTGAAAAAAACCAACAGATAAATAATCGGTTTGGTATTTTGCAACCATTAAATAAGTGTATATCATCTATTAAGAAATGTATTTTATTTTGCAAAAAGTAAAGTTTTTATACTGAGTAAGAGACTAACAAAAATAATTGGCAAATAACTTATTAAGATTATTTCAAACTGCTGCAGTACTTAAGCACAATAAAATGAGGGGAGGGCTAAGGAAAAGTTAAATTTCTGTTAGTATTTGTAAGCCCTGTACTTTAGAGAAGCTAGGTGTTGAAGCCACATGGTTTAAATGAAAACCATTCCATTTACTCCTGTAATTAGCAAATTGCACTTTTAGGTTAGATAATGTATCGACATCTATGTAACTGATTATAGGTGCTGTTTGGAAAAAAAGAATCTAAGTGCTGCCATTTGTGCTTATCGCCTCTTGCAGATACAAAATTCAAAAGATATTTAAAATACTGATTGCACAAAGTAATACCGTAGAAGATAGTTTCTGTGTTATTTGAAAATGTCAGGCTTGCATTAGCATACATGGCTTTTTTAAGGCAATGTTGTAACAATTTAAATCTTAAGACTTGAGTTTCTTGAGCAGTTTAAAGAAAAAAAGTTCGCAAAAAATAGAAAAATTAAAAAAATAGAAAAAAAGCAGATGGATTAATTAAATCTCTGTTTATGGGTGTGCTTTGTCATGTGCTTTGAGCAAACTTTTGTGATCCTTTATAAGGATAAACTTTTCACAAGAAACTTCATGTCTGAAATCTAGAAAGCATCTGTCACAGACAGCAAAGCCTGAGAAATTTACTGGTATAGTACACACAAAGATTTAGAGACGATGGTAGGGGGATGTTTTGACTAAACCTCTGTAATATATATATTCACTTGTTATGGGAAATTAGGAAGCTGTTTGATACAAATGATAAGTTGGAGGTAGGCATTTCACTGGTTTATATGCCACCATATGAAGCCATAAAAGCCAAAACAGTGGTTTGTATGGTTTATGGGCATCTGCTGATTCTGGGGTTATGTGTGACTTTTGTTGTACCTGGGCATCTCAGTAGCTTCAGGGTCTGAAGAAAACATCAGTGAATTTTCAGATGTGGTGTAGGCACTGTTGTCTGTGGCTGGTTCAGCATGAGTTCTGCTGTGGATCAGCACCTAGATGAGCATCTGAATCAGCATGTACATATATTTCTAAACAGTGTGATTCAGGAATATGTCTGGGGTTTGAGGTCATGGTGAGCACGTTGGCTGTATTTCAGTTCCACAGCAGAGGGAACAAGGTTGACGTGCTTTAACCCCAGCCAGCTACTTAAGCCTTGCTCTCTTAGCCTCCTCCCCTGGTGGGATGGGGAAGAGAATCGGAAGTGTAAAAGTGAGAAAACTCATGGATCAAGATAAAGGCAGTTTCATAGGCAAAGCAGAAGCTGTGCGCACAATCAAAGTAAAACAAGGAATTCATTCACCACTTCCCATGGGCAGGCAGGTGTTCAGCCATCACCAGGACAGCAGCACTCCATCATGTGTAATGGTTACTTGGGAAGACAAACGCCATCACTATGAACATACCCCGCTTCCTTCTTCTTCCCCAGCTTCATATGCTGCTCATGACACCATATGGTGTGGGATATCCCTTAGGTCAGTTGGGGTCAGCATCACAAGGATGTATACTGGCTTTAAAGGCTGGGGAGCTGTTAACCCTCTGAAGGACACCTATATGCATGGGACAGCCTGCTCTGGCTGTTGAGCATATGTGGTGGGGAAGTAAAAAGAGTCAGCATCTTCCAATTCCTTTATGACTATCTGAACTGGCAGAATATTGTTATACTTCCAAATATTTCTTGTGAAAATGCCTATGAGGTGTTAAGATGATTTGTGTTGCTGAACACAGTAATAAATTAATAAATTAATAACTTAAACTGCTACTCACCTCACCCTCCTATCCATAAGAATGTACTTAATTTACTTCTTTCCACAGAAACTTCTGTTGTATGAAATAGGTACCCATATTTTGTTGTGAGAAATAAAGGTAAGATGACTGATCTGAAGCTCTCTGAAGCCATTAGGCTGTTCTTGGAGTTTTGGCGATCTAGGCAAGGTTTCTCTATTGCAGGTACAGGGTTTACCTAAATTTCACAGGTCTCAGTTCTGCTTTTAGCTGTCTCCCTCCCATGAAGCAGACAAACACCTTTGAACAGTGCAAATTCTGCTCTGAATGGCAGATGGGCTCATTGATTTTTACTCTCATGTGGGGCTCCCAAAAACAGACAGCATAGCGGCACCAGGTATTGGAGCACAAGAGATGAGAAATACATCCGTAGAAGCCAAGAATTCAAATATGCTGTTCAACTTAAAGTCTAGGGAAGTCATAAAAAAGTTATTGTGTCCTCATAATATTCAAGGGATTAGGAAAGCATATCTAAAAGTCTACAGTACTTTAACTCAACCCATTCTTCCCTGATCAAGAGCTGAATTGTTTCACCATAGAGAATTTGTTTTGGATAGGAGAACTGACCCATTGCCCAGGAGCAAATGAAAAGCAACATAAATTTCTTTGAAAACCTTTTTGGCTTCCATGTGCTCAGCTGATAGAGCCCTAGCATGAACAGATGCTCTAACAGATGTCATACATCTCAGAAACAAGAAAGTTGATGATTTAGAGGTTTCTTGACTGGCAAATATCACTGACAGAAGAGGTAGAGGGTGTAATGCAATACTATGTTAGCTGATTGCTGTTTATACCTATCTAGATTGCTTTTTCGGATTGGTCATTGCCAGCGAATAGGCAATGGGCATAATTAAAAGAAGGTTAGCAGAAATGAAATGCATGAACACCAAATACAAACTCATTCATTTCCTGATTTCAAGATGTGTGCAGGCTATAAAACATCTTGAAAACAAAAGCAAAATTAGGCCCAGAGCATGGGCTCTGAAATTCATAGCTGCAGCCAGGCATATAGGTACTGCACTTCTTCCAAAAGCTTGTTATTCTCAGTGTGCAACCTAGGTTGCTGTAGATCTTAATCTTGGCTTGCATATGTGAAGTGGTGAATGCCCTTGTCCTCTTAGGCTCTCTTGGTATTATTTGTGATGCAGAGACAAATAGGAAAGATGGCCCGTTCTGTTTTGTGTAACAACAGGCTGTGGCCTTATGGACACAAAGCACTGCTGGCAAGGAGGAAATATAGTTTGTGCAAGGCAGGTTTTAAATAGTGGATTTTCCTGCACTTGAGTCTGCAGAGCTGGTTGAAAGCCAATAAGCAACTCTCTTATCCTCATGAAACTTCAGAAGAGGGCGAAACTCATGAGGTCGAGTTGCCGCTGAAGTTAGGGTTTGACTCCTTTTTACCAAATTGAAACCTGTCTTAAATATGGTCTTTTTCATATAAATATGCTCTTTTTTAATTTCCTAAGATGAGAAAGTCTGTTTCTGTTCCATAAATTAAATAGATTGCAAGACCTAAAGAGCAGTTACATGATGTAACTGTATCTGCCCTGGTGACTCACTTGGAGATCTCACACACTTCTGACCATGAGGTACAAGGCAGCCCTGTTCTATTTTAACTTGTTACTTTTCATCCTGTCAGCAGCTAGATGAGAGGCTGGAAAAGGAGCTGTCAACACATGGCATCACAACACATAACATTGTAATGGCCTTTTGTTTAATAGAGTTTGTGGGAAGTTTGCTGTGATGGGGTAGGGCTGTTGTTTCACTCCACAAACTTGCTGATAATGACAACCAGTTCATCTGCTCTAGGAGATGTGGACAAAGGACAGACAGATCTTCCTAATTTCAGGGAGGGCTGACTGAAAGTCTGTGGAAGTGATGTGCAAGACAGTAATGCTTGAGGGGAAAAATTCCTGTTGAGAGACACCTAAAGGGAACAGAGGTGGTGAGTTTTGTTTTGAATCTGTTAAGGACAAATACACCAGCGGATTGAAGCTATCACTGTGATTTACTGAAGAAAGGCCAATTTTCTTTTGATAGATGGCTAACTTTGTTGATAGCATTTAGGACTAATTGTATCCGAAGGGGGTCTACAAGGCTGCTGGACAGGGACTCTTCATCAGGGGCTGTAGCGGTAGAATGAGGGGTAATGAGTTTAAACTTACAGGGGAAATTCAGGTTAGATACAAGGAAGAAGTTCTTTACTGTGAGGGTGGTGAGGCACTGGGACAGGTTGCCCAAAGAAGTGGTAAATGCTCCATCCCTGGCAGTGTTCAAGGCCAGGCTGGATGGAGTCTCGGGTGACATCGTCTAGTGTCTGGTGGCCCTGCCCATGGCAGGGGGGTTGGAACTAGATGATCTTAAGGTCTTTTCCAGTCCTAACCATTCTATGATTCTATGATTCTATGTAGGTGTTGTAAAGCAAACAAATAAAACCCCTTTTTTTTTTTTTGCAAACTTCAATTCTTCATAAAATGTGTAAAATTGTTATTTTAAAATGGTTAAAGCATGAACTGCTGGTTTATGAAAAGAACTAAGAGTTGAGAACCTTTTTTTGTTAGAATAAGTGAGTATTTTGCACTTGTCAGTGAACAAATGTAATGAACATTTAAAGAAATGTCACCATGTCGTATCTTTGCACCTTTAACTGATTTCCATGAGTTTAATATAGATTTTTTAATTGCTGCTTTCTCAAGGCCGTTCTGGGGTTTTGTACACACACCGAGGGCATTAAAGTAAAACAAATCAATTTATTTAATTTTACCATCCTATTACTCCTGTTCCTAAGAGTCTGCAAATCAAAGGCATTTTTTTTTAATAAATGTTGTGGAATAAAAGAGTAACCTTACACATTTTCTGGTTGAAAATAATTTGTAATTTTAAAAATAATACACCGTTATCACAACCAGACCATGTACTTACTGTATTTTAAGAACCATAATTCATTTGGGAGACAACTGGCAGGAATTCAGCTGTGCTAACAAGGGATTCATTGCTAGTAACTGAGATAATTTCTTCATGTTATTCTTCTACAGGTATGGACATTATGTAGAAGATTAAGTGTTTTTCAAAAATTAGTGCACTGTATTTTACTAATGATTTATGACTGTTGAACTGAGTTTAGCAATCAGAATATCTAGTCTGATTCATCAGATAGATAGCTAGATACTCAAAGATACATCTAAATGTAACTGAAAAGATACAGTAATTTGGTCTGTTTCAGATCATTTCAGATCATTCATATGAAAAATTAATGTTTAAATTATAGTAAATTGCAAGACATTTGTAGGATGGTGATCAGATTTTTCTAAGCAACCTAACTAGACATTGAGAATGTAGTATCGTGTGAAAACTTTAATGTGAAAACTTTAAGATGAAACTGGAAAAGCTTATGTGGGAGAAGTCTGACAATGTGAGAAAGTTCTTATTCTTCTTGAAGGTATAAAATACAGTTTTCTTTTAAAACTGTGAACTTCCCTTTCTATATAGCAGAAGAGAAGTCCTATATAACAGCGTTGAAAAGATCTTACAAAATTATGGGAGCCCTCACTCATTCAGAGTCTCTTCCCCACACGGAAGTCAAGTACGGATGAAGCCAGCATGTGAGCTGCTGGCTAAACCCAAGCCGATTCTGCATTCCTAGCAGGAATCGGCTGAACTGCAGCTCCATCAGGTGGTCACAGGCAGCAAGCATGGGCTTGAGAAGAACTGGGGCAAAATACAGTTCTCTGGAGGTGCCAAAACAGAACACCAACAAAGGGCAGTCAGAAATAATCATGACGTGGAGGAGATAACGCTAGTCTAAAACATATATTGGATTACAAAATTAGAAATAGTTTTTCTTGGCTGCTTTTTTATGTTTTTGCTAGGGTATCCATTTCAGTTCTGATTTCATCCTTAGGGATGTCACTTTTGCCAGTGAATGGCCGATATCTATAGGTAAGTCAAGTCTGTGATGGAGATCCATCACAGATAGACGGCCATCTGCTTCCTATATGGAATTTTAACTTTATGAAAAGTGAAACAAAAGTTTTGCTGTCGTTTGTGTAACACTATTCACAAAGGTGTCTCATGTTTTCCTACCTGTTTTCTCTGAGACTCTCCTTTTCTCTCGGAAACCTTAATTTTCATTCAAGGTGGTTAAAATGGATATTTTTTCTTGCATTTGCTGAGAAGTCTGAATTTAATACAAAAAACATATTTAATCCTCCCCACCACTCCCTCCTGGAAAGCAAGCTAGCAACTTTCACAGAGTGAACAAAAGGAGGAAATTTCTAATCTTTTATCAACTGCTGGAGTCTGATAATAGACACAATTTGTGGGATAAATGATCTTATCCACGTTTCACAGTCATTTTCAAAACCTGTGGGTCTTCTGGCCAGCTTCCAGTCCGCGTGATTGGGTGCAGAGTACTTAAGAATATAAATTGGGAAGAATAAATATTAAAGAGAAAAAAATATCAGTGTCAAGGTATTTGTTGGTGCTTCATTAAAGCCTTTCTAGTTCTAAATGCGGAACATCTACGAGAAAATGCATATAATGCATGTATAAGTCTGAGGTGCGGCCTTAGCTTGAACAACATAGATGCCCAGGTTAGTTAGCCATACCAGAATAGTTATGTATACCGGCAGACATATTTACTCTTCCTGCTAGACTAGCTAAAGGAGATTGAAACAGCTGAAGGAAGCTTGGCTGAGAAGGGAAGAAACCTGAGGAGAAAATCTCCTTGCTTAAGCTTGGAGAGCAGGAATTTGGCTCTTTATTTTTAGCACGGGAGGGAAAACTGCTGTCTATCACTGCCTTTCTTCAACCTGGTTGAGCAAATTGTCACTGGTCAGTAAAACCTTCAACAGCTATGGGCTTCCTAGTGGTCTCTATTAAGTAAGATTTAAAATTGGGAAAAAAAGATGTTTCATATTTTGCTCAAATTAACACCAGTAAGTTTTATTACAATAAAACTTAGTGGGAAAATATTATTTAGAATTTAGGCTTCTGTTTTCATAGATAGAAAATACTTAATATTTGGAAGATGGAAGATGCTTTGATTTCTACCTTTTAAAAGAAATAATTTCAGATTCTCGATCTGACAAAAGAGGCAGGGAGAGATTTATGTGCACTAATCTGTATTTCTCTCTGTATACTTGATGTCATGATTCACTTTTATTGTTTTTTGGGTGCTTTTGATTAACCTTTTGATTAACCTGGTTCTGTTCAAGGAGCATTGGTATTATCTGTCATTTGACTGATGGTAGAAGGGAAAAAATGGCTTCAGACTATGGTTTGAAAAGGCAGCTCAGTTAATTTTGACAATGAATTTTACACTGGCCATAAACTTCTCATTTTTTCTTTAGAAAATTGATCTCTTTTCTATTTGGTTATATGCCCATGTAAACACATTCCACTGTTTGTGAGTTTTAAATAAAAGTTTAAAGTTGGGGTTTTGGGTTTTTTTTTCACATTTTACTGTCTCTGACATGTTCTGCATATGCATGTGAGCATTCATCTTTGCAGATGTGGTATAGATGCAACTTCAATGAGTAAGGATATAGCCACTAAAGATGTCACAGGTGTAGAGATCCACACTCACCATGGATACTGTATGAGGTCTGGAAAAAATCTGTGTTCATCTGACTGTTGCTGGTCAGATGAACCTCAGCTTCTATCACGTGTGAAGAAGCAGGGCTTGTATGTGTGCAATGCCAGGATGTCTGTGCTCTGCACTGCTACATAGTGTAGGTAGGAAGCTGCTGCGACACTGAAGACACTGCAGACCTGAGTGCTTAAGCTTGTTGGATAACAATTCAGATTTAGGTACATTTAACTACGAATTGCAGCAGTCAACAGACAGGACAGGGCAGCTAAACTGGTCAGGAGAAAATGCTTTTGAGCCGAGTGTGCTTTAATCTTGACTCTGATCACATGTTGGATGCCCAACTCCTTCCTAGTGTGAGTGCTTCCTTTCATAAACAACAGAGGTATCACTTTGTTATAGAAAATATCAGGAAGTATTGGGAGGTGGTATCTAAAAATAACAGTGATAATTGCTTTCTGCTAGTGGGAGGTTTTATTTCGGAACATAGAGAAAGGAGGAAGGAATGGAAAGGTAAACCGCAGCAGAGTTCAGCCACCATTTGGTGTTACCTCTCAGCTACTGCAGATATTTTCAGTGCTGACTGCTTATGTTCATACTTGATATAAAATTTCCTAGCACACACAGCTGACCAGCCTCTGATGAGATGTTTGTGCCATTCTTTGTTTATATCACCAGTCTCCCTTTTGCATTGAGCTGGAGGCCAGATAGTACTGCTTGGTAGAGCTTGCTGTCAGTGCAAAACTCCCAAATGGTACTGGGAAATAAGAGCAGGTTTATGGAAAATGTTGGGGTGGAGGGTAGGTAGAAACTCCTGATCCAGTAGATCAGGAGTTATGTGTTCCGTTCTGCTCTGCAGGATTACAGGACAAATGGTTGAGACTAATCTGCACTACTCCAGTGTTAAGAATAGACAAGACTACAGCTATCTACCTGTCCATCTACCTAGTCTGTTGCATCTTTTATGCCTGAAAGTATAAAACTGAAGAAAGCTTGAGAATTTTGGCCAGAGTGGTGATGTGTGATAGTAATGCACAAGACTCCACTGGGTTGCAGGTCTTTGATTTTTAAGGATTATTGAAACAGCAAAGCATTTCTTTTTGTGTTGTTAAAGAGAAGTATCTGTTACTGCGCTGCTTATTCTTAGTACCTTTAAGATGTTGCAGGTCTGCATATTTATCAATATCAAGCTGTATCTACCGAAAGTAGATGTGCTCAAATTTGTGAGATACACTTGTTCCAGCATTTGTAGTACACACGCATACCCACAAAACATTAAAATGTATAGCACAACTAGTAAGATGCAAAATTGTACTTTCATTAAAAAAAAAGAACTTTTCATTACTCTAAACTGATTTTATCAGATTGATTCTGCCCAAATAATTAAATAATTTATTTTTCCAATCCTGAAATCAAAAGGGAAATTAAGAGATGATCCTTTCCCCTTTCTGTGCTCTAAGGTTGGATCAGAATCTTGTCTTTTATGAATTTCTCGAATGATGTACGTTACAGAAAATTCCCAGCTAGCAGGTCTGCTGTTCCACTGCCCTTACCATTACAAAGGTTTTCTTAATGGAGTCGTCTTTGCTGCGTTTTAGGCTGATAACTTTTCTCTACTTCTTTGATGTATAGAGCTCCTCTACACTCCAGTTTTCTTTGCAGGAACATCTTGCAGCAGCTTTGGAAAACTGTTCTTGAATGTTTTGATCTCTTGTACTGCATAGGAATATGAAAGACTGGTAGTAGAGAGATCTGTAGAAAAGAAAAAAGAGAAGTGTGCATCAGAAAAGTGTAAAGAAGATGGTGACAAAGATTACAATTTTACTGGGCTTAGTGACTGAGCATTCAACATAAAGGATTGGTAGTTTGGGTGACATCTAGATTACTACTGATTGGAAATTGTTATCTGGTGCTTTAGTGAAACAGCCTAATGATTTTTGTTTGATCTGTTGTAGACAGGTGGCTGCATGTGAGAATTGGTTCTTTTTTGGTACACATTTGTTCCCCTTTTGGCAATTGTAATGGAGATCACAAAGAATTGCAGATTAAAGGCTGAATTGGCCTCTCTATAGGTAAGGATTGAAGTACATTGGCAGTGAAATTTCTAGGGCACATCTGTCTGTGTCAAACTTGTATTTGGCAGAAAGAGGATATTGTTTCTGAATCTGTCAGTCATGCACTTTTCAGAGGTAAGAAAATGCAAGAGGCATTCTTCTGAATTAGGTCCTATTCTGACACTCATCCCACTTTTGAAATTCTACAGCTGGGGCAGAAGTGCCATATTTCTTTTCTGAGAAGGAATAAAAATTCTTTCCTTCCTCATTGCTATGTTAAACTACTATTAGCTGTAGATATTCTTTAATCTTTTAACATAATGTAGTATGCAGACAGCACACCAGGAGGATGAATGTCCAGTAGATGCTTCATTTTGACCTTTCCTAACCCATGCTTGTTTCATTTTTCACTAATTAAAAAAACTCAACACTTTCTTTAGCAGATTTATATATCAAAATAATGTGAGCTGATTGCAGTCTATGAAAGGACTGCAGTCAGCTCACATCAGGACAACCTAGTTTTGTCATTAAATTTCCATATTTTTTTTCCATCTTGTAAATGAGAAAAGGTCACAAATGAAGAAAAGACACAAATAAAGAATAGCGCTCCACATAAAACAAAATTATTTGAGACAGCATGTAGTTGCTGATTGCAAGAGAGTTAGAAAAAATGGTCATATAGAAATCTAAAAAACTGTTTAAATAAGCATGATTTTAGTTTCTAAGTTTAATAACTTTGTTCTGGGAATAATTCTTGTTCACTGTAGCAATCTCAGAAGTTATATGGGTTTGTTTTTTTAAGGATGTCAGTCTTTGCTGGCTTTGAGAATGTAATATTCTGCTAATGTCATTGTGGAGATTATGTACACAGACAGGCGAGGAAACTGTTCTGTTTCTGAGATGCTGACATGGAATGTGCTTTTTCATCCATTCACTTCTTTTATTCAAACAAAATTACAGCTGATGCAAGTGCCTAAGTAAAGTTAGTTTCTTATCTACAAAATCTTGGATTATCTCCTTTCCTGTTCTGAATCTGGGACAGGGATGGAGAGAAGTAGCAGCATCTAAAGTGTTATTCCCTGTTTCCTGCAGAATTAGTAAGCACAACATCAGCACTAAAAACAGAAAGATTAGTTTCAGGTGTGGTGTCTGAAGCTTGCTTTTTGAGTTCTGGAAGAAGGACCCTACAATACAGACTTGCTGTTTATATTAATCAATTCTGGCATCAGACCCCTTGCTTCTTTATGTGCACAGGAGTGTTCGGCAAAGCACTGTGACTGCACTCTATATAAAGGTACTTAGTGGCAGCAATTTGTTCTCTGCTGAACCGTTGTCTGAACTGAGCGTGATATGACTGGGGCAGTGGATTTTGACGCTGTGGGCGTATGCCAGCTACACAGCAGCTCATGGCACACCCATACTTGGAGGGAGGATCCTGTCCCCTTCTGTTTCAAATTAGAACAAGGTCAGCCAAATGAAAAATAGGTTTTATTTTACTGTTTCAGTCTGTGCAGCACACTTCTGTCTTTTCAATGCAAACTCTTTCAGCTGTCCTGCTGTGATCTTGTGTATCCAGTGACCCTCTAAGTAAGCTCTTTCTGCCCATCTGCCCTGCTACACATCTGGTGCTCCATCTCCTACTGTCTCTGAATTTAGCCAAAAGTCTCCTGGATTGTTTTGATTTTTTTTTTTTTTCAGTGAATCTTCTAAAGCCCTCTGCATATAGACAATGTAAATATGCACTTAACTAGTTCAGATAAAACAAAATGTGAACATTTCCCTGCCTTGAAATTTGCACCAGGATTCAAAGTGTCTATGAGGTGTTTTCAGGAGACAACAGTTTTTGAGGATTAACACAGAAATTGTTTTACGTCTTTAATCTGTATGCCAGGGTAAAGTAATCTCAACAAAAGACAGTCTATCACAGTATTCTAGGGAACTATTTTAGTTAGTTTGACTTATTATGTGTCAGAAATAGTGAATATACAGTGGAGAAGAATCTTTCTCTGATACAGCATGGTCATATGTCAAAACTTGTATTATTTAATGATGTAGTATCTTCAAGCACTGATGAAAGCAGATTGCACCTAAAAGTTGGTTAGGCTGTGAGGTAACTGAGGTGGTTGTTTCTGTAAATATCTACAGGTTGTCAGATGCGTCTTCTGTATGCATCCTACAGTGTAAATAGAAATAAAAAAAAATAAAATATATACATACTGATCATAAATAAAGAGGCACTATATTCCTGCATATATTTCCTAGTAGCTGTACACTACATTCAGTCCTAGTTTTGGTCCAGTGATACCTTCCATGAAATACAAATATTTATCCTTTGCTAAATGTCTATAATACACTTTAATGTATTATAATTGCTGAAGGCAATTTTTGAGTCTGTGTATGTGTGCTTGTGGTGGGTGTCCCAGGTGGAGCTTCATTACTTCAGGAAATGGTGACGAATAGCTTATAATAGGTATTTGTGACCTGGCTAGCATTAGAAACTGGGAAAGAATTTTAAAAAGAGTGGACTCCATTGAGGCACTGTAGTTTTGATGAAGTCTTTTGCATTGTTAGTGGAGACACTCTGTTGGAAACTTTTTCTGGTGTGCTGAGGATTTTGGAGAGGGTTTGGAGGGTTTTTTTTTTTTGGTTGTGGGTTTTTTGCTTTTGTAAAAAACCGTTGTAATGACTAAGACATGATTTCCTGTGTATCCAAGATCTTTTCATCAGATTTAGCTGTGTTTCCCCCATCTTGTATTTGACCAGCCTATTATATTCTTATCTAGAAGTAGCACATAGTTGGCTTGCATGTTATCTATTTCAAATCCTGTCTCAAGCTTGTGATTTGAATTTTAATCCTCTCTTACAAAATAACCAATTGCTAGGGTCTGCAAATTTAAAAAGGATACTTTCTCAAAGTTGTTAGTAAAAATGCAGAATGGCAGCAGACGTAAGCCACATACCTGAACAGTCTTACTTGGTCAATTTTTCCAGTTTGACAATGACTCATTGTCAGTTGCTGGTTTGGCTCTGTGTTCCACTGAGTTTTGCAGGTGTAGTGTAGTGTAGTTGGATCCCTGTACGAGATGGTTTGGAGAATGCAAATACCTGCAGTCAAGCTTCCCTTTGGCAACATGCTTTGGAGCACTGGTGGGGTGCAAGGGTCATTTTCCCAGGTCTCTCTGGCTTATATTGAGGTTTATTCTATACTTCAGTTTGTGAGGCAACAGGAGTGAGTGGAAAGGATTTTGTAAGGCATTAAGATTGTGACTGTGTTTCTGACATGGAGAAGCCCTTCATGTCTTATACCTCGTTGGGCTTCATCCTCAGAAATGGAAGGCTTCCCCTGAAGACCTAGAATAATGGGGAGGCATAACTCAGGGGCTTACAGGGTCAGTGTTAAGTGGGTATTCATGACCTTGCTGCATTGTGAGGGAAAAAAGTCATGCACAAATTCTGTAAAACTGGGTGTATTTGCAGCACCTGTGGCAGTGTCATGCAATTTGCATTACCCGGATTTTTCTTTTGGAGAATTTTTCTTTTGGATACTGGAGATATCCCAGTCTCCCTCTTTCTTAGCAATCAAAATGTTTATTTTTATGTTCCTTTATTAGTCAAATCCCAAAATGGCACAGGGGGGAAAGCAATGAAACTTAGCTGTATTTGTTGCAGATTGTGTTTTCCTAACTAGTTTAGCGGAATGACACATGAGGAAGAAGCCATGAGTTATGGTATCCTTGTGTCTTTCCCATCCGTTATACCTGGTACCCTGTCACAGAAGCAAATTAGACTGTTTTGACATGGTTTGTTCTTGACAAGACAGCATCGGCTATTACTCATCTCCTTGTTTTGTCTGTGTTTACAAGTAGTCAATTTGACTGTTTCTTCCAGTAGTTTTTCAGGAATTGAGGGGTTTTCATGAATTCCTTGGGTCGCTGTTCTGTATATTCTTAAAGGCAGATACTGTTTTTGTCCCCTCCTAGTCATCTTGGATCGCAGCTTTTCAAAACAGTTATTAAAGGGCTATGTCTTTAGTGCAGGCAATTCCTTAAATGTTCTAGAATGACTTTTCATCAGATAACTGGAAAACCTGTAGTTCAGCTAAGTACACTTCAGACTCTTTAGCTAGTCTAAATTTGATTCTTACTTCTTGGGGTTTTGTTTGTTTGTTTAATTACGTTTATTAAGAATGAAGTATGTTAGCCTTCTAAGGGTCACACATTCCTTTTTTTTTTTTTACTTTTTTTTTTTACTATTGACTAATAGGTCTTCTGTATGTTAGTGTTCTCCAGGAATTATTTTTTCATTGTATTTACTGTATGCTACATGCCAGTTGTGCAATTTTATTTATTTATTTTTTATTTTTAATATTTGGCTTATGTGATCTTATCCATACGCTTCTATTTGTACCTTTTTCATAATTATCTATAATAATTTGATCTGTTGTTCACATTTTAACAGGGTTTTTTTGACTTCCACCTGAATTTGATTTCCTTTGTAAGCAGACGCCTTGCACTGGAATTGAGACATTAAGAATATTTTTTTCCTTAATCTGCTCTTACCATGGGATGTTGCTTATCAATTCTTTGAGTTTATAGAAGTGTATTTGCTGAAGATTATTGTCTTTATGCTTTACTCCCCCCCCCCCCCAAAAAAAAGAAAAAAACCTACAAAACACCAAACCCCCAATAAACAAACCAAAACGTCTGGGGGTTGGGGGGGGAATAACCAAACAAGCCAAATAAACAACAATGACAAAAAATAAACCCAACCCAACCCAACAAAACCCCCAAATAAACAAACAAAAGGCATATGGAGACTGTTCAGTGTTCAGTCTAACCTCCTGTTCTACCCAGATCTAGTTTCAAAGTTCTGTCAGGTTTCTCAGATGAAGTTATTTCTGTTCCCAAGAAGAACGTATTCCCTGTTGTGTAAGCTGCCATTTACATTTTGTCCAGCTCCTGCGTTTTAATTCAGAGTTAAATCTAGCAAAGCAATTCTAGCGTTTATTTTCAGTCTTTTGTATCAAAATACTCCAGGAAGATGCTGGATATGCATCATGCACTGCTATATTCTTTTTCAGAAGATGTTGTTAAATAATTAGAACCAAGTCCCACAGTCTAGATAGTTGTCTTTGTGGCTCAAGAAAAGTGCTTTCTGTGATGGCTTCCCTCTTGCTGGGCTGACTGCAAGTCACTGCTTGACAGCAGTCTTTTCCTTTTCTCTTAAGACTTGGGTAGCATAAGATGATGCCTTGTTGCTTTTCCCTCATTTCCTGCTTTTCCTTCTTGAACATTCTCTATCCTTCTGTATCAGTTTCCAGACATTCTAATAATCTCATTTGTTACTGTCACTCTGCCTAATTTACGCAGGTAACAAGTTTCTAGTGTGCTATAGAACGCTGCTCTGGCCATCCTGAAAGCTTCAACCAACTCAGGAGGTCGAACATACTCACCTACAGTGATCTGGGATTCACATACTCCTGCTAGGACTACAGTTCTTCATTCTTCCCGGTTCCTCAGCTTTCTATTTGCTGCCTCTTGTTTGCTACTAACAGCATGTTTACAGTTGCATCCTTACAGAAGGGGAACAAAAGAAAATACAGCAAAGTGCAGTGGACAGCTCTATGTTGCCGTATTATTTATTTCTAGTCGAGAAAGGTTAAGTTACAATTCCTGAGAGGCAAGACACTGGGGTCAGACGTTTCTCAGCAGAAATAAATTATGCATTATATGTGGTTGCCCACCACTTTTGGCAATAACTACTACTTACCAAGCCAGCAGTTTTATACTTTATTTTGTCACTTCAGTTTATGCTGAAATTTTTTTGGATAAAAAAATATCCCAAATATCCAAATACTTGGATGCTGATATTTTGTGTTAAGGATGAAAACAACGCAAAACCCAAACCAGAATGAGAAATTACAGGACAGGCATCAAACACCTGAGAGTTCTTACACCTGTAGAGAAAGTCATGAATGCAACTGCATGATTACATGTGTATTCAGCTACACAAGTCTGATGTTTCTTGGCTAATTGAGCTTTTAAAGTAAGGATCCAGTTTGTTGTTAAAATACTTAGTTTATATGCGACTTAAAATGCTTAGTTTATATTCCATCCTTGAAATGAAAATGTAACCAATAGAATTAGACTGTTTTCCAGATGAAAGATAGTTTTCTGTACAGCCAGTATCCAAATTGATACTTAATGCTTCAGAAGTTACTTTAACAGAAAGTGGAAGCTGGCACCGGCACATTTAGCAACTTGATGTCAGTGGTGATTCCTGAGTAAGAGCTGTCTGATAACCTCTGCTGCAGCAGTCTACATTCTTAGCCTGTGGACTATAAGGATCAGACCAAAAAGCTTACAATTAAATTGAAGGGTTTCTGGGCTCACAGTTAGCTAGTTAAGAGGTCTGGCTTCAGTGTTTCAGCTTCATGCCTTTACTTTGTCTCTTGTTTGAGCCACTGAACTAAAATTGCTTGATGGTCTTACAAAAATACATAAATTAGCTTCCAAGAAATTAGCAGAAACTATAGTTTTTCTGAGATGGACTGAAGATTTTTTTTTTTTCTAATTTCAGAAAAAAGGTAAATTCCAAATTTCATTCAGCTCTGAAACCAAGCACTATTATTGAGAAAAAATTTTACAGATTAATTAATGAGTGCTGTTTATCATGCACCAAACATGTCTGCTTACCTGAAAAGAGTTAATGTAATTTCAGATTAATTATTTTCTGAAGACCAGCTAACTGACAAGCTGTGGCTGTTCTGATTGCTTTCAGTTCTCAGTTCTTTAACTGGAGATTCTGTCATACTACCTTGAAAAGAACTGGCTGTAATTGAAAGAAGGCATGAGGAATGATAATGCTTAATGTAAATTTCCTTAAGAAATTGTGGAAGGCTGAGTTAATCTCTTGGGCATTTGAAGCAAATTGTACTGCTTTTGCTAGAAAACAAGTCAGGAAATGTCTCTCCTCAGTGTAAAAGAACAAATTCCACAAGTAGCTTCTCCTTAGAATGTTATGTATGCTTTATCTGACCCTCTCAGTCATCTTTAAAATGGGGATGTTTCGTTGCATCTGCAGCATGCACGCTGTTCCGAGTGTTTTTTCAAGTAATATTTCCCGTATAACTGTTGCAGTTCTTTTTTGGAAAATACTGTGTCCTAAGTTGATTTTGGAATTACGATTAAGCTGTTTGTTGCATACAAATTAAATAGCTCTTTTTTAGAAGAGGGTCTGTGTCTGTATGAAACAATGTAAAACATTATTCTTGTCTAAGCTACACCACTTGCATTTTCTCCAGCTGACAAAGGAGACTGATGTGTTGACTCGTGTGAGAAGCAGGTGTTAAGCAAATGACACAAGGAGAGAGGGACTGCAGTTACATTATGTCTGTATCTGGAAAAATACATCTCTTGTTCTCTCCGTGTGCGGCAATGCTTCCAATGCAGTGAAGCATTATGGTTTTTGCTTTTTCTGTGACCTTATTCTCCAGGTGAAGCTGAAGCTCACTGCTGGGGCCAGGCAATGGTTTCTGTTGTGTGAGGCCTCAGAATGTAAGAGGAAGGCTAGGGGAGCTTGCAAATGCAGGAGGTGCAGCAGGGCACTGGATGGTACTAACCATGTGAGGCTGCCACAAGAAGTGTCGCCATACCAGCACAGAGAGCACTGCAGGAACAAAACCCACCCAAGTTTTATGTAACTGATTTGTTAACCATGGAGATGGTTCACAAAGGGTGAGCTGTGTGTTGCCGTGGAGACCTTGTTAGCAACTTTAAGCTGGATTGGGTACATCCCTGTGAGCTTCATTTGAAGCAGTAACTGCAGAGAAGAATACCCTGAAGGGCAGATGATTGGCTTTTTCATTTTCCTTAAGTGCGGTTTTGTCCAGCTTCTTAATGAACAGTGATTAAAATGTTTAGCTTCAGGTCTCCCTGGTGCTGGGGAGGAGCTTATTTTATAACAGTGTTTGTGTCCCCAGAAAGTCTAGAATTATCCATCATATTTGAGAAGTTGTGGCAGTCCAGTGAAGTTCCTGCTGACTGGAAAAGGGGAAATATAACCCCCATTTTTATAAAGGGAAAAAAGGAAGACCTGGGGAACTACAGACCAGTCAGTCTCAGTCTTGCTGCCTGCCATGATCATGGAGCAGATCCTCCTGGAAACTATGCTAAGGCACATGGACAATAAGGGTGTGATTGGTGACAGCCAACATGGCTTCGCTAAGGGCGGATTGTGCCTCACAAATTTGGAGGCCTTCCATGATGGGGCCACAACACTGGTGGATAAAGGAAGAGTACTGACATCATCTACATGGGTTTGTGCAAAGCATTTGACACTGTCCCACCCAACATCCTTGTCTCTAAATTGGAGAGGAATGGATTTGATGGATGGACCACTTGGTGGATAAGGAATTGGATGGATGGCCGCACTCAGATGTCCAAGTGGAGACTAGATACACGTAGTGTCCCTCAGGGGTTGGTACTGGGACTGGTGCTGTTTAATATCTTTGTCAGTAGCATGGACAGTGGGATTGATGCACCCTCAGCAAGTTTGCTGATGACACCAAGCTGTGTGGTGTGGTCAACATGCTGGAGGGAAGGGATGGCATCCAGAGGAACCTTGACAGGCTTGAGAGGTGGGGCAATGCCAGCCTCATGAAGTTCAATGAGGGCAAGTGCAAGCTCCTGCACATGGGTTGCGGCAATTGCAAGCACAACTACAGGCTGAACAAAGCCTGGGTTGAGAGCAGCCCTGAAGAGAACGACTTAGGGATGTTGGTCAGTGAGAAGCTCAACATGAGCTGTTAGTGTGCGCTTGCAGCCCAGAAACCAACCATATGCTGGGCTGCATCAAAAGGTCTCGCGAGACCCCACCTGCAGTTCTGCGTTTAGCTTTGGGGCTTAAACCATGGCAGGCCCCCAACACAAGAGAGATGTGGACCTGTTGGAGCACATCCAGAGGAGGCCATGAAAATGATGAGGGGTCTGGAGCACCTCTCCTATGAAGACAGGCTGAGAGAGTTGGGCTTGTTCAGCCTGGAGAAGAGAAGGCTCCAGGGAGACTTTATTGCAGCCTTTCAGTAATTAAGGGGGCCTACAAGAAATCTGGAGAGGGACTTTTTATGAGGGCATGTAGTGACAGGACAAGGGAGAATGGCTTTAATCTGGCAGAAGGTAGATTTTGATTAGGTATGAGGAAGAAATTCTTTACTGTGAGGGTGGTGAAACATTAGAATAGGTTGCCTAAAGAAGTTGTGGCTGCCCCATCCCTGGAAGTGTTCAAGGCCAGACTGGATGGGACTTTGAGTAACCTGGTCTACTGGACGGTGCCCCTGCTCATGGCAGGAGGGTTGGAACTAGATGATCTTTAAGGTCTCTTCCAACCCAAACCATTCCGATTCTATGAATTTCACATGGACAGGTTGTTTTGCTCTTGGTAACAAGCTGCTGTTGCTTCCTTACCTTTGCATCTCTGTATTGTAATGTGCTTTCCTGTTTTTACCAGCTCTTCTGCAGCTCTTCTGATGAAGAATAAAGCTTATTGCACTGTATTTTAGCCCCGGCCTCGTTTCATGTGCCTGATTTCAAGACTGGCAGTGTTTGTACTGGCTCATGTTCACAGACATGCAGCTATTCCTAGCTGCAGAAGCCTGCCCAAGAACCTCTCTCAATTGTAGCCTAAGAAGTACATGTGGAAGAAAGTGACCTATTTTGACTCTTGAGAGCATACTCCCAGCCTTTGCTTTTTAAAGAGAAAGTTGGCTTAGACTGCCTGTAGTAATATCCTGAAGGTAAGTTTTCTTGCTTTGTATGTAGGTAGGTATTATCTGCGAACTGGTGACTACCTGCTACAGACATTTGAAATGCATGGATGGAGAACTGTGTTCAAAAGTTACAATTGCTGCCAGGTTTACATGGTGGGGGAGCAAGGCCCTACTTCAACTGTTACTGTTTTTCTATTTCCAGACAGCTTTGGACACATCAGTTGATGGGTGTGTGTCCTCAGATAGTCCCTTCATATTATTTCCATTATCTAGTCTATCAATGGGACTGAATTGTTGGTTGTTCATGAGAGTACTCATACATTTTGTATGGCTGTATAGACTGGCTGGATAGTAGCCATTCTGGATGAGTTCCTTGTTAGTGATTCCATGTTTTATACTGTAAAAAAATTTTGTAAGTTTGCTACCTTTTCCAGCAAGGATTTGCTCTGTCATCTTTTAGATACGTTTTGGATAGGAAAATATCTCACTCCCAGTATTTTATAATCTTTTCCTTTCTCAAGGATCGCATTATGTTTAGATTGTTACTTCAGGGTAGTTCTTAGCTGGCATAGGGCTTCCTCCTTACTTTTGCAGCTGTCAGATGATTAGTGAAAACCTTTTACAAAATGCAGCTTTAAACTTGGCATTGACAAGCTAGCATTTAGTATTGTGACTGACAGCCTCAAAATTAATTTTCAGGCAGGTCCTCTTTTCTTCCTCACACAATGCAACAATTTGGAGAGGTTTTTAGCAAGACTGGCCAAGAGCAATAGTGTCTCTGCTCTAGTCTTTACAACTGAGAACCTGAACTGTGGTCAAATTTCATGTCGTAATTTACCAGGCTAGCTGCCAGTTTTATTTAAACCCCAACAGATTTACATCTGTCAGAAATGATACAAAGTTCTTCCCAAGTTTAAAGATTTTGGAACCATGTATCAAGAGAATGACTTCACACAGAATCTTCAAAAGTTGTCTTTGCGATTACCCTATTCAAAATCACCAAAGCTGAGTCTGCAGTACAGTAGAAGAAATGAACTTTGAGGTCTGCAGCGGCCAGCACAATCAACATACAATCTTTTTAACAATAGTGTTGAAATTCTTACAGACACCCTTCTTCCTGTCTGCCCTTTCCCTTGGTCTTATGCTCAATTTCTGTCATCAGAAGGTTGGTGGTCCCTGTAGTGGTTGGCTTCAGTTCTGGATGTGTGGTGATACTATAAGCAAGCAGTCAGCACGCTTGTCATGTGCCAGGATGGGTATGGTGTTGATGGTGCACATTTCTTCCTCCTCTTTCCCAAGGGAAACATGATGTTATTAGTACCTTCTTCCTCCCTCAGGAGTCTTCCACACTTTACATGAGGCTTATTTTCATCAGTCTCTAACTTGCTTACAGCCATAGGATCTCCACTGTCCATAGGATCTCTTACCCAGTCCTATATAGTGCCCATACTCCTCTGCACTTCATCTTCATCTTGTGTCCCCACTTTTGAGGCTGCTCTTGTCACACTGTGCTTTTTTTCTGCATGTGACATCATTATGACAGGGTTGTAAGTATTTAATTCTATGCAGTCTAACTGCTTGTTACTACTAGCTATGAAAAATTCTGGTTATACCATGTGATTATACAAATGTGACTATAAGTAAAACAATAGTATGCATCTAGGCTTTTACACCTGAACCGGCTAAAATAAATCTCTGCACAAGTCTAGACATACTTAGACAAAGCCTGACAAGTCCCAAAGCCTTTCAGAGTCAGTATGAAATCTATTGCAAGGAATGGTGATACCATAGTCACAAAGCTACAGAGCAACAATACAAACCATATACAATGCATGTTTCATATGATGAGTAATTTGTATAACACTAATTTGTGTAACAGTAGTAAGGAGTTCTCAGCAGTCAGAAGATCTTTTAAATTAGTATGAAAACCAACTGTAAAGCAATTGAAAGACATGATGGAGGTGAGTAATAACAGAAGGGGTCAAAAATTCTGCCATTTTCCAGCTTGTTACCAAACTTCAAACACAATAGACAGAGGAGATACGCATCAGCAAAGTTATGTTTTTATTAAACAAGAAGCAACATCCTATGATATAAAAAGAAGTAGATATAAAAAGATTTAAAAAGCTTTACTAGTGCTGGCTTAAAAGCAGGGCACCAAGACAAAAGCAGGGTAAAGAATAGAAAACTAAACACAGATTAGAAATGCATGAAGGCAGGACAGCAGAGCAGACAAAATCATGTATCTGGTGACCAGTCCATGTCTGCTGGACCTTAGATATGAGAAGGTTGGGTATCTTCATGCTGCAAAAATGTAGGTGAAGATTGCATTTACGTATTATTTTGTCACACTATTTGCATTCTTATAATTGAAGCTTAATATTAGAACTTTGTGGGATTTCTTTGGTTTTACTTCTTAGTTTGTCTGAAACTGCAAATAAGTCCAACCGTGATCTTTATGGGTGCTCTTCTTTAGAGAAAATGGACCCAGAGCAGAAGAGTTTCCTGCTGTGTTGAAAAGTTTACTATGATCAATGTTTCTGGGATTTTGAAAAGAGTTATGTCCTGCAATAAGTCTCTTGTACTGTGTGCAGATTGCACAGAGAAAGCCTTGCAGTTGTAAGCAAACCCTCAAGTGTCATACTCATATTAGCCCTACATTTTCTAAACCTAGGGAGCCCTGTCTTTTTAATACCCTAGAGAACTTAAAAGTATTGATGATGGGTTTATGTGAATGCCTTCATTCATGGTGATTTTCAGCATCTTTATCTTCCTTACAGATTTTTTTTGTAACTTACTTTCAGCAGCAGTCTTTTCACAAGTGTGTTAAACCAAAATTAAATTACTTAGTCTCTAGTGAAAGTAATCTTAAGTGTGTCTTGTGTAATTATAGGCTTAATTTTTCTTTATGTACTGAAATATATAGATGCTACTATGACTTTGTGGGAAAGGTGAACCAAAGGCCTTGGAAAGATTAGAGATGGCATAGGAATGAGCAGGAAATTCCTGTTGAATAACTGGGAAATCTTCTATGTTTCTTATGCTAAGTTCATTTGATACAAAAGAGCAAAACCACCTTTGTTGCAAGGATCCCTGAACTTCAGAGTAGATAATGGTTTCACAGGAACAAAAGCAGTGCTTCATAAAATACTGTTTACCATTTTTTATATGCATATGTACTCTTGAAATTGTTACATTCTCAAGCAATAAATTTCATTTGTTTTCTTAATGCTGATTACAAACTCTCAGGATGTTGCTGTTTTGTTGAGTTTTTTTACCTATCCTTCATAACCAGGGTTTCTACACGTGATGGAATTTGAATCTTATTTCACCATCCGCAATATACAGAAGTTGTGAATTGTTTTCCTCCTACTGTATCTCTAGCCCTGAGTTTCGTTTTCTCATTTTTTTTCACTGGGAAGACCAGAACTTTCTTTCTCAAGCGAATACAGCCACTTAAACATAGTGTCCTTGAGCACATAAGGCTTACTGTTAAAATTGCCGTTCTCCTAAAGCCTTCCAGTGAAACCATGCTTTCAGTGAAATAGGACATTTCTTGGCGGGGAGGATCTCTGTTATTGTAGGACAGCTTTGTATTCAATAGTACATTAAACCTGTATTTACAATGTAACAGTGGATCAATTAAGAGATGTTATGGGAAAGAGCTTATCACCATGGGCTGGGGGAGGAAGGGAGAGTGAGCCATGTGTTTCTTCTTTACCTACAGATGAGAATCAGCTAACCAGACTGCTCTAAAGGAGTCACATTTTAGCCCAAGTGTAAATGGGGCAGACGTACTTATACAAGACAGTTGGTACCACTTAAATATAAAACTCACACTTTTCATATATCTAAAAGAGACTAACCCAGAACCCTCAGTTTTGTTGTGTCCGTATTCCCTAGGTTAGCTGGTGTCTTGTGAATTGACTCTTAGTTTGTCTCCCCACCAGGTTAGACAATTATATAACAAGACAATTATGAAATCCAAATACATGGAGTCTTTTATGGGGACACAGGATGTTGAGTATGGGTTTAAAGAATCTAATTCATAAACCAAATTATATTAGTGAAATGCAGTAATACTGTTCTCCATACGTGTTTTGCTTGTGGAGGGAAGTCTAAAGTCTCTTGACTCCTTCATGTACCAATGGGATGAATTACTAAAGTCTTCCAGGTGATTCATTATGAGTTTCTACATTCTGAACACCACTGTTTTGACTTTTCAGTGCTTTTGAGACACCAGTGTTATGGGGTTTGCTGTTTAGACTCATGATTTTCTTCAGTAGAAACAGAACAGACTCAGAACTCAACATATTTGTTTTAAAAGGGTTTATTTTATTTATAAACACTTTCTGAAAATATTAATATGGGTGCAATGTTGGAGAACATTTTTAAAAAAGCTGAATAATACTGAAGCTAACATTTTGTGCATGATTAGATAGATAATGTTTTGGTTTCTGAGATGCTGGCTATAAATATGCAATTTATTTCAAGGAAAGCAGACAGTAATAGCACTTAATGGTTCCTTGACTAAATTCAGGTAATAAAAAGCCTTGCTAACCTTCCTATAAGAGAAATACTGCCTCTGAAGGTAAAGACTGATAACTCTTAGCCTTTCTCAGGAATTCCTGTGTGTTCTCTTACCACTTTCTGTCATTGTTAATTATCTAAAGTTTAATATAAATGTGACAACTTGGTTATAAGCTTTGGGAACCATATATTAGATTCGATAAAAATTAGTTATTTAAGTGCTGTGAGATCTGAGAACATGGGTAACAGTTTTCCTAAAGATCTTTAAATGTAATTTAAACCCAAGTATATTTGTCTACAGACTGTTTTAAGTGATAGGGTTAACCGTAACAGTTCTCCAAATTAGGGATTGCTGGGTTAGAGGTTTAAAAGAATTCAGTGAAAACACCAGATCACTCGATATTACTGAAATAAGTTTTGAGTCTATCCTATATTCATGATATAAGTCTTTTTTCTTGAGTGTCTCAATATCAGTATATTTGGAATGACAGAAAATGATAAATCAGAAGAGCGGGAACATGAAGATGCCAAGGCAATCATAAACTTCCTGCTCTCACATCAGCACCTACTAAGGAAGACTTTGAAAAGCTAAAGTGGGATAATATTCTAGTTTCCATGAAAAGTCAAAATGTTTTTGGAAATGTAATTACCTTGAAAACTCTGCATTTCACATTTTGGCTTATATCAGCTGAAAATGAAGTATGTGCTTTTTAGGACAGAAGATACTGAATCAGAGAATCACAATGGTGTGGGAGAAGCTGACCTTTTGTGAGGGGTTGTAATTGATAGGGCATATTTCTAATGGAAAGCATAAGGGAAGAAGTATATCGCAGTTGAAAACTCAGAATTATGTATGATACCTCACTCACAATCATTTTATATTGCAGTATTTGCTTGAGTTCCACAAGTAGAAGTTCTTATTTTGAATCCAGAAATTTTTGTTGCTGACCTGCTGCATCCTGCTTCTTGCTGAAATTACCTAATTTTGTGCTGCATACCAGAATCCTGTGAGGTTATATTAATAGAATCTGTCTGAAAACCATATGCTGTATTTCAAACGAACTTTTTTCCTGGGAATATAAATGGTTAGAGACCTTACACAATGTGTCTGACAATCAGGAAAAAGAAATTCAGACTAACTCTCAGGGCTCATATTGAAGCTGGTCTAGTCAAAGCTATGTATTATTTGAACGATGAACACTAATACATCTTTTTTAACCATAAATATAAAATGTATTAAAGAGAAAGACAGTGAAAGGAGAAGTATCCCTTTTATAATTTTTGGAAAATCAGAACACTCACAAATAGAGGAGCTGTCAGTGACTTGCATGAATTCATAGTTGAAATGTATGGAAAATATTTTTCTACTGACTTTTTTTTTTTTTTTTGGTAATTCAACAATGCTTATTGTTTAAGATTGTAACTAATGAACACTAACTGTCAAAAAGTTTTCAACATTCACCACACCTAGTGAGCTCTGGTTTCCTGAAATAAAAGATTTATTTTTGTCCTCAAGAACTCTTTTTAAGTGTAAAAAGAACAGATGGATATTATCATGCTGTTAGAAGAGTTTTGTCTATGGCAGTACAAAATTGTACTTTGATAATCCAGTAGTAAGTATCAACTTCTCAAAAGAATTTTTACTGTAAATTATAGCACATGAACCAGTGTATCACCAAGATATTTTTTTACTCAATACATTATTGATGTGAATTGTTAATGGTTTAGTTTCTGAAAATCTCCAGAATGTACTGAACCCAGGAAATCATGCTGTTATAAACACAAACAAAAAAAACCCAATGCTTTTGAAAAATGAAACAATCAAATAATAGCACTAAAAATCATGAACAGAGTACCAGTGTACTGATGTGTCTTTGCTATCCAGGAATTTCTCTTTAAAATCCTTTTATGGCTCTGCTGCCCTTAGAATGATGCATTACCGTGACATGCATCTATGCAAAGAAAGTTAATCCTTGATTTTGAGTTCATTTGTTGTATAGGTGAACCTCACTGTATGTCTTTGCAAACTGCAGTATTTCTTAAAACATCACCTTAACTCCACCTGTACAGTATTGTGATGTGCTCAAAGGTACTGAGCACGTGACAATTAAAGGATTGTTGCTTAGTTATGCAGCATTTGAATCATATAACCCAAATGCTGGCCAATCTTGCTACAAACAATATCTAGTAAAACCATGAAAGCTGCTGAACATTTTAAATGTTTTTTGGCTTTATAATGCATCTGAAGGTCTTGCGTTTGGTCAGCAGCATTCTCAGAGGTCTCTGCTCCCAAAAGCAATTTGAAGCTGTATGAATTCTGCTTTTGCAATCACGTCTCTTGTACCTGAGAGAGGCTAAAGCTGACTGCCTCTCTAAATCACATTGGTTCTCCTGCACTTGGTGTTTACTGTTGTTCTTTGTTTTTTTTCCTTGACAACTACTACTTTGATAAATTCAGTTTGGCAGGTGTGCTTGAGGAAGAGTCTTTGTATTAGCACTCCTTTATATACATGATTTATTTTTCTCAAAATCAACCACTGGCATCATTCCCAGTCTCCTCTCTCAGTCTATCAAATTACTCCTGGTAATATACATCAGTTGTAACTGTTTTTTCAACTTAATGCTGGGTTCCAATCATAGCCAGCTATCTGAAGGCAAGCTGATTTTTCAACCGCTGCTGAAGCTAGATTTGGTTAGTAGTTGTGCTGCAGTGCGTGTCAGACCGCGTCTGGGCTCCTTGTGTCCGTTTTGGTGCCCAAATACAAGAAAGACTTCAACAAACTGGACAAAGCCCAGAAAGCTTTCCAATTTCTGAGTGATTGCATGGGGCATGGAGTGGAAACGTGCTCCTCTTTCAGGCACAGGAGAATGCTAAGGGCAGATGGGGCGTGCCTGGTGAGTGTCTTCTGCTACCTAATGGGTGGTTTGGAAGGAAGAGGAGCCATGCTCTTCTCCAAGGTGCTTAACAAAAGGATCAGGGACAATAGGCAAATTGCAAGAAGGGAAATTCTGATTGTTAGGAAAAGAAATTTTACAGCAAAGGTGGAGCAGGGGCCCAAAGAGCAGGGGATACCTAGATTTTTAAAACCTCATTTATTACAGTGAAAAACATCTAAGGAATGATGCAATCAGCCTCAAACAAGTAGTAAATTTAAATTAAAATTTAGTTTACTTAGAATTTGTTTTTAACTGATCATTGGTGAGGATCTTTAACAAAGGAAGGTGGACAAATTCTAGTAAAATTTTTCACTTCCTATAATAGTTAGGACTAAAACTGCTTATAGGTTCTGTGATTCGTAGGTCCTCTTCATTTTTTCATGAGGGGAAGTAGCCTTGGTGAGACTTTTTATCATAGCCTGTTCCTTTTCTCTCTCTCTCTCAAAAAAAAAAAAAAAAAAAAAAAAAAAAAAAAAAAAAATTTACAATTTTTTGTATTAAAGTGGTCTGGTAGCTGAAACAGAATGGAGTTTTTTCTATGGCTGTTGATTTTAAGTTAGGGTTATTAAGATAATAGTCTTTCAGAAAAACATATAATAGGAATCTGGTTGAATGCTTTCTGGAAAGGTCAAAATTAAACCATTCTCCAAAGAAGACAGTATGTCTGAAATATGTTTTTATATTATCTGCTGATAAGGATATTGGTCATGTGTTAAAAACTTGCAGATATATTCCAGGCATGAAGGAGTCCCTATGCTATGAAAATAATACAATAAAGATTTAAATTCCAATATTGAAAGAATGTGATCATTTTGAGGAATATGAGTACAAGCACACAGTTGCAGAAGATGCTTCAATCATCTTAAAATGTGAGTCTACAATTATACTCCCAGGCTTCTAGAGATTTTTTTCTCTTTAATTCTGAACACATACATGGACTTCGAATGCACAGGGCTGAGAGATAATTTATGGCCTTCGTATTAATGCTTAATTAAACTTACAGGCTGCATTATGTTTCTGTGCCAGACCACAGAAGACAAATAAGTAAAATTAAAAAAAAGAAATAGGAAACCTCATCTCTAGTTGCTCTGTCTTGTTATTAAGCTAAATGAAATAGAATTGATGTTAGAGAAAATTTAGGGGGTTGTTATTTTTTTTTGCTTTGGTTTCTTTTTTTGGGGTTTTTTTACTTACTTCATTCATCAGATGGAAGGGAATGTCGGAGTCAGATTTGTGTCTGTGACAGAATTTAGACCCCTTCCAGCATTTCTGGAATTGGGTTGATTGTCTCTTGGGTTCTGCATTGTCTTGTGGTCTTAAATTTGTTTTGTTTATTTATATAGACATGGTCTTAAATAAAACAATAAAACTAGGTTATTTTGTAATGAAAATGAATCTAACAATCATTAAAAAAAAAAAAAAAGAAACAAATGTAGAAATTTTGTTAGGTCCAAGAAATGTATAGTCCAATACCAAAACCTTTCTAGGCAATCTGAAAGAAAAGCTTCTTCTGGTCCATCAGAATGACAATTGTCAGTTTTAGTTGGTTAAAGTAGGATTAGGTTTATGATGCTGAATACTTCAGCACTCTAAAGATGCCTTTCAGATGCACTTCAAACATCATCAGAATCTAGAGGGTGTGATATGTAGTGGAAGGAGGTGAGTTCTTGTTACAAGGTCTGTCAATGAGTCCCTTTTTATCCAAAATTGTAATCCAGATGTTATCCAAATTTGATGGATTCTAAATTGATATATAACAGCTGTACTGAGTAAGGCTATATGCAGCTCAAGAACCTGCCCCCAATGGCAGCCAATAGTGTACGTCTAGAAAAGTGACATTTTAATAAAATTAGATTAATCCACCTTTGTTATGAGATTAAAGATCTTTTGGATATTGTTTATTTGTACAAAATGCTGTCAGTGTTTTCCTTTCAATTGCTCAGAGAGGTAGCCACTGCCATAACATCATATTTTTCTGATTTGTTTCTGTAGCAAGACTCAGCCAGCCATGCCTTAACATCTCCAGCCTTTCTTCTGGTGACTCCATCTCTTCTCACTATCGTATAAACAAAACTTTTGGTTTTGGTAGGCTTGTCCCCTTCTATCTTTGCTGAGCTTTCCTCTTGTGAGTATCACAGCTGGTTAGGATCATGTGTGAAATGGCACACCGGATCTAGTTCACTTCCACCTTACTGCAATGTATACAAACGAAGGATGTACACAAAATGCCATAAGACACTTTGCTTTCAGCAGTGTTTGCAGCACAGTATGTTCAATCAAAACTTATATGGCAGTCCTTACGTTTACCAGCATTGCTTCTCAAACATTCACTGTTAATAACAGTATTAAAACTTGGTTTAGAACAAGAAAGCATTTATAACAGAATTATTTTTTATAACTACGTTCTGTTCTTACAGCTGGAACACTTAGAATTTCGTTTGCCAAGTCACTGTTCAACCAGGCAGCATTTCCTTCCATGTTCATGTGCATCCTTTGCAGTAACAGTTAAGCAAAGCAAAACAAAATCCCACAGTAAGAACTACTGTCTTGTAGGGGAGCCCAGGACGGCGCCCTGAACTACAAATGTATCTCACCAGTGCTGAATAGAGGGAAAAGATCTCCTCCCAGGAGACTGCTGGCTTTCTTAGCTGTAAGAGCACACTGCTTGGCCATGGTCATAGTCTGCTTGGTGGCCACCAGGACCACCTTTTCTGCAAAGCTGCTTTACAGCCTCTTAGCCACCTGATGCCAGAAGTCATGAGGTTTCAGCCCCCTTCCTCACGGGACTCCCACCTGGATAATCTTGGGCTTTGCCTGCTCCTCTTTGGTACGTTGGGAGAATTCAAGCCTGCAAAGCCACAAGGCTTGGAGGAGGTTCAGTCCATCTCTTTCTTCTCAGCTCTGATGCTGTCTGGGATGCTGACTTCTGTGGTGCAGGTGGTCCACCAGTGCACACCTCCTGCAGGCACTCTGAAGATAAAACTTCCCAGTTGTCTTTGCCTCCTAGGAGGCTAGGACTGGTACTGTTATTTCATTTCACCTTGCAAAAAGGTGTTTAAGACCCTGTACCTGGAATTTCAAAATCTCTCCCGTCTTCTTACGCTTGCTTTTTGACTGCATGCGTCACTTTGTGTTTTATCATGAGCAGTAATTATGAAGGTATCTTTGCAAAATTTGACAACTGTAATTTTGGGACTTTCTCTATTTGTCAGTCTGTGAACTTGGTTAGATGCACTGAGTTTTCGTGTTCTCTCTTTGAAGTTTCACAGATTGCACAAAAAGCTGCTAAATTCTATGAATCTTCTGTATATCTACGAGAATATTCATTGCGTTGGTCACAATGTTGACTGCTGTGCAGGCCAAGAAGGTTTTAGAATTTAAAGACTCCTTTCTCAGAAGGGTAACTAAGTAACAGGTTGCTGGATGAGAGGAAATGTCAGTTATTCTACCCCAGTACAGATGCCCAGTGGCTATGAGCTGAGGGAAGAGCTATTGTGTCTTGCAAATAAGCTTCCCCATTCAGGTAAAATAAAACATTAGCAAACAGTAAATAATCTGAATTTATATTGCAGCCTATTTTCCTGTGGCATCTGGCTGAAATTAGGTTCTACTCTTCTAAATCCATTTGTTAGGGTAGCCTACAGCTATGAGGAGAAATTAAAGTTCTTTAGTGTTATTTGATGAGAAGTTCATGCCTTTAATTCCAGAAACTGGAATAGCTGACCTCTCTGTGGAGGTTAAATAATACATAATGCCAAATAATAAATCATACATAGTTGCTATCAGCTCCCATTTACAAATATGTGCACTCACTAATATCACTAGAAATTTTTTAATTAGAAATACCTTCTCAGTAAAGAGATTCATAGGGCATTTTATTTCCATGCATGAGAAATTAATTGGGTAATTTTACAATGGCATATAGAGATTGTTGATTGTAATATAAGCTAAGAATTCTTGCTTTTGTACCATAGTTGTAGTGTTTAATATACTCGAAATACCAACTACTCATTTTTGCGCTCCTGTTTAGTCTGGTAATCCTTTATCCACATTTCTGAATGCACAGCCTGCTTCTGAGAAGAGGCTGCGCTCTTGTGAGGCTCTTTAGTTTACTTTCCAGTCGATATTTTCAAAACCTGAGTTTGAGTACATTCTTTTTAAAAGATTAAAAAAAAATAAAAATAAAAAAGATCTTGCCATCTTATGCAAGGAAAGCAATGCTTCAGGCAAACTAGGACAATAGGGAAAGACTAGCTCTTTCTTGGGAGGTTTCAGCCATTCAGGCATCACATTTGTTATCTTACAATCAACATGATGTGAATAAGGACGAAGATGCTCATAAATTCAATCGGTCCATCTAAGCAAAGATTGTACTCTTGGAAGTTATCTATTGTATTTGTTTGAATACTTCAGTTGCTAAGCCACTGTCCATCATATTCGAAAAATCCTGGCAGTCAGGTGAAGTTCCCAATGACTGGAAGAAGGGTAATATAACCCCCATTTTCAAGAAGGGGAAGGTGGAAGACCCGGGGAACTACAGACCAGTCAGTCTCACCTCTGTGCCTGGCAAAATCTTGGAACAGTTTCTCCTGGAAAACATGCTAAGGCACATGAAAAACAATGAGGTGGTTGGTGACAGCCAACATGGCTTCACTAAGGGGAAATCCTGCCTGACCAATTTGGTGGCCTTCTATGATGGAGCCACGGAACTGATGGACAGCGGCAGAGCAATTGATGTCATCTACCTGGACTTGTGCAAAGCATTCGACACTGTCCCACATGACATCCTTGTCTCTAAATTGGAGAGACATCAATTTGATAGATGGACCACTCGGTGGATAAAAAACTGGCTCGATGGCCACACGCAAAGAGTTGTGGTAAATGGCTCGATGTCCAGTTAGAAACCTGTAACGAGTGGTGTCCCTCAGGGATCGGTGCTGGGACCGGTCCTGTTCAACATCTTTGTCGGTGACATGGACAGTGGGATTGAGTGTGCCCTCAGCAAGTTTGCCGATGACACCAAGCTGTGTGGTTCGGTTGATAACGCTGGAGGGAAGGGATGCCATCCAGAGGGACCTTGACACGCTTGTGAGGTGGGCCGATGCCAACCTTATGAAGTTTAACCAAGCCAAGTGCAAGGTCCTACACCTGGGTCGGGGCAACCCCAGGCACTGCTACAGGCTGGGCAGAGAAGAGATTCAGAGCAGCCCTGCAGAAAAGGACTTGGGGGTGTTGGTTGACGAAAAGCTTAACATGAGCCGGCAGTGTGCGCTTGCAGCCCAGAAAGCCAACCGTATCCTGGGCTGCATCAAAAGAAGCGTGACCAGCAGGTCAAAGGAGGTGATCCTGCCCCTCTACTCTGCTCTTGTGAGACCCCACTTGGAGTACTGCGTACAGTTCTGGTGTCCTCAACATAAAAAGGACATGGAGCTGTTGGAGCGAGTCCAGAGGAGGGCCACGAGGATGATAAGAGGGCTGGAGCACCTCCCATATGAAGACAGGCTGAGAAAGTTGGGGCTGTTCAGCCTGGAGAAGAGAAGGCTGCGTGGTGACCTCATAGCAGCCTTCCAGTATCTGAAGGGGGTCTACAAGGATGCTGGGGAGGGACTCTTCCTTAGGGACTGTAGTGGTAGGACAAAGGGTAATGGGTTCAAACTTAAACAGAGGAAGTTTAGATTAGATATAAGGAAGAAGTTCTTTACAGTGAGGGTGGTGAAGCACTGGAATGGGTTGCCCAGGGAGGTTGTGGATGCTCCATCCCTGGCGGTGTTCAAGGCCAGGTTGGACAGAGCCTTGGGCCACATGGTTTAGGGCAAGGTGTCCCTGCCCATGGCAGGGGGGTTGGAACTAGATGATCTTAAGGTCCTTTCCAACCCTTACGATTCTATGATTCTATGATTCTATGATTCTTCATATTACTGAACGTCATGTTTTTCCTACTACACATCATGATGGTCAAAATACCAGCCTCAAGTTTATTAAGTAAGTGCAGTGTTAAAGAAACATCAAAATGAGGCAGAGGGACTTCACAGTTAAAAATCTGAGTATTTTTTATCTGATTGCCTTGTAATCTAGATCATCTTTAGGGACAATTCCTGTAACTGGGGCCAAGGCACCTTGTTCTTCCTTTCATGGAGAAGTTTCCCAGAAGATAGCATTACTCAATTATGGCAGTTAAAGGAGATGCATATTTTTTTTCTTAAAAGCTGGTTTGAAAGTGTTTACTAATTCAGAAGATGTTAGGCAAGAAAATGCATAAATCAGAATGGTAAGAAGAATCTTAAGGCTTAGCAGATGTGAATTCAGGGTAAAAGGAAATTGCAATCAAGTTCACTATTTTTCTTCTCTTCCTCTTGCCAAAGGCACATAGATAAAGTTTCAGAAGGAAAACATTTTACCCTCTGCTGCGTAAAGGAGAAGCGGAAGAAGTACAGAAATTGTGTTTATGGAAATACAGTTGGTGGAAATGGTACCTTGAAACTCACCAGCTGTAAGATGAAGTCTAGAAAATTATTGCCCTTTCAGCAAAAGTGTGGCATACACCTGGGATGCTTACAGTGTCTTTATCTTTTCATGTCATCAACTTCTGTTTCATCAAGTTTTATAAAATAGCAGTTTTCTAGTAGTCTCACACGATCCCAGGCCCCATTATGATCTCTATAAATTGTTAGTCCTTGCATCCTCAACCTGTAGACTCCCAGCATTTAAAAATGCCAGCAGTGAAAAATATAGAGGAGTAAACTGGGCTGGATGCTCTCTTGATCTTCCCTAGGCACTTCATCATTACATATCTTTGCTATTTTTACTTTTTCATTTAGATGCATTAGGAAATAGGCAAATAGAGCATCGACATTCTTTCCGTCATAAAATCTAACAAGGGAATAGTTATTTACTGTTCTCTAAAACTGTTCTGTAAGTTCCAGTGTGACAGGTGTGGTGGTATATCCAGTAAATCCAGTGTGGTTTATAAGATTGAGACGGCAGAAGATGCTGCTGGATTGCCAACTTTCCCTTGCACAGCAGAAACTGGCTCTGGTTTGTAGTTGCTGTTGGTTCAGTGCGAAACCACATGGATTTCCAAAAATATCTTATGCAATATGTATGCAAGAACGTATTTTCAATAACACTTTTGGAGCTTGATGTGTATCATTTTGCATGTGAATCAAAATCCGAAGATATTTACTCAGGGTTATACGTACTGTATTTCAGTGTGTATTTTTAGATACAGGAAATACATGATCACAAAGGGTAAGCACAATATTGTATATGATGCCTTCATGTGTTTTCTTTTTAAAATTGTCCCTACTACAATATTGCCTTTCAATATTTCTAAGTAAATCTTTTTTCCTCATTTCAACTGTTCTGCCCTAACATTTGTTTCAGTCAAAGCTAAAATATTTAAGGCCTCTTCCTTCTTGCTTTAGGTGCATGAGCTCCATCAAAAATACTAGTATTACTAATGGAATAGTCGGTTGATTATTTCTTGGAATCTAATCTGCAAGGGAACTAGAATGCTGCGTTTGCCCACCCTCATAAAAGCAGTGGCTGTTAATACACTTGCAGGTGTTATTTTAGTTTCTTTGCGTAAGAAGAAGTAATTGGTATTGCTTTGAAAGAAGTGGGTAAACAGCTGATGCTTTAAGATTAATATGATGGGGTGGGTTTATCTAATTATGACATATCAGCAGAGATGAGAGTGTTAAGTAAAAGGTTCTGTGTTTGCATTGCCTTGGAATAGAGGTCAACACTGAGTAAAACAATCTGGATTGTTATTGTCTGAACTCAGTTAAATTTCAGGCAAAGGGTGTACTGTGCAGAATTAAAGAGTCTCAAATATTGGACTGATTTGTCTTCATTCAACCAGAATATTTTATTTTTTAGTATTTCCCTTCATTAGGGAAGAGTCATCTGAGTGCAATGTGCACAGTGCTTTGGATTTAGATTTCCAGTGTTCGGTTGTTCTGAGGCCCATGTTAGTATTTAAAGACTTCCCCAAGAGACATGAAAAATTAGAAACCTGAAAGTGCATAGGGATTAAAGTAAATTAGCAAATACCTTTCTGAAAGCAGCATGTACAGAAGTATTTATATCTTAAATTTGGTGTTCAGTATTTAACAACTTGCTTGATTTTCAAGTAAAACACTTCTTTTACTATTTTATTCCTTCCATTTCCTCATTTCCATTAGAAAAAAAAAAAACAAACCCAAAAAAACCCCAACAAACAAACAACAAAACAAAACAAACCCCACCAAAACCAAAACCAAAACCAACAACAAAAAAACCAAACCAACCAACCAACGAACCAACAAAATCCCCCAACAAGAAAATTAGTATTTCATGCTAGAAAGTCACTTATTCTGAATGCAGCCAAACAAAAGTGTACAAAAAATAGAAGCATATGTTCACCAACCTGTGTTAACCCAGAATAATTGTATTCTCTTAAGATGTGACTTAATTTACATGAGTGAACGTTATAATAAACAAAGCAAATCTACTATAAGTAGTGCTCTTCTTGCATCTGAATAACTTTTTTTTTTTTTATTTACATAATAAGATGTTTTTCGGAATGTGCTGGTATTGCAGATGAACTGAAATGGCATGTAAGTTCATCCCATTGAGCTGTTTGTATCTCATCAAGTCTAAAAAAAAGTAGAGTATCAGTTGGTAGATTTTCTTTTCATGCAGATGTATTTGATTCTTCAATTGTAACATCTAAAATGTATAACCAAACCTGTTCTTCCATTTATCCTGATGGACATCTATCTCTAAGTGCATGTTCTGAAGGACAATTGCTGTCAGGGGCTGCTGGACAGATCAGTTAAATTAGTAAGGGTCCTAACATTGTCTTATCTCTTGACAATGCTGTTTATTTTTTCTTTCTGTGGAAAATGCCAAAGAATGTAATCTGGAAAAGATTCATCCTAGTTACCTGCAGCTATGTTCCCTCTCGTGTTTCATTAATCCCTTTGATTGGATGTTTTTACATTTTTTCACGTAGGAGAACAATGTGACTCTGCCACTCTTAGATCAAGCTTTGGCTTGTGTGTGGGGGCAGGGCATGGTGCATGGTTAGAAGTAAAAAGGGAAACCTAACAGTTTCCTTAAATCCTAATGCTGTATGTGTCTTTTTTTTTTTTCCCCCTAAAACCCATTTACTGGAGGAGAACATGTAGTCTGTTGAAAACATTCAAGTTGTAATTCCACTTTCTTAAAGGATTTTCTGAACTGCAGACGAGTGTAGGAAATATAAAAGAATGACTGATTTTAGCTAAGACAAGTCTTCCAGTTATACTGTGTCTTGAAATTACATCTGGATAGTTTCATTTAATGTTCCTTATGTCCTGCATTGTGAGAATGAGTGACTAATCTTTACCTTAGTAGTGGTGAGTAGGAAAAAGATTAGTCTGTCATACTACGGTGTTGGTAAATAGCAGTTTATGATTTGATTATTATCTTCCTTCAGCTATTGCCTTCCCCACCTTAGTCTGTTTGGGTTGGCTCTGTTTTTTATTTTGTGTATGGGGTTTTTTTGTTTGTTTGTTTGTTTTTTCCCCCCTGTGTAAAAACCATTGCATTGCCTTTGTTGCCCTTCTAGCTACCTTTTCTAGTTGCACTGTGTCATCTTTGGGATGGGGGGCCAGAACTGAGCACATCAGGCCAAGAACGGTACCTTTTGGATTTGTTCACTGGCTTCCTGCTGCCAGTAACTAAATTCTTGTTGCAGTTGAACTTCTTTACCTGGTTAGCTCATTCAATTTAGGGATTTGCTTGTCCTGTGCTGGAGCCTCCCTGCTGTATTTCTAACATGTCTTCTTTGGTGGTAGAAGAGGGAGAAGAAAATAAAAGAGAAAAGGGGTAAAAGTGTGTGTTTCAGCTTGGTGCAGTCATACTGAAGCATTCAGGGATCTAATGTTCTCTGTAACACATAGAGGCTTTTTGAAAATAGCTGCTGCAATAGTGAGCATATTAATTTCAAAACAAAAAGTTGTGGGGGGTGTTCCTCTGATTCTGATTTTGAAATCTTTCTGAAGAAAATAATAGAAGCAATGTGGTGCCTTTTATGACGTAACCACTGTTGAACTTTTAGTTGTCATTTTCTTAACCTGTTCTGGGAAGATTCCAGGCATTGTTGAATGTTCCTATGGGTAAAAAAGAGGGGAAAAGAAGAGGGGGGAAAAAAAAAAGAAAAGTGGTAAAGGTAGTTTCCACCCTCAGCAAATTTCTGCCAGGAAGACCTGCCATACTGTGCTAAGCAGTTTTGTGTGGACATGTGTCTTAGTGTAAACCTTAGCTGTTCTCGAACAAATTGATGTTGCAGCCTGTTATTCTAGCTGGAAGTAGCAATAAGGAACACCAACAGTAATTGGAAGATTAGTCTGAGTTGTCTTTCTCATGGTGCGCAATAATCTACCATTGATTCTGAGGAACAAAGAAATTTTATTCTGGGTTTGCAAGATGAATATTTATAGGAAAATTTATGTGCTGATATTCTTAGTATTTCTAGAGCTGAACTTGGATTTTCTTTTCATAAACTTTCATGAGTAAATAGGTCATCTATAATCACAAGTATTTATGAATGAATAACTGTCTCTTTGTGAATTAGTGTACTGATCTAAATATAGAATTGCAGTAATTTATGCGGTTACCATAAAAGTAGTCATATAATAATCAACACTGAACTTTGACCTCAGCCTATGGAAATCAGGCTTATTAAGTCATTTGTGATATTATTGCATAAGATCTTGTTAATGCTTGTCAAGCTTATTTTTTAGATGCCCCAATTTGCTGTGCTTTTTACAAGCATTCCCCTCAGCTAACCTTGCTGCATACACTTTTAAAATTATCTGTATCATAAGATGAACATAGAGAAACACAGAAAACTTTCTGTTAGCTGTTCTCTAGAGCAGGGGTCTTCATTCCTGTTTTCCTGTTTCCTGATCTGGGACTGTCCACATTCCTCTTCTCTTCACAGTACCTGATTCCTCCCACCTCACTCCATTTCTGTTAAGATTTGAAAGGCACAATGGGATTTTTTTTTTTCTGGTGATTATTTACATTTGTGGTGGTGTCTGCTTCAGTGTATGCTTGGAGAACCTCTGCAGGTAGTACAGGTAGCATGTGTGAAAGACTGGGTGTTCTTCCCAGAGCAACCGCTGCTCCAGCCACTTTAATGTCCCCCTCACCACATTGTTCTCTCCAAATCTGCTGATTCTTTCCTTGTGTTTCTCCAGCTGCCTGGGTACTTACAGGCGAGATCTGGGAATCAGACCTAAGGGGCCTTATATAAGGGGATTTTAGATCTATTTGGTGCTTTAATAATTTAAAGACTTTTCAGAAGCTGTTAATTTCTAACCACAATTTAGGTGATATCAAATGATTTAATGTGTTGCCTCATTGTGCACATTATATGTGTACTATACTCTGAAAAGAGTGTGCATCTTCAAAAGAGTGGGTTTTGTTTCATTCTTCATTAATAAAGTAATTTCTGGGAGTCCATGCATTCCCCACCACTGCCACCAACTAAATTTTTCTGTATGTTTCATTCTTTGTTATTGGCATTTTATGTTCCTGTAGACTTATTTTGCAAGTACTTGCATGAAATTAACAGAATACTTTATGTGTTTGTATATATGTATGTCTATGTGAATGTTCATAATAAAGTATACATGTATATATATATGTATATATATATAAAATATTAATATAAATTGGAAAAGAAGCCTGTTTTAAGACCAAGTGCATTTGTCATACACAGGAGAAATATGGTGCATGTTAATGTTTTTGAGATGAGGCAATGCATTCAGTAAAGACTAAATAACGTAAATTTTCCACTTTTGTTGAATTTGAGAGCACTTAAAATTCCCAGGATTTGACCATGTCCCAGGACATTCACAGCCAGTCAACACTTCCTCACCCATGAGACCTTTTGGTGAAATGGGCTATAAGCCTTGTGCCAGCACTCTGATGTTCCTGTGAATTGCCTTTCATTTTCAGTCATCTCACAAATGCCGTTTGACCAGTGAAATATATTAAAAAGTTAACTCGTGTTTGGTTATATCTCCCTCTCAAAGGAAATGGTAATTACTGTTCTGAGTACTCTTTAGTCTTGTTTATGTAAATCTTCTCTGATGCATAAGAAGCTTTGCAGAGAAATAAACCCAGATCATAGTATTTTTAAATATAGTAGTACTAGGCCATTATTTCTGGGAGTAGAAGTACAATATTACATTGATCATTTTTTTTCTCATTCTCTAATAAATATACTGATAAAAGAAATATTTTCACTGATGTGTGAATGTGCATAATTCAGTGACTTTTTATGGGCAGGTACTCACTCTTTGAAGGTGAATAAAAATAATCCAAGTAATGTATTATATAAAACCTTTTAAATAACCCAGCCAACTTTCTAGAGCCATCTTTTTTAGCTACAGAAAATCTCCCTAAAATGCATTTACTAGTTTGCTTTCTGTAACATAATATCACTCCCAGCACACTATATTCTCATTACATTTACTATAAGCTTAAAACCCCTCAAAGTTATGCAATAGTAGGAAGAACTACAAGCAATTACAAGAAAGAAGAAATATTTTGTGGTGTGGTTTGTTGTTTGGTTTTTGTTTTGGATTTTTTTGGGGGGGGGTGTTTTGTTGGTTTTTTTTTTGTGAAGTTCATGTGGTCAATCAAAAAATTAACATCTTATCAGAAACAGTAGTTAGTGCAAATATAGCTGATGAAAAGAAATCAGACAGGATACTGAATGTGAACCCAGTAAACCAAGATAATGGAAATACATCCATACTTCAAGAAAGTAAGGAGTTATTTTATAAAATAATATAAACTGTAATTATTCAAATTCTTTGATGACTATTCAAACCTATACACTTACGTTTTGATAAAATGTAATTTTTGGGGCATTCAAGAAAATCAAATTAGAAGACATTATTTTTCAGTACTGACCATGTTTTTAGAGTTTTTCTTACCCTTAGGCAGTTCCGTTGTTCAAGGCAGCCAAATTCTTTTCTACAGGTTAAGATTCAGAAGTTAGTAAAAAACATGTTCACAGAATCCTCCCTTAGAACAAATCCTGAGCTCATGCTATGGGGTTTTAAAGGACAAAGTAACATTTTGTTCACTGTTCTGTCCCCACACCTGACAGACCAGTGATGCAAAAAAAGCTGCAGTGTTGTTCCTCAGTAGAGTACCAGTTGATAAGGGATATCGGCATCTAACAGGTACCTCAGAACAACTAATGTAAACACAGGATGGTGGCCAGAGCTGGGGCTTCCAGTGGTCAGAAAATGTAAATCAGAAGTCTGCAAGTCTTGATGGCAGCAGAGACTTTTCTAGTGCAGTCACAGCACAGGCTAACGGAGGAGGCTTTTCCGCAGGCATGGCTGCACACCCTGTGCAGAAGAGACCACAAGGCAATAAGAGCTCCCTTTCAGGGGCATGGTGCTGCTTGATACATGGTTTTGCTGGGAGAAGAAGTGAGGGAGACTGAGACTTGTCTCAAGGTCTGGCTAATGTTTGTTAGGCCAGCAAAACTTCATAGTGTGCAGCTGGTCTGAAATGCAATGGGTGATGTTGCACTGTTGGCTGCAGGGCAGGCACAGGGAGAGTGCTCAGGCACGGCCCTTGCACTGCTCATGGTGCTACCTGACAGATGAAAGTAGTGCTGGTACAAGAGCATAATAATAATAAGGTAAAGTGGAGGCTTTGGTCTGTGAGGGCTGCTCAGTATGCTTCACTCCTCCTTTACATTCAGATTTTGAAGAGATTTTTCTATTGCTGACTATAGTGGCTTCCCAAGGTCCTCAGGAGAGTTTTTAAGTTATATTTAAAAATTAACATGTCTTGTTGAAGTTCTGCTCTTCTGAGTCTTCCTTCTATCATCTTGTTGGTAATGTACTGGCAAAAGTGAAATAGAGATTACATGGATGTATTGTTAACTGGGTGATTTGTATAGTGTCATTACTTTCATGTGGCTGTAATCACTGTGCAAGAGTTTTATCCCTTTGATCATTCTGTTTCAATGTTTCTAGGTATCAGACATCCAAGAAAAGCAAGGATGCTACACACCTTCATGCAAAGATGCATATTCTTCTGACTGTCTATTAGAGAACAAGAATATTATCTGCCATTGAGTGATATGCCAACTACTTGGAAGGTCATTACTTGTGTAGTTTTGAAGCATAAAGCAGTATCAGGACAGTCAGCATGTTTCTTCTAAGAGCTGGGTACTACTAATGATTACTAAGCTTTAAGAAACCTGAATTGTTCTCACACTTGTACTTGCTATGTGGATGTTGCGCAGGCATGGTACTTACTAAAATATGAAATTTTTAATGGCTTGTTTTATATTACCTGGGCAGTTACTTTGATGCCTCGCAATGGTGCAGTCTGGAGTACCAATGTCTTGGCAACTGCAGCGATTAGCAAGTCTCTGGGTTCAGATTTTATGAACTTGAACACAGGAGCTTGTGCCAGTGACCAGAACAGGAGCTCAATGGAAAAAGAATCAATTTTCTTTTATTACTGCATACTAATGAAGTGATTTTTTTATTCAGTTTAGATATAGCTGCATTAAAAGTTGACCAATGTAAATGTCAGTTATACTTTGAACTAACATGGTTTTACTTTCACTTTGGCTCAGATGTTAAATATCTTATACTGAACCCATGTCTACAGGAAAATTGTTTGGCAAAAGATAATAGTGAACGATCTGAAGAGCAAACAGGTGTCTGAAATGTCACATACTGAGATAATGAAAACTGTGTTTAATTTTGTGCATATTTAATCAAAGCAAGGTGGAGGATTAAAGTAGTGTGATAAAAGTGATCAGTGTAATGGACAGTTGCAAATAACAGGTTGCAAAAGGTTTGGCAAGGCAATGTGAGTCAACAAAAAATAGAATTTAATTTGATTTTAATTGAATGTTGCTGCTTTGATGAAGATATTTCATAGTTCGTGGGTTGAAGATAGCTATGTCTTCATTTTTTCATAATAAAAATAAATGGTTCCTCCCCTGACTTCTGAGATCACATGAATTCATTTTCACCTCCTTTTTTGGTGTAATGCACAAAATGAGAAATTGGAGCATAATGTCTGGTTTTAGTAAAGAATTTGGATGAGCCAATCGGGTTTTTTTCCTCTTTGTTTTTCAAAGCTTTGATTTGTATTGAGAGAAAGAAGTAGCTGTATTGAACTGGGCAGAAGGCTATAAAGAAGTAAAGCCTAAAATTCTTTTTTTTTTTTTAGTAAGAATCCTTTATGTTTGAAAGCCAGAGGGCTTTGTTCCAGCCATCAGATGGTCTTATAAAGATATTACTGCTTGCTTCTTTTTGTAAGTAAACACATTAGTCTCAGAGTGAGGTGCATTTGGGTGTCTAGCTAAGCTGAGGGTTGGCGTTTTTTTTAAAGTCTGTTGTATAGCTTTCAGTCAACTCTCCTGGTTTATTATGAATACAACAAATAATTGCAGCCTGTAAATCTGTATTCTTTAGAAGATTAATTTAAACAACCTGGATTTATTTATCTGTATGTTCATGATTTCTCTTATCTAAAGTCTGCCCTTAGAGAGGAGGATTAAAAGTAACTCTGCTTTTAGTAGCAATGGAAAGAACTGTAGTATTGGGGTTTTTTCCCGATTAGAATTTACCCTTTACTACAGCCCAGTGAGTTAAAAATTCAGACTCTTATGCTCTGCTATTTTCTCTTCCACTCCATCAGTAAAAACTTTTAGCATGAATGAACATGTTGTGTATGTCCACAATAACTTAGCTCATGAATTTCCCTCCTTTATTGCCTCCTTTATATCATCTTGATGTTTTCTTTATTCTCTTTCTCTTTTTCTTTAGATAACAGGGCTACCATTTCAGATTATACTTACTGATTGTGAGAAACCAAGTTTTATCTGTAGAATCAGAATCTGATGTCTGTAAATAGAAAACATATTGATTTAATTAAGAGGGGAACTAATTCCTTAATATCTGTAATGCAGGTGTACCCTTTGACAGAAATCACGCTACAGTCGCAATGCTTAAAAGATTCAGTCTTTTAACTGTCAGGACTCTATTCTGCCTATTAACGTCATTTATCCTTACAAATCTAGAAGTCCTAAAAACTGCAACTAGATATGTGAACATATCTGTACTTTGTCCTTGCTAAGCCTCTGAAAGACCTGAATATTCACAGTCTTACTAGAGAAGGAACATCCTTATCACTTACCTCAACCACTTTTATCATAAAAAAAAAAAAGAAATAGAAAACCCCTAAAAATCAGTCTTGTACTCACTGCTTTTTTGATGCCTATCCAGGCCTACTTAAAGGTCTAAGTGAAAAAACCGGCAGCTGATGCTTCTTGGCACCTAGTTTGCAGTTGCTTTTTATGTTTATTTTTAATACAAACAGAAAATGTTTTTCTCATTTGGAAGTAGCACTCCAGCATTTTTTTTTTTTATGGCACATTAAACTACCTTGGTTCTTGGGGTTTATAATTTTTTACATCATAGGTGCTAGAAATTTTTAATTCCTATGTTCCTGTGCATAAAGGAGCCCACACAATGCAAGCTTATGAATATGCTGAGCAATTCTTATACTTCATTTGCTTCATTACCTTTCTGCTGTGACTGTTTGTATATATAGATGCAGCATATGTATGTATTTTATAATATTCAATGTAATATCCACTTTGAGGTGAATGCATGTTTGTGTAGCATATCATTATTTCTGCTAGTCTCTGAGACACCATACTGGTGTTTGTTTTTGTGCTCACTACAAATTCTGATAGTCCTTTATGGGAAGAAGTAGTGTTTTCTATGATGTTGTCATTTGAGCCCAGCCGCTAACTCGGAACCACGCAGCCGCTCGCTCACTTCCCCCTCTTCTTCCTCCCCCTGCTCCCAGAGGGATGGGGAGGAGAATCAAAAGAATGTAACTCCCATGGGTTGAGATAAGAGCAGTCCAGTAACTAAAATATAATACAAAACCACTACTGCTACCACCAGTAATAATAATGATAAGGGAAAATAACAAGGGGAGAGGATACAATTGCTCATCATCTGCCGACCGATACCCAGCCCGACCCAAGCAGCAATCTGGGCCTTCCGTTTAACTCTCCCAGTTTATATACTGGGCATGATGTGCTGTGGTATGGAATACCTCTTTGGGTAGTTTGGGTCAGGTGTCCTGTCTCTGTTTCCTCCCGGCTTCCCCTCCTCCCTGGCAGAGCATGAGACTGAGAAAGTCCTTGATCAGAGTAAACATTACTTGGCAACAACTAAAATCATCGGTATTATCAGCGTTGTTCCCAGGCTGAAAGTAAAAAACACAGCACTGTACCAGCTACTAAGAAGGAGAAAAATGACTGCTATAACTGAACCCAGGACATATGATGACTTTAAAACAGCTGATTAAGTTAGAGCTGCATTATCTGTGTGCGTGTAGCCAGTGGGTCTCATCAGTGTGTCTTGAAACTCAGTACAAGAAGCTCAGTTATGTCTGAAAAGGGCCGTGCATGCTCAGATGAGTGAGATTGTGTTGTTTAAGATGTAAGGAAAAGTGTACTCAATGGTGAAGTTGTGGATAATTTTATGTCAAAAGTTATGTTTGTATTACTCCTAGTTTTGTCATGGGTAACAGGGAGTGTTCGCAGTTTTTATAAGATCTAGGAACAAACAGGGCCAGAGAATTCATAGTGTACAATTTAGGTAACCTTGCATATGGACAATGAAGTGTATGTAGAGACATGATAGCTTCAGAAAGTCTGAGTGATTTTGATACAAATCACTGTGTCTCCCTTTATTAACTTGCTGTATAACTTGCTTGTGCTGCATGGAAACTTGGAGCACCAATCCAGACAGTAATGAAGCTGTAGCTACTTCTCCCAGAAGTAGCCTGGGAGATCAATAGAAAATATGAAAAGTGTAATGATATTTTCAAACTGCAGACTTTTTTTGCAGTCTGATATTTTGCCATCCTCTTCCCTCAAAGCATGGAGATTTCGAGATGTGTAATCCTAAAACAGCTGAAGCCTGAAATTCTTCTGAAACTTGATTGGAAAGTTTTAGCTTTCAGTACTAAAGATAACATGGTTTAACTGCTAGGACATTTTACTCTGCTGTTTTGCTGTTACTTCATGTAGCGTCTTCTCACCCTATATTCTCTTTTGTAGCAGGTTTTGTAGGCTCTGTCTCTGTTTGTACTTCAGCTCTTACCTCACATATGGGTGTATTTAATCTCTCATTTAATGAATATATTTATTTAGATTAAAAAAAAAAAGGGAGGGGGAAATAAAGTAGTATTGTTTTCTCCTTGAAATATGGGATCTGGGACAAGTGTTTTAAATCTTATTATTGAGAAATTAGGCAGATATGAGTAGTATTTTAATGGATCAAGATTTTGTTGGTTTTACACTTCTTGATCTGGAGAAGGGGAAAAATTTTGACCTTAAAAATACTTAACAGTGTAAAATCAAGAGCAACAAAACTACCTGCTGTAATCATAGGGGGAGGAATCATCGGCAGACACTTCTTTTTTAAATGGTTTTATCAATGAAAATTGGCTACTATCATAACTGTTAGGCTGAAAATGTAATTCAGCCTTTGTTACTAACCTAGTGAAAAGAACAAACAAAATACACTGATCACCAGCTTAACCAGATAAATTATAAATATTTGATAGCAGGCATAAAATATGCATATAATATTTGTATAATAATGCATCTAAGAGAGAAGGTTGACGAAAACTTAAACATTTAACAATGTCATGTTCTACAGAAGTGCTTTTGTCTTAACTGCTCTGATGTTAAGAATAGTAGAAAAACTATGATCCTTGTTTGTGTGTGTGAGTTGTGTTTTTTTATCTCCTGACATTCTTTCTATTACTTTCCTTCAAGAAGGTAGTTGGGGTGTGTCAGAGTCAGGGTGCGCAGAAATATACAATGAAGTCAGACACTGATATTAAATAGCAGTATTTAGTACCTAGTACTAATGTTGTACCAATAAAGTATTAGCTAGTAGTAATTTAAATGTACAAAGTTATAGTCTCTAAAAGATAATTTAAAATAAATTTAAATGTTATTTAATGTTAAATTTTCCTTTTCCCTGAATTCTTGTCTTTAATAGGTTACATCTAGTTCAAAAGAAACATCTTATCTCCTACTAGGAAGATACAACCTACCTGTGAATAAAGAGTTCTGTCTTTTTGAGCTGCCTAATGTGGCAGATCTTACAATTTTAACTTAAATAAACATAATTGTTTTAACAAAAACTAATAACCTCTCATGCATTTTTAAAACCTAATTGCAAGTCCATAGAATTTTCAATAATTTTCGTTTAAAACTTTAATTTCCACTACTTAGTTTTTCTTTAGGCATTTCAGTATTGCTTTAAGTATAGCTGATATCTTCCACAGAGTTTGCAGCACTTTCTTGTAGTAGACATATATGCTCTTTAGTATACAGACCTGTTTTTTCAGCCTGAACCCCAAGTATCTACATTTGCAGCTTATATTTGCTTTGCTAAAAGGGCAAATCCTTGCTTTAAAATCCTAGGTCTCAGTCTTAAAATATAAATTATAGCTATAAAGCTTACTTATATAATTTTAATTCTACTAATATCCCAGACAACAAAATGATTATTTGTTTAGTGCTATCTTACTATGTTGTATACAGCACCAGCAGATAAGATTTATGGTAAAATATCAGTGCATATACCAAAGATCTACTGTACGTAACGCCTTTTCTTCTCACCAGCCATGTTCTGTTGAATAGTAGGACAGCATTTTTATTCGAAATAAAGCAAACCAAGATGACCTCTGTAGATGAGCAGCAGAAGCAGGCACTTGATCTGTCTTCCTAGTGCTTCTCTGTGCATCCTGCCAGGAGCACTGGAAAAATTTCCCTCTTTACATCTAAGGACCACTTCAACATAATAGGTACAAAGTATTTCATTCCTGCTGCCACAAGTAGTGCAATTATCAGAAAGGGATTGGGAATTACAAGGACTGGATGTGAGGACTCTTCAGAATGGATTAGTAATGTGGGCGGCAATCAAAGAAATGATTTAGCACTTCAGGGGTTGTGTAATTACCGTGAGCATAAATTGTGCTGCTTGCATATTATATATGTATTAAAAAAAAAAAGAGAGAGGAAAAAGTGTTAATGTTTTATAAATTCCAGAAGACAATATGAAAGAAGGGTCCAGCAAACATAGAAAACTGCCTTTTTTTTTTTTTTTTTCTTTCCATGAGGTTTGGATCAGATTTTCCTTGTATTGTCATAGTCAGTATAGAAATAATTATTAATATACATAACTTTAAAGTAAATTTTCCGTGGCTTTTTTAATCAGCATGCTAACTAAACTAAGCCAAAAACTAGAACAAAGCTTCAAAGGCTAAGTATCAACAGTTTGTCTCAAGGATTGAATCATTTTGACTTTATCTTTGGCTGGAAATTTGCGGTAGCTGTGCTGAATCTTGACTGCAGTTCTCTACCCTGAGTGACCGAGGCAGGGGGTTTCTCCCAAACCCGTAAACCACTTGGTTTTGCAAATCTAGTTGGAAATAATTTTCAATTCTTTGCATCAACGTAGTCTAGTCTGCTACTCCAGTTTCCTGCTGTAATTCAACTATTCATTTACTTTTACTCTGAAACAGTTACTCCCCTCAAAACTGCTGCAAGTATATGAGGTACAGATTTCCTGATTTTTTCTGTTGGGGTGATTAATAGTAGAAATACTAGATTTGAAAACAGAAGACTTCCTAAATCTTAAAGACATCTTAAAGATGTTAGATAAGCATTTTTAAGGTTCAGCAAACAGACTATGTCTCACTGCAAACATCTGCAAACTCTGCTCCTCCACCTTTACTGCCCATGCATCCTTAATTTATGGTATTTGTTTTTGTTTGTTTGTTTGTTTTACTTGAAGGCAGATAGAAAGCTTTCTCCAAGCTCTGAAATAAGTGATCTTTATTAAATTCAGCTGTAACTATAGAGTGATCAACCACCTATGTAAACATGTAACATTACGTTGAATTCTTTTAAACATCTGTCTTGGTAGTATGCATATTATGCTAATGTGAATACCATAATTATTGCTAAATCATTTAATTATTTATAAAGAAAAAAAAACCCAAAACAACCTTTTTTCTTTTTTTTTTGAATGTGTAAGACCTGCAGTTTTCTCTTATTCACTGTTTGAAATACATATAAAGCTGTGCTGATGAGTTTAAGGGATCAGATTTAGGTATCTAACTAAGGGAACAGAAGTTTTTACTTCATTATGTTGTTATTAGCATATTGAATCAGGCCAAAGCAATGGAGAGCTGAGACTCAATAGACTCTTCTAGCATTTTGACATGTATAATGTATCTAGAACCAAGGATGAGATAAAACTCCTTATTTTTGTATTTCCCTTGTGCACATGTAGCATTTTGCTTAAAGGAAACTGAAAAAAATGTTATCCATAAATATTAAAGTAGCATATTCCATGACTTTTAATTAAATTCCATAAATATGTTGTGATGCAGTGTGAGCAGAAGTAATTTAACTTGGAGCAACTAATAATTAAAAGGCAACCAAGTATTCATTTCAAACCTGTATGGTCCATAGCAATTACTTTACCTTAGTTAAGTTTGGCTGATTCATTGCTATTATTTATTAGTGGTGTAAGCTCACCATGGGCTATCTCCTGTTATGTATTCGGCCCAGTACATCCAGATGGGAAAAAGTCAAATTGAGTCCTAAGAAGCCTTCACTATGATAAGTATTACACCATCTTTTTTTTTCTCTCATGCTTGGAGCAGTGTCTACAGCACGCTTACTTCCAGATGTTGCCAGCAGCTCACTAGGAGAGGAAGGGGGAGAAGGCAGCTTGCTCATTTTAAGGACTGTCAGCTGAAGGAGTTATATAGCCTTTTAATAACAATCAATCATCATTGTCAATAACACTGGTTTTAGCCAGGCAAATAGTTAACCTAATGCCTAAACAGAAGTGAAACCACATCAACAGAAGGAGTATTACAGGCATATCTGAAGGAAAAAAAGCCTACTGCCTTAGTATTTTTTCACTTTAAAAAGCAGACAATGCTATCAATTAACCTAAATTTTGCTTTGAACTTTGGATTTATTCAAACTTTTAATTAGAATGAAACTTAATGGATTGTGCAATTTTGGGTCATGTTTTGAAGCTAAAAGGACTGGTTAGAAATGTGTCTATTAAGCTAAATCCTCCAATTCTGTTCAGCTCTGTTGAAACTTTATTTTAATAAGTGTCCAGCAGGCTTGAAATTAGTACTTCCAGATTAATGTAAATTCATTGCACATTTCATTTGGGTTTAAATGTGGCTTTGGAGCTGTAACAGAAATGGTCCTGAAATATTAAAATATGGAGGCCATCTAGACTCAGAGTAGTATTTCACTGATAAAATCCTTTCAATCAAAAAATCCATCAGCCCAACATGTGGTCTCCAAAAAGATATATTGGCTGTTCTTGGGAAACGTCTTTCTGATTGCTGAACAAAAAGACGTTAAACATTTTTTTCTGAAATCTTTTTTGTACTGTCAGAGGAAAAGGAAGGATGATGATTAGTACTCTGCATAGTGAGGTGATTTATTTAAAATTAGAGAAATATATCCAGTGTTTAAGACTGGAGTTAGCATAAATTGCACTAGAGTTGTTTACCAGCTTCTCAGATAATTCTTTTGGATGTGCTAAATATTTTAAATTCTTTCTCAGGTCTATAATGCTTTGAGGGCTTTTTTTTTTTCCCCAACAGCTGTTTTAATGTATCTGAAGACTGTACCTAAGAAGCTATTTATATGATTAGTGGGACATTTTTTTCTAATTGTACAGGGTAACTTCCAGTCTTCATGGTGAGCTTTGTAGTTTGGGGATGCACGTACTTTAAGGAACTTCTTCATGCTGTTGACATTAATAGTTAAGAGCTTAGACAAATATTTAGCATTCATTTAAATTAGTATGATGTCTGATTAGGCAAATCACTGTATTTTTAGTAATTATGAACCAATGTTTATAGCAAAGGTTGTTATGTAGGGACTAAAATCGCTAGCATTGTATGATGATGCATTTTCAGCTGTTTTACAGCATATTTATTCAGAAGACACTAGCAACAATGAGAATGCACATGCATATCAGCATGCAGCCATTTTTGATTTTGTTACCTGTTTTGAGAGAGAAGAGCAATAGTAAGCAGCAGCTTCTGAAATGTTGATTTAGAAAGATTCATTTGATTCAGAAGACATACCACAGTCTCACAGCTCTAATATTCTCTGGCTTCTTTATGTTAAACGAAAGAAGTCCACTGCTAAGGAGTGTTACTTAAACATGTACGCAAAGGTTCCACATTAAATGTCTTGATTTTTTTTTTACAGGGAAGCCTTTTTACTTGTGTTTAGGTACGCATTTAAGCATTGAATGCTGATTAACAATTTGTCTTTTAAATTTCCTGGTTTGTGCCAATGAATTAAAAAATTATATGCAAAAATAGTTGACCAAATACATATTTACCATGTCCAGCTTCATTCTTTTCAATATTTTTTTCTTTTCTTATCTAATAGCATAAAAATAGAGTCTGCAGTCTTTGTGTTTCCATAAATGTAATTTATAATTCCACGAATTTAGGAAAAAATGTACAAAAGCCAATTAATAAAGTAGTTGTACACTCTCCTTATTATAGTGAGATAAGATCAACAATAGATTTCAGTGTCCCCAAAAAAGAAAAATAGCATTTTTTCCATTACTTTCATGAGCTTAAATAGTCTCCCAGGCTATATCTCACTGCCAAACCTGAAGACTACCAAAAAAAAAAAAAGGGCAAAAAACAAAAAACTAAAACCTCCCAAAAGTATAATTGACATCAGTATAACAATAAAGGGAAAATTGCTGATTTCCCGTTAAGTTGCAATTTCTTTGTGAGTCATATGAAATTAAGCTTTCTTTATATTTTATTATGTAGTCCTCATTCGTTTCTCCAGTACTTAAAAGCCCTTTTTTCTAGCTTTGAGTCTTTTGTTGATGTTCAGGACAAGAGTGCCAGATTGGGTTGCTGCTCTTGGACTCTGCCCTTGAACAACTCTCCTGCTGCGCATAGAGATATACATTGTACTTGTTATTTCAAACACATGGCTTGATTTGCTGCTTCTGCAGTTTTGGTGACTGCATCATTATGGACAAGAGAGGGGAGCAAAGGAAAGGCATGACCGATAACTCAGGATGAGACTTATTTTTTAGTGTGGAGTCTGAGTTGCAGTTTGTCTTTCAGCCTGCGTTATGAGCTACTTGTAAAATCATTGCAATCCCTTGCCAGAGATGAGAAGTATCGTCTCTCTGTCTCTAGATGTGACATAAAACCAGATTAAATACCAGATTAATTAATTTACTTTTGTGAAATTAATTACTTTCCTATATTGCTAAATATGAGATGCAGAGAGTATTTCAATAGAAGTGTGAAAATTCTGTTACCATTCATAAGGAATGCTGACTTATTTCAGTTAGTATTTTAGAACAGCTATTTTGTTGTTACAAATACACTTTGAACTTGTTTGTCTAGAAAGGGATTTGTTCAGTTGGGGTTTTTTTACTTTATTTTCTCTAAGTTTCCATTTATTTATCATAATTTTATCAGGGTTCTTGTGTGTGTGACAGGAACTATAATTGTACAATTCTTCATGGTATGAATACCTGCCATATACCTGCCTTCATCTCTTTCTCTGATCTAAGCAGTGTCTCCAGCAGACTTCATCCAAAAGGATACACAGAGGAATTACCATGGTCGTTACGTTCTTAAAGGAGAACACAGAGAGTAGCTTGCTGCCTTTTCTATTTACTTTTGTTTTTATTGCTTGTTGGAGAAGAAGCCTTTTTCTTTTCATATTTTGAATGTGAGCTTCCCAGTTTGCTTTCCCTGAAATGCTAGGTCGGAATGATGAGCTTTCATGGCCTTGTTAGATTCCCAAGAGTACATCATATTATTAAATTTCCATTTATATGTTTACATCCAGCCTAGCTTGGTGTTCGGTATACCTCCAAATGTCAGAGTAGAGTTTAGTAAAGCCTGTCACTGAAAACGATGTATTTCTGAATTCATTTATTTTACAGAAGGTAAGGTTGGCTCAGCAACTGTATAATATACTTCAGAAGGTAATGCTGGTTTGCTGAGGTTCCTAAAGTATTCTTTAACAAAAACTGTCTTTTGGCAACAACAACTGCATGAGGTGGGTTTTTTTGTTTATTTATCGAGTTAGGATGTATGTAAGTTTGCTTAGCGTGATGCTGATCTTTTGGATACCTTAACACCGACAGGCCCCACACTAACCTTGCCATTTTCTGGTGCTGCAAGGTGGGTGACTGAGCTGTCTGATATGCTACTGTAAAAGTAATCTCCTGAAAGCTGAACTTTGAATCTGCCTGGAAGTGTATATTAACTCGAATATTGGATTCATCCCCAATGCTGCGCTAGAATGTCTTAGCATAAATAGACATGATTATTTATTAATAAAACTTCAGCCATGAAGATGCTGCTGGATACACTGTAAAACTTTTATTATAAGTTCCTAGTTGTGGCAGAGGAACTGCTGAATCTAGTCAGCTATTTGAGTCTTTGTTCCCTTATGTAAGGTTAGTCTTTGTTCTACAGACATTTATCATATATTTGCGTAAAAAACAAACAAACAAATTCCAAGACTGAGACAGCTTGAATAGCTGTGGTTTTACAAAACACCTGCAGCTTAAGAATTATGCAAGTCTATGAAGCACTTCGTCTATAAAAGCTTCTGTGTTTTTTCTCAAGCTGAAAGAGGAGTAGGTGGTATATCCATATGATGAAGGTGGGAAACTGCAGGATATTGTGGATGCTAAAAGCTTATATGGATTCATGGTAGATTAATATGTCAAGATTTACTTAATGCAAAGTCTGATGAGTCCTTGAGTTAGAAATCATTTGAGGCTGGGATAAGATGCTACAGTAATATTTCTGCAGGGCTTTTCTATTCTTGTGTTCTTGCCTGGGCACCTGGTTTTTGTGATTATTCACAATATTGTTCTAAGTAGACCATTTGTCTCTCGTAGTACAGCTCTTCTTTTGTTTTCTTATTGCAATTTTTTGGCTCACACAACTTTGTAAACATGTTTCTAGTCTAAATTAGGTTCCATTTCTCCTTGCCCTGGAAGGGAGAGAGAAGGGGAGGGGAGTGTAGAGAATTTAGCTGTGGCACATGCAAAAGATACTAGCCTCCTGGGAGGAGGGGAGGGTAGTGTGGAGAATTTAGCTGTAGCACATGCAAAAGGTATGACCATGGATGTCTGAAGCTGGAATATAAGAACCTGAGAACAGGGTCATATTCTGATGTTATGCAGCTTAAACTGTAGAGGGAAATAGTGGCTCTGTCACTGTTAATAGGGATGTCCCTTTCATTTGTTGTTAGCTCTGCAGTGGTTCAGGATTTACAGGCAAAGACTTGGTGAGGAAAAAGCTTCATTTGTGTCCTTAGTTATATTGAATGCTTATTTTTGTCAACAAAGGACTAGTAACTCTACAGAAAATATGGGGTAAAATGACAGGAAGGTAAATAGTTTGACAGCTTGTCTTAAAGACTCCTGAAGTAATTATAGCAAGTGAACAATTTCTTCTAGGATTAGAGATGCAATCGTAAGATATTAGAGCTACTGACATAGCATGTTTGCCAGTTCCTTACTTAAAGGGAAGAGTAGCCTCCTTGTGGTAGACCTGATTGCTGTTTTGTTGTTAATCCCGTTTCTTCTTCTGGCTTGTCACATAGTTAATTTTTGCATGTACATTGCAAAATTTATCTATGTCAAACTTTGCAAGTGTTTGAAATTGCTTCAAAAGTAATGAACTTAAGACATTTCGATTGCACTTATTTGTAATTAATTTTGTTCCTTTGTTGAGTGAAAAGTTGTTAAAAAACAACTTAATTTTGTTTCTTTCCACAGTAATTTTTTAGTTCAAAGTAAGAAATCAAAACTTATGCTAGTCTCATAACCTGACTTGATTTTGGTTGATTTAAAATCAAGATCAGTATCTGTCTGTAAGTATTTGTTTTCTAGAAAACTTCCAGCAAACTGTTAAATCAAATCTTACAGCTGCACACTGCTGTGGTGCAACACAAACAGCTATATTTGCATTGTAGCTATTCCATCTCAGAAATTATATCAAAGCTAAGTGCCATTTGCATTTTGCTTATGGAGGTTTTTTGAGAGATACTAGCCTGTGCAGGAGCAAGTAATTTTAAAAAATAAATCTTACTCATAAATCCATGCAAAACTTTGAGGAACATACAAAACAGTAAAAATAGCTGGACATCCTAGGAAAAACTACAACTGTGAAGTTTTATGAACTTAAAAGTTCATGAATCTTTATATTACTTTTCTTTCTGAAAAAAAATTGCTTCTTTATTCAAGTTAAAAAAAACCCAACAACTCCACAACAATCATCTGTGATGGATTGCATGCAGCTAGTGGTTTATATATTCGCTGAGCATCCGTACCTTACTGCCTTGTTTCCAACTGCCTGTGCATGGCTACGTGTTCTTCCCTTTAGCTTTCTTTACACTATTCTTTCGTTCTCAGGACTCATATTTGCAATATTCATCCACTGATTCGCTTTGGCTTCTTCAGCTTGTACGCTGTACTGCTAAAGTGTATCCAGAGTGCAATCACTGTTTTATTTTGCGCTCTAGTGATCTTGCCTCACTGCCTACTCCTGGTAACTCCTACCTCGCAAGCTGACAGCATGAAGGAGTGCTTGGTTAATTTGTGTCTGCTTTTCTTCTTCGCTATGGTCAGTTCCAGCGTAGGTACTTTACTTCATTTGTGTCCTTTCTGGAGTGTGGAATTTTATCTTCCACATGTACTCTTTGATGAGCTTCTAACCATTTATTATTTATTTGTTTGTTTTCATTTTTAATTCTTTGGTGGATACCATTTGTAGCATTTATTTAGCAAAAAATTAACATTAAAATTATGTAACAAAATTAAGGACAAATATCAGATTTAAACACAGATCTGTCATTTTCCTTTTGGCCTAATTTTATTCTCATTCTTTAGTTTTCTGTGTCTAATCCAAACCTAAAAGCTCTTGAAGCAGAGAGAAATGTGTTATTTTGCTAGTCTGTAAAACATCTTAAATATCTATGGCATTCTCTAAAGGGTTGGATTTTGCTGGTAAGAGGAAAGTACCCCTGATTACTTAGCAAATAATAAAAAACAAACAAACAAACATGTAAAAGCTTCATACATATTCCTAAGGCTAAGGTGATGCTATAAGAAGAGATTTGCTTTGTTGAATTATTTAGATTTCAGGATAAAATGTTTTGGGGCTGTACATGTGTTAACAGACTTTGAATAATTACTGGGTTCAGGTAGAGAAGTCCAACTCTATCACCACTGGGCATCTAATACTGTTGTCCAGTAACAACCCAGAAAGGAGGTAGGAATGAGCTGTTATCCTGGTTCATGCGGGGGTGTCACACCAGATCCTACAGAGCTTGAAGGCTCAGGGTGTTGCTGGCAGGAGAGAAGTAGGCATCTGTGCAAAGCTCAAATCTGGTTAATGGCTAAGGAGCTCCTCAGGCTATAAAAGGATGTCTCCCCCATGCCTGTGCATGTGAGTCAAGTCCTGTTATATTCCAAAACTGAAAAATGGACAGATTCTGTACAACTGGAGCAGCGTTTTTTTCCTTAGTATTCTCTCTCTTACTTCCATAGCATTTCCTTATCATGAAATGGAAGCTATTTTTTGAACCCACTTTTTTTTTTTTTTTTTTTTTAACTACTTCAGTTTCCCTGTGTTAGTCACCAGTTCCCTGTTATAATAGAAAACAAAATCACAACTTGTGGTGGGAATGAATCTGGACAAATAAACTTAATATGTCGGAGCCATTTCATGCTCGTTTTATGTTCTACATATGGGTAAGTGACAAAAAAATTCCGATGTCTACTAAGCATTTCCCAGAGGGCAAGAGATAAACTTGGTAATCATTTAAATTCAAGGACGGTTAATAACAGACTTTCCTGTTACTCTAAGAAAATTTTTGCACTGTCTGAAGGGCAGTTTAAATGGATGCTAATTTTCTCACCATCAAGGTCTGCCATTTTATGACATGTGTGCTGCATAATTACAGCTGTACCTTCACAGAACCACTGGAATATCACCTTCAGTGGATCCTTTTCAAAATAAAGTATTGTTTCTCTAGAATTACATTGTATGGAGTACATTTATTTTGTACAGTGTGAAACAGGGACGATCTTTGTTGTACGTGAGGCCTAAAGCAAAGAAGCCATCATTTGTGAGTGGTTCTGCAGAAAAAAAAAAAAAAACCAACAAAAAAATACATAAAGTTATGAGAATTCTGTATATGGCTTAAAATAATATTAAAATGCATTTTTGTTATTTTATTTTCTTTTGTATTGGAATTTGGTATTGGAAATTGTGAGTGAATTTTATTAATGTAAGGAAGATTTAGTATATTATTTGAATTATCTCCATTAGGTTTATCCATAGCTAATTGTACAATAACCACATCAATGGGCCATGGCTGTCTTTTTCTCACTTGTGCTATATTAGCATTTAAGGTCTTGTATGAGGGGGCATTCATGGTAGAAAATTAAGAAAAAATAAAAATAGGTTTTGTGGCAATAAACCAATTGCAAAAGAAACCATTTTTTGTTCTTGGCATTTTAAAATAGCTCTTATTAAACTGTGTGAATCAACCAAATATTATCACTTAGTATTATCTAATACTGTAACATAGACCAATGTACTGACATTTGTACAAGCTATCCAGTGCTCCTATGTTGAGTATCCTTACAGATATGCTTCCTTTCTCTCTTGCCTGCAGCTGTTTTTTGTTTCCTTGCATGCCAAGGAGTTTATTTTGTTTATGATGTATGAGTCCATTCTATAGTTCTTATAGTTCATTAAAAGATCGTATATTGGATTCCAGGAGGGCCATCAATAGTATATTTAGGCCATATGTAGGCAGATCCTTATATTTATGCAAATATATATATAAAACTTGCAGAGGGGTGCATGAATTTCAGGCTTAGAGCCCAGAACGTGAGTGGTTTTACTTTGTTCCTTTAGATTCACTGTTCATTTAGAGAAGTTCTTGCTACCTTGGTTTCCCATAAAAACAACCCTACTTTACTTGGTAAAGTAAGGTGATATTGTGAATTCTTTCTCCTGAAAACTCTTGTTCTTGCTATGAATTTTGCATTGTCTTAGTAAAGGTGTGATTTATCTGCCAAGAGTATTTCCAAGATTACTTGTACTCTACCCTGGAGGAGGTGTTTGGGATCTGGCAGTTACCAGAGTTCAACTGTACCTTTCAACTTCTAGACTAATATTTAAAATGCTGATTATTTGCAGGAATTAATATCTGTCATTTAAGGGTATAATTTTTCTTTATCAGAGAAAAATCAAAATGCTAAAATAGAAACTGAAATGCAACATGACATTGGGCTTTGAATAGTGAATAAATAAGTAGTCCTTTTGGTCTTGGATAGAAAAAGTATTATAGATTTTTTTCGAAGATGTTTGGAAGCTCTCTTTCTGGATCATGGTTATCTGCATGTTTGCTGTAGTTAGGAGAAGGAAGACACTAAACTGAATTGTTGAATATGAGTTTTTATGAATTGTAGATTACACAACTCTTAGCTATACTATGAGTAGTGGAAGCTAAAGTGGTCTTTAATTCTATGGTGATTTTGCTTATGTTTTACCACAGAAGTGAGTTACTGGTTTGACTGAATAGAGTTGCTGCCTCCAGTAACTAATGTCACTTTTTTTTCAGTTAACATATGGCTTATACTCCTCAAAAATCGGCTTTCTTAGAAATCAGTAATATTAGGATCAAATTATTGAAAGCAGGAAGTAGAAATGAAAGTCTTGGAAGAGTAAGGATTGACTCAGTGACACAACTGGAGGCATCTAGTTTCATTTCAGATCTACTCAGGTAACCAACCCGTCCAGCTCTCCCTGCAGAATGTCACAGATCTCCCCTAAGAACACCAAGCAATGGCACAAGCTTTTTATTCATGCACCAAAGAAGTTAGCTAGTAACTTTTCAGCTACTGATTACTTTATGTATATCCTGTGAGGACATAAAGGATAAAGATCAGTTTTTAAATGTGTCTTACTTCTTGTGGTGTGTATAGTGTTCAAGTAGGTACTAAGTGAAATGCAGTTTTCAGGAAGGGCTTGTAATTGTTGCACTACATATTTTTGCTACCCAGTAAAGCTACCAGTGGTTGCATATCCTATAAAAAATTGAGTAGAAAAAGGAGTCTGGAAGACTAGAAGAGATCTAACATTGTAGAAACTGCAAATGGGAATATGGGAGGTAGAGGAAATCTTGATAATAAAGTGCATGCGTTAATAAATGCTTGTAACTTTGGAAACCAAGCTACTTTTTTCTTGCAGCAAATGCTATTTCAGGATTGCTTCAGATTTCAGATCTTAAGGAAAATATTCATAAAAGGAGATAATGCAGTCTAATACAAGAGAGAAGTTGCTTCTCAATACCTTATTTATGCTAAAAAATCTTCAAGAAAGAGTGTACCAAACAAAATTGTAGGATGTATATTTAAATATAGACTGTGTGAAAGGTGAGAGCTAAAAGATACTCTGCAAAAGATTTGGATTCAGACGCTGTCACGTAGAAGCTAAAGTTAAATAATTCAGTCTCCTCCTGGGCTAGAAGGCAAAGCATAATACTGAAGGATTACAGTTCACTTACAATGATATTGCCGAGTAAACCCTAGAGGGAAAGAAATGGAATTTCATTCCAGAGTTCTTAACATTATCTTTCTTTTGTATTCAGGTGATAAGCTAGCAAACTATCCAGCCCTATTCTTATTTTTGTTTTCATTGTTATTTTATTATGTTGGCAAGAAAAAAGAAACAATGGTCAAAAAAAATGTGGCTGCTTTTTTACTGGGAAGGACAAAACTCATAGTGGAGTGTGCTTTTGTTTTTGTTTTTTTGTATGCCTTCACTGGGCAAGCTTTTCTCACCATTTTTGCTCTGACTGTTGTGCAGGTGGTTGACCAGATTGACACGCTGACGTCTGACCTACAGCTGGAGGATGAGATGACAGACAGTTCCAAAACGGACACGCTCAACAGCAGCTCCAGCAGCACAACAGCTTCTAGCTTAGAGAAAGTCAAGCTGCGGGGCAGCACGCCGCTCCTCAAGCCACCCACACACCCCTCTGCTATCCTCACCGTGCTGAGGAAGCCGAATCCGCCTCCTCCTCCACCACGACTGACACCCGTCAAGTGCGACGAGCCTCCGAGGCTGCCTCCTTCAGCCAACCCTGTCAAGACTAATGGTACCCTGCTGCGAAACGGGGGCTTGCCAGTTGGGCCCAGCCGCATCCCAAATGGAGATATATGCTGTATACCAACCAGTAATTTGGAGAAAGTTGCAATGCAGCCTCTGATGCACAGACCTGAGAAAGAGCGGTGTCCTCAGCCTGGAGCAAGGGAACGAGTACGATTTAGTGAAAAAGTGCAGTATCACGGCTATTGCCCTGATTGTGATGTTCGGTATAACGTTAAAAACAGGGAGGTGCACTTGCACAGCGACCCTGCCCGTGCTGTGGGAAAGCTGCCACACCAGTGCCCTCCTCTGCCACCTCCACCGCCTCCACTGCCTCCATTTCCTCTGGAAAATGGAGGGCTGGGATTAAGTCCCAGTAATAGCTTTCCTCCTCCGAGACCTGCAACTGTGCCTCCACAAACTGCACCAAAACCCCAGAAAACCATCCTGAGGAAATCAACCACAACAACAGTGTGATGTATGCCACTTGAAATAACTCTCTCTTTTCCTATATATAAACATAAATAGGTAATGAGCACTTTCTACTTGAGCAATAAAAAGACCCAAGTGAAGTGGCATAAAAATCACATGGTAAGTACAAAGAGAAGTACTTGTTGATCTTGTGCTCACAAAAAAATGATGTTATGGCAAAGGATGGTGAAAAAAATATTTATGCTTTAGCTTATAGGTTGCAAACATCTATTTCAGTTTCATTTGTGTAGTGTGGTTTAAAAGACAGTGAAAAGAAAGTTCAGTCTGAAAATACTGAGTGATGGTTCATGATAGATTTCGATCTATCAGACATAAGGGAATAACCATTGCTCCTGGGTTTTGGGAAACTTCCTGGTTCTAACAAGTACATTTTCAAGGGTCATTTGATGAAGCAAAGTGGAGTACCAGATAACAGGTTTTGACTGAATTCTAGCAAATGCGTTTTTCTCTGCCTGACTGCTTGATCTAAAGCATTGTGTGTGGAGCAGTGCAATAGGAGGTAATCATCGGACTTTCAGGCAGCTTGATCTTTGATGGGGAAGTAAATAAATAATTGAAAGGTATGTTGACATGGCTTTGAAAAACTGCATTATCTTGCATTTTGCTTCTCACCTGCTAAATTGTGCCACAGCCAAGGTGAAGTACAGAGTTTTCAGATGAAAAGGGATAGTCCCATTAGGTTCCCCCCTCTCCCATTTCCATTGTTCCGTCTGCAAAATGGTAGTAATATTTTATCTCACATGAGATGGCAATAGATTAAACCAGTGAAGCTCAGTTCTAAATTTTTCACAAGGCTTTTTTCTGGTGCAGATCTCTTATTTGACGGCAAAGAAAATTTTGCTTAAGGCCTTCAGGGACATCCACTTAATTTATGTAAAGAGCTTTGAAGTTGAAAAGCTCTGTGCAATTACGAAGCATTAACATGCAAAACAAGATATTTTACATGTTATCACATTTTGATGGTGAACCCAATTAATATTCTTACTACTTGAAAGAAGTTCTCAATGTTTTTAATTATTTTATGAAAGAACATTATTTTATTCTCACAAAGAGAATTGTTGGGACCTAAAGTTAAAAACCATTCGATCAGTGAAGAAAATCTGATAATAAATCTGTTATTTACAAAAGTTGTGCCAAATTAATCTCAAATAGCCAACAGCACATGCTATATAAAAGATGCTTTTTTCAGCTGAAATGTAAAATGTGCTTTATGGCAAAACAGACAAAACAGATTTTTAATGTAAATTTCAGTTTACATGCAATAATACGTATTAAGCTGAAAACCAGTCTTCCAGCCATTTCACTGTATACACATTGTAGTACATTTATATAGTACATTTAATCTGACTGAAGCAGCAGCAGCAGCATTGATTGATTTTTACTGGCTCAGCATGCTGCAGCGCAGGGCATGCAAACTACAGTTCAGACCCATCTTTGATAGCAGTTACATGGTGATAGTTTTAAATGGGAAAAACTAGTAGGGATTTTATCTCACTGGCCTGTTTTGTGGTGGAGAAAAGCCCAAGAGAGCAAGTTTCTCAGTCATAATTTTGCCCAAGTATCTGTAGTAGTCTTGGGATAGCTCTGGGGAGCACATGTAAGTTAGCTTTCATGCCTAATCTCAAATGATTTGACATATGGCTACCTCATGTTGGTCAAAGACCTCTCTTCTTAGCTAAGACTGGAGCTGCTGGGATAAATGGACTTGATCAGGTATCCTAGTGCAGGAGAGTTGTCTCCAGTCCATTGCACAGATTGACAGTATATGTCAACCTGTGCAAGTCTCCTACTGTTCTCTGTTTTTTCACATTTATTCATGTATGACGAAGTCCCCATGTTACTACATGCTTGGAGGGTTTTGTTAAGAAATTGCACCTTCACTGTATCCATCAGCTGGGCTGCAATATTTTAGCAATGTAAGCAGGTGGGACAATGTTTAGGTTGCCCAGTGTTTTGTGATGCTGAATCTGTGGAAATTTTGGGGCAGTTTTCTTACTGTTGAGATAATCAATCAGTCTCCCGTCAGGTTATAAAAATGAGGTGAAAATCTCTCATGCAGGTATGACCAAGAAGAACCTAGAATGTTTCATATGTTGCAGGACTTTTTTGCAAAAAAAGTTATTGCAGGACTGTGTAAAAATATTTTTTACAGATAGATGGAAAAAAGTCAGTTCTAATCCAGTAAAAGAAGTAGAACATAAACTACCACTGGTAGCAAGCAACAGCATGCTTTGAACAGTGGGTAAGACCAGGACCATTTTGCTGCCTTGCTTGGGGAAGCTAGAGAGCAGACCTCCAGAAATTACTATATATTCTCAGGAGGGGTTTTTTTTTCGTCTTAAAATATTTCGTGTATATGACTATTTAAGGAACCCGGCACAGTCTGCCTCACTGTTGGTAATAAATTATGTTCATAATAAGAAATTATATCTTTATATGAGTTTTCTCAACTCAGATCTGTCCCTTGAGGTTGTTTCCCTGATCTTTTGGCTGACTTCTGCAATTTCGCAAGCAGTAATGGAAGAAACAATTTACATGAGGCAGGAAATGTAACAGGTAAATTAAAAAAAAAAAAAAGAACTTTAAGAACTTTGAACAAATTTGTTTAAGTATATTCTTCAGCAGTGCTTGCATGATGATGACTACATTAAACTCAGAGTTTGTTTTTCTTTACATAGGATTATTATTATTACTTTTAACCTAATTTTCAATGCTTTAAGCATAAGAAAGCAAGAAAAAAGCCAGTGGCAGAATTTTTCATAGAAGTGTTTGTTTCCTTTCCAGTTCAATGTTGATTTTGCTAAGTAAAAGTTATTAGTGCATGTCAGTCTCGTTCCTGGATAAATTAGAATGTGAAAAACCAAACATCATGATAAAATCTTTCACTATACATGTCTAATATCTACAGAATGTTTTGGGGTTTATTTTTTGCAAATACAGTTGTGATTGTGTACTGGAACTACAAATTATGTTATCTTCTGTCACCAAGGAGTAACTAACATACTGTAATTTTAATGGATGATTGTTTTCCTTTAGTTTCACAGTTTTGATGTGATTACATGGCCCAACCTTACAATTTTAATTTTTTGCTACAGATCTGTATGAGACAAAACATTTGTGTTTAGCAGTCAGTAAGATGAACTACAGCCAACATCAGTGGAAGCTGACGTTTGAAACAAAGCCAGTGTACTTTCCTTACACCCACTGCAAACGGATTGGTTACAGAATCTTTCTGGTACTACATAAATGGTACTTTGTATGTCTGTATGTTCCAGTTATGTCCTTGTTTATAAAAAAGATTCCACAGTGACATCCACTTTGGTAAATGTTAGATTTGCAAATATTTGATATAAGGAAATAATTATTGATTGAAGGTAATACAAAGCAAAAAAAAAATCAAAACAAACAACCTTGCTGATTCTCACAATATCATGTATTTACTCTTACGAGAAAACTATCAGTTATTTCTCAATGGTGTATAACAAGAAGCGTGAAGAAAGGCGCTTATTCTACTATGTGGTAATTATTACAGATGAAAATGCACTTCTTTCGCATTGGACAGTAATACGTCTCTTTACTGATGAAATGTATGAAGGATATGAACTGAAGACAGCTTCAATGTTTATCTATATCCATGTGGACCAGCTTCCTCATACAGTGTTACACCAGTCCAGTTGGATCAGTACCAAAAAATGAACAGATAAAGTGAATTTTGTTTTGCTTGCTTTCCTTCTTTTATTTTGTGTTATGAGACAGTATGGGTCTTTCTGTATCTGTAAGAAATAGGGGCTTTTTTTTTTTTTTTATTTATAGCATGAAACGCACATATGCTTGTAAAATGACTCTATCACAGTGGGAACAGTGGGTATAGCACAGGCAGAATCACAAAAAGTAGAGTCAGGCCATTCTGTCCATGCTGAAAACAGCAAAATTCATCTGTATTTGAAAGCCACCTCCATTTACACCGAAGTTTTAAAATACAGAGGTTTTGAAGAATGTTCATAAATAAATTTGCTGATACCTTAACTTGTACTACAGTTACTTAGACAGGAAAGTATTTGAAATGCTTCTCTCTTTTTTAGCTCGCTGACTAAATAAAGGAATAAAAGTCACTTTTGTTGTTTAGGATGTAACTGAAAAAAATGGGTGATATCTTCATTAAAAGTAAGTTCTAGTGCTTAGAGTTGAAGGTAGAGAAATACAGAAAGCTGTATGCCATTCAGTAGGACTTTCAGAATTAGCAGGAGGGAAGTTTTATTATTAGCTGTTATGTGAATGTAGAACCTATTAATGAATGCATAGAAAACATAAAATTTTTCTAGTAAATAGTAAATAAAGGAACAGTGGTTAAGTGCTTTACATCCTGTCCTGTGGGACAGGGAAATGATAAATTTAAAAGGAGATTCTAATGACTTAGTAGGACTTAATATTTCTGACACTTGTCCTTTAGATACAGCATGGAAGAAGATATGATGAATGACATCACTGCCCAGGAGGAGCACTGGGAGGCAATGACAGACTTCTTCCTAGAGAGACTGTATTCCTAGCACAGCAGAATTTCTAGATGTGATACTAAATCAGATATAAGGGACATTATATCCCTTGCACAGTGTTGTGGTTTGAGCTGATAACACCGATGTTTTCAGTTGTTGCTAAGTAATGTTTACTCCGACCAAGGACTTTCTCAGTCTCATGCTTTGCCAGGGAGGAGGGGAAGCCGGGAAGAAACAGAGACAGGACACCTGACCCAAACTACCCAAAGGGGTATTCCATACCACAGCACGTCATGCCCAGTATATAAACCAGGGGGAGTTACCTGGAAGGCCCAGATCACTGCTTGGGTCGGGCTGGGTATCGGTTGGCGGGTGGTGAGCAATTGTATCCTCTCCCCTTGTTATTTCCCTTATCAGATCTGTCGTTACCTTGACCCTTCGTGCCCCATGTTGGGTGCCACAAAGAACTGTCATGGTTTGAGCCCTGCCGGTAACTCGGAATCACACAGCCGCTCGCTCACTCCGCACCTTCTTCTTCCCCCTGCTCCTGGAGGGATGGGGAGGAGAATCAAAAGAATGTAACTCCCACGGGTTGAGATAAGAGCAGTCCCGTAACTAAGGTATAATACAAAACCACTACTGCTACCACCAATGATAATAATGATAAGGGAAATAACAAGGGGAGAGGATACAGTTGCTCACCACCCGCTGACCGAAACCCAGCCTGACCTGAGCAGTGCTCTGGGCCTTCCGGGTAACTTCCCCCGGTTTATATACTGGGCATAACCTGCTGTGGTATGGAACACCCCTTTGGGTAGTTTGGGTCAGGTCTCCTGTCTCTCTTTCTGCCCAGCTTCCTCTCCTCCCTGGCAGAGCATGAGACTGAGAAAGTCCTTGGTCAGAGTAAACATTACGTAGCAACAACTGAAAACATTGGTGTTATCAGCGTTGTTCCCAGGCTGAAAGTTAAAAAACACAGCACTGCACCAGCTACTAAGAAGGAGAAAAACGACTGCTGTAGCTGAACCCAGGACACATAGCCAGTCATGTCTGCAGGTCAGTGTAGTAAGAGGACAGTGCCTCAGTGCATTACAGAAAACACAAGCCACACAACTTGCTCAGCATAAGGTTTAATTCTACCAGAATTATATGGTATTTGGGTAGTTTGGAAGTTTGGCTTTTTGTAACCTTCATTATCTTCTCCTTTCCTTCTCCTCCCTTTCTTTCTCCACAAATGCACAGTAGTGTTAGAATGGGATAAAGTTTGCTTCTTTGTTTAGCTTTACTTAATTTGGATCAATATTACAAAAATTTATTAGGTGTGACAATAAAAATGCTTATAAAGGATATTCAGATACTTTCAGTTCACTTTTAACTGGAAACATGCTTATCATGAACAGTGACTGCTAAGAATTGGACAAGAGAGAAAACCATTTACGTTCCATGTGCTGTCATGCATTGAATGATAGCGGACAGCCAGATTCCCTATGCTATCACTGAGTTTACTTTTAAGCAGGTTATTGAAACTGAAGTGTCTATGGTTATCACAAACTAAAGGTGTTGTGTTTCACACATTGGAAGGGCTCCTTGACGTGTCTGATGCAGATGAAATTATTTGTAGCATTACGTTCAGTGCTTTTCCTTCCAGATATTCAGAATAAAGATTCTGATACTGTCCTTCATGCTTGAATATTGGAGGAGAGAAAAGAGTGGGCATTTTTTATCATCTCTTCAAGCAACATCAAAAGCTTTCCATGAGAAATATATGTAGTTTCTTGTCAAATGGGGCTGGCCGCCTAGACTGATCTTTGCCTGAAGACTAAAAGGCTGAGGTTCCCTTGGGCTCTCAACCTCCCTCCAAAGGTATTTTATCCTCAATATCCTGAGCCTTGGTAACTCAGGAGGTCTGTTTTGTAGATCATAGTAGTAAATCTATGAAAAGACTGAAATAAAACACTTCTTTCCTGAAACGATTTTAATGGTATATTCACTGATAAGGCTTAACATCTTAGAAATTCCCTTGAATGGAAACTAGGAATCAAGTATTTAAAATAACATAACTCTGCTATTTTAAAATGCAAGGATAAAAATACTGAGTTTCTTTCATTCAGTAAGGTATCTACTTCTCCAAGTTTTAACCTCTAAGTGTGTAATACTCATGATACAAATGGGTAATGACAGTCTCTGCCTCTAGAGAATTTACTAAGCTATATTCAGGAAATATCTGACGCCATCAAGTTAATTTTATATTAGCTGACTTAGGAACAAGAAAGTATTAAAACTGAACAGACTGTATAGGGTGCAGTACGCCAACAAAATAAATTTTCAGTTTAAAGGGACCTAAAGGAATAAAAGGATGCCAAAGAGATAAATTAAAGATTTCTCACATCTAGCTATATATAGAATGATTTTTAAAGCTCAGTTTTCATTGGTATTGGGGCAAAATCAAATGGTTTGGAGGACAGACAGATTAATCAGTGCTGCTGAATAGGTGAAGTGGGAAGAAAACATAAAACCAACATAAAAACATATTATGAACTGTTCAGAATACACATTTTACTCTAGCTTCGCAATAGTAATGTGTTAAAAATACAAAGGTTTGTGTTTTACTGCAAAGTAGATGGTAGAGGTAGACATGCATGTGGGTGTCAACCCTGTACATGGAGGAGCTGAAAGTGAGTGCTACAGCTTGACTTCCCTGGTGGGATAGGTGTTGTTCATTTACCTCATGTTTCTTGATCATTTATAGTTGATGTGCATCTAGCAGGCAGCTTTGCATCTGTACAGCCTTGGTCTGGTGCAGGGGTGCAAGCCTGGTGACATTTCAGTTGAATTAGTCTGTGTTTCTGGGTGTCTACCAGGCTACCATTGCTGGGTACTCCAGGTGCTACCAACTGCCTGTTCTTCCCCAGCTGAAGTGGCAAGTCTTGGAAGAGCATCCCAGGCACTGACAGATTCTATCTGCTTTTTTCATATCTCACCTTGGACACGACCAAGCTTCTCATAAAAGGAACAAGACTTCTTAGGACTTGTCCTGGGTTCAGCTACAACAGTCGTTTTTTCTCCTTCTTAGTAGCTGGTGCAGTGCTGTGTTTTTGACTTTCAGCCTGGGAACAACACTGATAACACCGATGTTTTTGGTTGTTGCTAGGTAATGTTTATTCCGACCAAGGACTTTCTTAGTCTCCTGCTCTGCCAGGGAGGAGGGGAAGCCGAGAGAAAGCAAAGACAGGACACCTGACCCAAACTACCCAAAGGGGTATTCCATACCACAGCACGTCATGCCCAGTATAGAAACTGGGGGAGTTACCCAGAAGGCTCGGATCACTGCTTGCATCAGGCTGGGTATCGGTCGGCGGGTGGTGAACAATTATATCCTCTCCCCGTGTTATTTCCCTTATCATTATTATTATTGGTGGTAGCAGTAGTGGTTTTGTATTATACCTTAGTTACTGGACAGTTCTTATCTCAACCCGTGGGAGTTACATTCTTCCCATTCTCCTCCCCATCCCTCCAGGATTAGGGGGAGAAAGAAGGGGGGGAGGAATGAGCGAGCAGCTGCATGGTTCTGAGTTACCGGCTGGGCTTAAACCACGACAGGAGTCCATTATTAAACCTCATCTTGCTGTAGGTCTTCTTGAGAGTTTTTCCTCTATCCTTCTAGTTGCAGGCGGTGATGTTGGAAGAAATGGACAGACCCAGTCCATTAATATGTGGCTCCATGGCTCATGTCACCATCTGAATTTGAGGTTTTTTTGGTAATGGGATGGTCTACACAGCACCAGGCCTACTGGTGTTAGATGGGATCTATCTTTCTCAAAGGGGTAAGAGGGTCTTTGTTCCTGTCTTAGTGGCACTGATTGACAGAGCTTTAAACTAGACTTGAAGGGGAGGAGGATAATATTAAGCTTGCCCCAGAAAAGCCATGGAATGGCACACCAAAGTAAGAAGGATGGGGTCCTAGAGAAGGCCCTGAGGCTGTTGCTCTGAGACTTGCTGGGTACACTGGAGCACACTTAAAGTCTTATAGAGGTGAGACAGTGGCTCCTGAGATAATAGGAACCAACAAAGAATACCGGTGAAATACCTCAGAGAGATTAAGGAGTGTTCCTTTTAAAAGAGCAACACTCACAACAAGGGACAGCCCAGCTGAAGTGCTTGGTGGGATGCATACCATGACTGGACTGTGGCTATCAATCCATATTGGAATCAGTACTGTTCAATATTTTCAATAATGACGTAGACAGTGGGATCAAGTGCACCCTCAACAAGTTTACAAACTACACCAAGCTGAGTGGTGCAGTTAGCAAGCCAGAGGGATGGGATGCCATCCAGAGGGGCCTGGACAAACTTGAGAAGTGGGCCCATATGAACCTCATGAAGTTCAACAAGGGCAAGTGCAAGGTCCTGTACCTGGGTCAGGGCAATCCGCAGTACCAGTCCATGCTGGGAGATGAAAGAATTGAGAGCACCCCTGTGGAGAAGGACTTGGGGTTACTGGTGGATGAAGAGCCAGAATGAGCCAGCAGTGTGCACTTGCAGCCCAGAAAGCCAGCCATATCCTGAGCTACATCAAAAGAAGCAGGCCAAAGGAGGTGATCCTGCCCCCCTACTCTGCATTGGCAAGCCCCCACTTGGAGTACTGCATCCAGCTCTGGAGTTTAAGAAAGACATAGATCTGTTGGAGCAGGTCCAGAGGAGGGCCACAAAACTGATCAGAGGGCTGGAGCACCTCTCCTGTGAAGACAGATAGAGTTGGAGTTGTTCAGCCTGGAGAAGAAGAGGCTGCAGGGAGACTTTACTGCAGCCTTTCAATACTTAAAGTGGACTTTTAAGAAAAATGGGGACAGACTTTTTAGCCAGCCTGTAGCAATAGGACAAGGGGTAATGGTTCTAAACTAAAGGAGGACAGATTCAGATAAGATATAGGTAGGGAATTTTTTACAATTGAGGAGGTGAAACACTGGAAGAGGTTGCCCTGAGAGGTGCTAGATGCGCCATTGCTGTAACTTGTCAAGGTCATGTTGAATGGGGCTCTGAGCAGTTGAAGATGTCCCTACTCATTGCAGAGGGGTTGGACTGGAAGACCTTTAAAGGTCCCTTCCAACCCAAGCCATTCTGTGATTTTATGATCCTGGCCCCCTGGCCTATGCATGTCCCTAAGGATGGGATGCAAATTCTCATGCTTCAGAAAGCAGGGACTTGATTAGATGCTGCTAAAAGTATTTAGTCACATCAGCACTTTTACTTGATGTGTGATGACAGGAGAGGCAGTTAAATTGTGATTAAGAACTTTGAAAGATAAGAGTGCAGGAAGGGTCAGCTTGGTGCAGGGACATGAAGAAATGAACTTCTGATGACATAGTATAAATGTCACCCTGCCTCATGTCCCTAAACAGGTGTGAATGGTTCCTCTTCGGGATCTTTTACATGATCATGCAAAGATAGTTGGTGCCATCTTACATGAGTATGGTATGTCCACAGTGATGCCTTTCTGTAATGATAGTATGGTAGCTGATAGTGTAACTCTTTGGTTAGATAACAAATACTTCTTCCAGTGAGTGTACATTTCCAGTATTTTACTGTCTTTGCTAGTTCAGAGTACCTTTTACTAGGAGAGTTATTAATAAATTACAGCCATCACAACATCAAAGTTAATACATTAATATAAGCACAGGAGTGTTTTAGCTGTTATGCAAAGAAGTCTGTAGGCTTTGGAGCAAAGATATGTTGTAGGAAGGAAAATTAGGAGAAGGTTCTTCACTGAGAGGATGACTGGATATTTGGTGACTGGAACAGGCTCCCCATGGAAGTAGTCACAACCCCTGTCAGAGGCCTGTCAGAGTTTTTGAAGGGCTGGATGATGCTTTTAGTCATATGGTCTAGTTTTAGGCAGTCCTGCAAGGAACAGAGAGTTGGACTTGATGATCCTTATAGGTCCCTTCCAACTTCAGATATTCTATAAAAAATATGTGCTGAGTGGCTACTACAGCAGGCGGTTATTAAACCTGGAGTCCTGCATCCAGCTCTGGGGTCCTCAGTACAGGAAAGACATGGACCTGTTGGAGAGGGTCCAGAGGAGGCCACAAAAATGATCAGAGGGATGGAGCACTTCTGCTATGAGGAAAGGCTTGGAAAGGGTTGGGGTTGTTCAGCCTGGGGAAGAGAAGACTCCAGGAGACCTGATAGCAGCTTTTCAGTTCTTAAAGGGGGCCTATAAGAAAGATGGGGACAGACTTTTTAGCAGACCCTGTTGTGACAGGACGAGGGGTGATGGTTTTAAACTAAAAGAGGGAGATTCAGGCTGGACGTGAGGAAAAAGTTCTTTAAAATGAGGGTGATAGAATACTGACACAGGTTGCCCAGAGAGGTGATGGATGCACCATCCTGGAGTCATTCAAGGCCAGGCTGGATGTGGTTCTGGGCAATCTGATCTAGTGGAAGCTGTCCCTGCTCACTGCAGGGGGTTGGACTAGATGACCTTTGAAGGTTCCTTCCAACCTGAACCATTCTGTGATTCTGTGATTCTGTGATTTGCAGATGGCAAGCATTCTCTGTAACAGCCTTTCAAATAAAGCATTTAGTACAGAGGTCTTCTCTTTGATTCACTTAGGTTTTAGCATGGTAAAGTACGGGCCAGGCCACATGCTTGGCCACCTGGGTTAGACTTGCTTGCTTTAGTGGCTGTATATTGAAGCAATGATTCATAAAGACTTACTGTCCTTGCTAGTTCTCCTGTGCCAGAGCCAATGCCAGCAGCAAAGAACAGACCTGTCGCTGGCTAAGGCCGAGCCCATCAGTGATGATGGTAGCATCGCCAGGATAACATATTTAAAAAAGTGGGGGAACCAAAACTCTGCAGTTGCAGCTGGAGAGAGGGGTGAGAATTTGTGAGAAAAACAAGTTTGCAGACACTGAGGTCAGTGATGGAAGAGGGGAAGGAGGTGCTTCTGAAGCCACAGCTGAGATTCCCCTGCAGCCCATGGTGCAGACCATGGTGAAGCAGGCTGTCCCTCTGTACCCCATGGAGGTCCACGGTGGAGCAGATTCCACGTGCAGCCCATGGAGGATGCTGTGCCAGAGCAGGGGAATGCCCAAAGGAGGCTGTGACTCTGTGGACAGCCTACACTGGAGCAGTGTCCTGGCAGGAGCTGTGGCCCCATGGAGAGAGCAACCCGCTCTGGAGCTGGTTTGCTGCAGGACTTGGGACCTCACAGGAACCTACACTGGAGCAGCCTGTTCCTGAAGGGCTGCATCCCGTGGAAGAGGCTCATGCTGGAGCAGTTCATGAAGAACTGTAGCCCGTGGGAAGGACTCATCTCTCCCTACCCTTACTTCGACTCAGGAACCTTTCATTATGTTTGTTCTTCCTTGTCCAGTTGAGGAGGGCGAAAGGGAAAGAGGGAGAGAGGTAGAGTGGTTTTGGTGTCTAAGAGTGCTGAGATATACTGAGACTGTTAGTGAAAAACAGCCTTTCCTTATAATTTATATTCAGAAAAAATAATGCCAATTAAAAATTCAGGGAGGAAAAAAGCGTTATTTCATACTCTTAAAGCTTTCCTGGAAGTTAAGATTTTCTGAGTTGCTTTAACTTAGCAAATAAAATGTTTAGGAGGAAGCTTATTCATGAATGCTTGGAAATAAGTTTTCCAACAGCAGATCTAATGAACTTTTAAAATAAAAATAGATATCTAAAGCTGTCTGCTTCTATTTCATATTACCATTAAATGAAGGAAAAAAATCAACCTTGCCACATGGGTGCTGGTTTTAGTCTTGGCTTAACTAGTATCTAAAAAGCATGTAAGGATGCAGGAGAAATATTTTCGTATATACATACCATTATATATTTCAAAGAGGTGGTTGGGCTTCACCAGTGTAACTGAGGAGAAAAATATAACTGAAATAGGAACTTGAGTTGTGTTTTGATGTGATTTCAGTAATCCTTCTAATAAAATATGTTTTTTCATCAGCTTTAAGTAAGCAAGCATGCTAATTCTGAGAAATTTATAACATTTCTGCACCAAGTTGTCGTAATACCAGTAAAATAATGAATACCTAACGAAGAGCTTCTTGTGGATGTTTGTTTTCTAAAACATAATGCCTGTAGATATGCATGAAAAACAAATGGATTTTTAGCAACAGATACAGCACCACTCATACTTGATTAATAAGATAGTAGTCAAACTTTTTTCTGCTAGGGACTTATTGGGGATTTTTCTTTTCTTTTTGTCCTACCAAGTATAAGGAGGAAATATTTCGGGGTTTTTTGAGTTTCGGGGTTTTTTTTAATCTTTCCTTTGGGGCTTTTTCCAACTGAAACCAACCAGGGAAAAAAAAAAAGGCGGGGGGGGGAGGAGAGAGAAAGAAAAGAGAGAAAAAAAAAATCTGCAGTAGTTTTGGTTTCTTTATGATATACAACACATCATGTTAAGGCATTTTTAAATACATCAGTAATTCTCACATTGTCTCCTGCTGAGAAACTGACAATTGAAAGATTAGTGGAAAATTGGACTACAAAAAGAGTAGCAATCAACAGACCAATAAATCCACTGAAATTTTTATAAACATGTATAATATCAATAATTACTGAACAGGTTGGGCAAGAGACTCGTCTGATAAAGATTCAGTGCTCCCATGTATTTTGACAGAAAAGATCATGGTTCATAAAAACAAATTGTGAGACTCCTCCCAACAGCTTATTATGCTTTTACCTGCATTGAGATAGTACCCGATTGATAACATTGATTCCAAGTCTCAACGGGAATGCTTGTGTAGGCCAATAAGCCAATTTTTGATTAGGAATTTATTTTCATGATTTTTTTTTATAATAAATTCATTGTTATGATAAATCTATTAATGATAATTCTGCAACCTCAGCCATAATATGTTGCTGAGAAATTAAAGTGCATCACTGTGACAGATTTAAAAGCTTTTCAGTAATCACACCTCCTGAAGGAGGTTCAGCTATGATGATTCCTAATTTGTAATTTATACATTTGAAAGCTGTGTAAACAACTGAATATGATCCTGAATACTTTTCTGTTTTCCTGTGGTGACCTGACTTTTAAAAACAAAGAGTAGTATTTCAAGAGCATGTCCGACTTGCAGACTGCTTGGAGACAAGCTTGGGTTTTGCCGAAACTTGGAAACCAGTCATAAGTACTGGAACATTCCTTTTCCTGTGGTATTACTAAGTATTGTTCTAATTTGGAAAATCTTTTATTACAGTACTTTGAGTAAATTGTTATGTATGTGCATGAAAAGGATATTGTGTGTTAGTGGCGGGAAGAAAAGAGAAACTCACATTGGAGTTTCTGAAGTGTAGCAGCCTTCCACATTCTAAAGGCACTGGCAGCTCTCTCCTGCAGGAGCCTGGGTCATGGCTATTGCTCAGGAAGAGGTGTGAGGCAGGACAGGGTGTTTCCTATGATCACTGGTCCAGCCGCTACACCTTTTGAACAGGACAAACAGAGCAGAAGATGGCTGCAAGGACTTCATGACGCAGCAAGACTTTGGCTGACATCCTCTGCTCACAGGAGCCCTGGGCGGCGAGCATGGCTTGCAGGAGTGTCCAAGTCCTGTGCTGAGGGGGTTTCCCTCGGCCGTAGGGGGAAAGGGCTCCGCTGGACTCCTCCAGGCTGAGAGCACAGGCAGCGCTGCCCTCAGGTAACCAGCCCCTGGCTGCTCGTGGTGCAGCAGGAGAAGCCCCTGGCCAGGGCCAGGCTGTGACCGGGCTCTTGGCCCTGCCGAGGTGCCACTGGGAGCCTGTTGCTCAGGGTCACAGGAGGGAACCCCGCAGGCTGTCCCAGCTCCAATTTGCTTTAAAATTTTTCAGCTTAGGGCTGACTGACAATCACCAGGCAATACATGAGGTTAGTTTGTAGTTTGGGTTGTTTTACTGTAAAGAAACCTCAAAAATTGCACTGAATATAAGCAAATGAACCTTGTAATTTTTGATTGCAGTTTAATACAGTTGCTGTTTGATGGAGCAGATACTACAGGATTAACTAAGTTTATAAGCAGTACAATATTGTTGCTGTAGCTAACCATTGTAGACTTAGTATGTGGGTGGAGAGATTAATAGCGAATATCGTCTTCTCACAGCTGGTTTTTTTTTGAAGACTGGTAGTAAATGGCAACATGACCACAGGAGAATTCATTCCTGGGTAAATTGGATCCACTTAAAAGCAATATCAGCAGTGAGATACAAAGGGATGATGAGAAAAGTGCAGGGAAGGGGTGATGAGAAATACATTTCTCCTACCCTATTTCCCAAGGAGGAACAGAAAAGGAGAGAAACGCAGCTGTTGGGTGAACTGAGCAGCTCATGTGCCACAAGCACATGAGATTTAATGATTCACTTTACTCCTCAGTTTCTTGGTTTGGATCCAATTTGCTGCAGTAACTTGTTTTTGTCACTTAGCGTCTGTTTTGTGTGATATAGAGCAGTGAAAAGTTTGGCCTCTTTTCTTTGGAGGACTTTTTGGTCATTGCTCGTTATTTATTCATGCCTTTCTGAACAAAAGAGCTTAAAGTGACTTGAATTATAAAAAAATAAGAATGTTTGCCTACTCACTTTTCATCATTTTTGCTTACTGACAGAGAGTTTTCTGGCTGCCCAAACTGTACAGGTACAACATTCATTTTACATTAGAAGCTTTTTCAACATGTTCAGTAGCAAGTATTTTGGCATAGTGCTGAAATTTTAAATGTATTTTCTCTCCCTCAGCAATTGTCCTGCTCATGTTTATATTTAAATGTAGCTAACAAAATACTAGTTTTTCCTAGAAAAAGTAAAGTAGAAAAAAAAATGTTTTTTGGTCAAGGTTTTAAAATATGAGACTTCTTTCCCGGCATATCATTTTCGAATGCTGCTTTAATAATTTATTTATAAAAGCCAAAGCTCCAGCTTCAATGGAAGAGCTTGCTACTGTTTCAAACATGAAAAATTTAAAAACATTTATAAGCATTTTTGAGTGTGCATATCTGTACATAACAGTGTGGTAGCAACTAACTACAAGTTTATGCTGTTATTGGTCAGTTGTGATATGGGTCTCTTTAATACTTGTCAACATGTCAAGCATCAGCTGTCTGCACCTGGGGCATTGCTGAGGATTACATTTGTTGAGGAGCTGCTGATTGCAACAAGTACTGCACAGAACAGGAAGTTATTTCCTCCTTTCAAAGGCCCTAACCTGAATTTTCAGCACAGAAACAGTGTGGAAGAAACAGACATTATGCTGGCCAAATGGCTGTTGTCAAAGTCATGCCATGACGTTGCAGGGCTGAAAAGGAGAAAGCTTTGGACAGGATGAATAGGCAACAGTAGGAGTCAATGAAAGGAGGGACCCCACTGAATTGGAAAGTGGAGGGTAAAGTAGAGGTGAAGAAGACAGGGTGAAAGAAGGATGCAAGAATAGCAAGCCCACCTAGAAAATACTGTGACTGCATCACCACTGTCTGAAATCCTAGCTTAGATCAGTTTTAGGGGTGATGTCTAAGTGGCTTCTTCAGAACATATCTTTTCCTGAAGGCCACATGGCATGAGATGACAAAGTATTTAATATTTGTTGGGCTTATATTGGGTGTGTAAGGGGTGGACAGGGAACATTTGGTTCCACACCATTGCTACTGTTGGTTCTTTTTTAAATTCATATAATGCCTGGAAGTCTTTGTGGCTGAACAGGAAGTTTTTCTTACGAACTTTTCTGACTAACATACATAACCACAGGAAACCTAAGAGCATTCCTGGGATTTCAAATAAAAGAAGCGCAGCATGAAATAGGTAACATTTCGTAAAAGCCATAGAGGTGGTCCTATAAGTAAATGAAAATTATACAAGTACAGATGCATCTTATAGAACATGACAGTTAAGAGGGAACTGCATCGAAATGCCATTCTAAATAGCTTAGACAAAAATTAACCCTCTGAACAGACAAGACCAAAACCAGCCCTAGAGCTAGTGGCTAAATTAGTTTTATCAGGGCTGAATTGGGCCTACTGTACTCATGATAGGATATGGAGCTAGAAAAGGGCATGAAAAAAGATGAATTGGAAACAGATGTCAAAAAGAATTTTTAGAATCATGCACTTGTGGAGTAGCTGCTGGGCAAAGCAGTTGATGAAAAACACAAGGGGACAAGAAGAGGGGAAGAGTGAGAGAGAGGAGTGGGGAGGAGGAGGCTGATATCTCTCGGTAGCTGCTTCAAATCAAAAAGATCTGTGTGGGTGAAGGCTGATATCCTTAAGAGTTCTTTTTATTCACTGCCACACTGAGGTGTAATACTGAAACCTGTTTAGTATATTCTTCAAATTTCTGTATCAGTCAGATTACAGAATCATAGAATAGTTTAAGTTGGAAGGGACCATTAAAGGTCATCTAGTCCAAACCCTCTGCAATGAGCAGGGATATCTTCAACTGGACCAGGTGGCTAAAAGCCCCATCCAGTCTGGCCTGGAAAACTTCCAAGGATGGGGCATTCACAACTTCTCTGGGTAACCTATTCCAGCGTCTCACTATCCTCACAGTAAAGAATTTCTTCCTAATATCTAATTTAAACTTACTCTATTTCAGTTTAAAACTGTTACTCCTTGTCTTACTGCTACTCGCTCTTATAAAAAGTCCCCCTCCAGATTTCTTGTAGGCCCCCGTTAGGGGCTGGAAGGCTGCTATAAGGCCTCCCCAGAAACTTCTCTCTCTCTCAGCCTGTCTTCATGGGAGAGGTGCTCCAGCCTTCTGATCACCTACTTGGCCCTCCTCTGGACCTACACCAACAGGTCCACATCCTTCTTCTGTTGAGGGCCCCAGAACTGGATGCCATACTCCAGTTGGGGTCTCACAAGAGCGGAGTTGAGGGGCAGAATCACCTCCTTTGACCTGCTGGTCACGCTCCTTTTGATTCATAGGTTGGCTTTCTGGGCTGCAAGTGCACGTTGCCTGCACATGTCCATTTTTTCATCGATCCAGTCCTCCAAATCCTTCTCAGGGCTACTCCCAATGTCTTCATCCCTCAGCCTGTATTGTTATTGGGGGTTGCCCCAGCCCAGGTGCAGGACTTTGCGCTTGGCCTTGTTGAACCTCATCATTAGATGTAGGCTCACCAAAAAAAAAAAAAAAAAAAAAAAATATTGATAGTGTCTTTTAAAAGGTTAATTCACAGGTTAATTCACAGGAGAACATAAACAGTTTATTCCAGTCTCTTTGTGATGAATTTTACCTCTGTGCACAGTTATAAAAACATTGCTTCTTAAGAACTATTGTTATATGAAATCATCTTTTGAAAATGGAGGCATTCATGTTACAGGCTCTGTCAAACAGCTGGTGTAATACTTAGGAAAAGGGGGCTAAATTGTCCAGTTGGGGAACGGTGTGGTAAGGTTTTAAATTACTTAAGTAATAAGTATTTATTGAAATTAGTTACATTCAAATGCCTCATATTTCAACATATTCGAGACAACACGTTGAAATCTGCATAGTAAAATTTTTGCTACATTGTCTATTTAAACAGAAAGAATTGCTAAACAAAGCTGTCAGGGTAAATCAGCTTTTCCTGGTTAAAGAAAGCTCTTTAAGCCGCATCATATTTCTTAAGTTTGAAACATGGAAGCTTCCAAGCATCCTGTAGAATCACAGAAAGCTGCTGCACACCTGTATTCCACCACACAGCGAATAGAGTTAGCCAAGAAATTTCTAAGGTTAATCCCAAGTATAAATTAATAAAAGGTAGTATCTGTCCCAGCTTACCTGGGAAGGTTAAGACATTTTTGATAAATTCATGAACTTGATGATACTGCTTTATCAAAAGTATCAAAAGAGTATACTGCTTTATCAAGACACCAAAGTGTCTACTCTTAGAACACAGATATGTTTACAAATGCTCATGGCAAAAATAAAAGATATGTTGGAAATTACAAAACTGCATATATTTCAGGAATGTAACTCCACTTGATACCTTTATTTTGCACAGACAGCCTGAAATTGGACTTGGTACAGCATCTAGAATCCTTTCTGTGCCAAATACCTGTTTAAAAGACCCAGGAATAATTTTGCATTTCACAGAGCTAATTAATAGATTTTTCTTTTTGTAATTTACTAACATCTCCAAAGAAATGTTTCCTTAAACAATTTTTCTTCCTGTATTCTCACATGAATTCTGCAGAGATCTGTTTTACTGAAAATTATATTCAATTTGCTAGAAAATAATATTGTAAAGAAAATATATTTGTACCATGCTAGATGCTTATGCTTGTAAAGATTACTTCTGCTCAAGCTTTTTTTTTTTTTCCCTAGATATAAATTATGTTGAAATTCATAATCTAAGGAAGAAAAAGATTTAAGTAAAGGGTAAGGAACAGCAAAATGGCATAGTGAGCTGTGGTAAGAGAAAGCATGTAGGTAGAAACCAGGAATGATTGAAAGGCTAAAATTTTGTCTCTCTGAGCTGTGTGTACTCGCAGGTACAGCATAAGTTCAATCAAGAGCCATGCAAAAATTTTAGCATAAATAGCGAAGGAAACGAATAGGCAGGCTACTTACTATCATAGGCATTTTTTTTTTTTTGAAGAGTGGAAGAAAATGAGCATAAGAGCCTTCAGCATTTTTTCATAGCAATAAATTAAGAAATCTGTTGTGAATAATGATACTCTGTTCTGAAAAGGCTTCCTTTTATTGCATATTCTTCAACAGCAAATAACACTGAAATCATGTTTCTGTAAAAAAATATTTTTTAAAGAAAAACATCAGGTTCACATATGGAGAAACTCTTGACCACTTGGTTGACTGTAGGCATGTGTGGAAACCTTCAAAGAAACAGTAGAGAATCCTCATTATGCTGTTCAAAATCCCTTTTCAGAAGACAGTGGACAAATGAAGTCTTAGGTTCAGATTCCTTTTTAGATTATTTCTTTTATTTTATAACTACTGCCTTAATGATATCCAAATATCATAGAATCATAGAATGGTTTGGGACCTCGAAGATCATCTCTTTCCAAACTTTCTACCATTGGCAGGGACATCTTCCAGTAGATCAGGTTGCTCAAAGACCATCCAACCTGAATACTTCCAGAATTTGAGAAATTTGAACAGTTATGTGTTCTAGCATCAGAAAACAGAGGTATTCAGGAATGTTTCTTATGCTGAGTGCAGGTAAGCACTGGAAGCAGATGCTCAAAGTACTGTGATGTATCCATCCCTGAAAACATTCAAATTTCTTTGGGACAAGGTCCAGAACAACCTGGTCTAACTGTAAAGTAAGCTCTGCTTTGGGTTGGGCTCCACTTACTCCTTCCAGCTTCAGTTTTTCTGTGATTTTGTTAATGAGCTGGTTGGAGGTAACTAAAATTATCTGAAGAAATTGGTTTACAAAGTTACTGCCTATTTCAGCAGTAAAGTTTCACTAATGGAAAGATACTAATAATTATGCCTAGTTTAGTTATGAAATTCTTTCCAGAAGATATGTTTGAGGTTGTTAATATATATTTTCTAAGCCATGTATTAAGCCTGGTTTTGCTCAGAGAGTAATGTAGTGTAAAAGATAGGTATTGATGATGCATGTGTATGCCATGGGCTGTTTCAGATTTAGCAATCTGCAGAAAGCTGTATTAGAACTCTCTCATGTATGCAGTGGTTCTGAATGATTTGGTGTTAATTTTCTTGAATTAGTTAAAAAATAGCAAGAACACAAAGTGTATGTTTCTGTGTGTCCGAATTTCCCTCATAAATTTGTGTTTCAGTCTCTGTTAACAAGTATTGTCTGAAGTCATGTTTAGTACCATTCTTTTTCCTGCTGTATAGATATCTGCTCTGAGTCTATGCCTTCAGGCTGTTCACTGAATGCTTTCCATGGTCGATTCAGTCTTGCCACCACCACATTCTTAATTTTGTTGCTTTGTGAATTGAAATGAAAACACTGTTTTGCTGTGTCATTTGTACCATATATCACTGTTGTTTGTAGTTGAAACAGAGAGTATAATCTTCAGAACATTCATTAGATTTAGTTAATGACACTATCAGTGGCATTATAATTTAACATTCACTTGCTTCCTTGAGTTATCACATAATAATGTCTTTGAGCATAATTATGCCTTTCCATTCCTTAACACACAAGCATACAAACATGCCTTCTGTCACTCCTATTTGCTGATATTGTCAGTGTACTGGCTGTTGGTGTTCTGGCCCATTGAATCCATTCAGTAGTGTGCTGAGTTAGTGACTGGAGGTGGTTTTTCAGAGATTTGTGCTACATAAGAAGTAATTTGGTTGCTTGGATTATTTTTTGCGTATAAGAAATATTTCCTTTCTGAGTTTACTAATAAAATTTGCATAAAGTGTTATTTTTTCATATCAATAAGGAAGGGTTGAGAAAAAGTTCTGTCCATTTAGGAAAAAAAACAAAACAAAACAAAACCAAACAATACCAAACAAAACAAAAAGAGGTGTGCTTCTGCCTATGTTAGCAACTTGTGGAACACTTGAAGTACACAGTTACATTTCAGTTAGTTACCTCTGAGTCCATTTGTTTCAATAGCAACTTAATGTTTTTCAGAGGTGCTGGACACGTAGAATTACTTTGCCAATATTGCCACTGAATTCCGGTAGCACTGGCAGGCATTGTTGACTTGAATGTCACAGGTGATGAAGCAAGCCAGTGATGAAGTGTGTCCTTTTTACAGATCAAAATTAGTGTAATTTCTATAGTAACGGCAGATCTTGTAGGATAATTTTTCATGAAAGTATTAATTTACTTTGTACTCTCATTTGCCTTGCAGAGAGAAAATCACAAGTGCATAAAATAATCCCAAAGCCAGCTCATAAAATGTTCAGACTAGATGAAAGGTTCTGAATTGGGGTGATTAAATGACTATAGACAGCAGCTCAGGCTCTTTACACATACAGATGAATGCAAATAGGTGGAAATTATGTGAAATCTCGGCACTCGATTGCTTCCAAATTCTCTTAACTGCAGTAACTTGATTGACATGGAACTTAGTTTCTGATTGCTTACCTAATCTGGACCCTTTTTTTCAGGGGTTCAGTTACCTGAAAAACGTAACCAGAGAAACCTGTGAGGGAAATACTCTGCGGCATTCTTTATTGCGCCCATCTATAGGCGTATGTTTCTGTTATCTATCTTACTATATATGTATGTATGTATGTATCTATCTATCTATCTATATCTATCTATATCCATCTATCTATATCCATCTATCTATCTAGTTATTTATTCGTGGTCAGTAGATCCTGGAAGAGTATCTTACTGAGAAATATTGCTGTCATATATTGCTATATACCAAAAAGTCAGGTATTTAAAAGGAATACTTACCTTCCTTGTGTCTTGCAAATACTAAAAAAATTACCAGTAGAAACAGTCATGAAGAATACAAAACTGGAGGCGGTGATACAGACAATTTGGGCTTGACACCATAATGAGACTGCTGTTTTGTCCTGTTTTCTTTCATGGGATAAATTACAGTGCCTGTGCTAGGGCATCTTATGTGTCTGTGTGACAGCTGGTATAACTGTTCCGCCTGCACTTCTTTTCTTTTTAGTTTTTGGGCACTGCGTAGGTACTACAGATACAGCAGGTAGTGAGGGTAGACTATGCCTCCTGAGAGAAGAGCAGGGAGTGCTGCAGAATAATATGATTGGGCATGTAGGATGGAAATTTTGGAATGGGTTGAGAACATTTAGTGCTGGCAATAAGGAAGCTGTATAAAAAACAAAAAAGTGGGGTTTTTTTTAATATTATTGATTTGTAGGAAGCCATGAAAAAAGTGCTAAGTGTAAAGCAGGCCTGGAGGGACTTCCCGGCCAATGGAACATTTGATCAAACCTATTTTCATTTTGATCCATTCTCACACAACAGATCCAAGTTTCCATTTCCAATTGTTACCTTATTTCAAGGGCTCTACAGAAACCTAACATTAAAAATTGAATGACCTTTTGGTGTTTGAAGCATATTCAGTTTAAGGAAAATCCTGGCAGAACTGCCTGAAAACTGCATCCCATTTCAGGTCCTGAGTCAGAATTTTTGCATATAATTTCTGTAGTTAATGCCCTAGGGTAGTCAGTCAAAATCCTTTTGGGTAGCACAGTATTAGGATAGAAATGAGCACAGAGCAAAGTCTGAGTTCATATAAAATGTGTCTCTTTGTTTATAATTCTTTTTCGTCAGAATCCTCCCATTGTCTGTAGTGAGTCATTAACTGCAGTCATACTCTGTCTTGCTCAATGACTCATGCATTATTTTCTTAAAAAATTACATCGTTGCATCAAAAGCAATGGGGGAAGATCTCAGAGTAATTTGTAATTGGGAATCGTGGTTGTCTCTAAACAGAAGACTGGGGTTAAAAGCCAGTCAGAGGAGGGAAATGATCATTGCTTTTCTCACTACTAGAAGGATATTTTAACATTTAAAATACCATTTCATCTCTTCCTTCCTCTCTTCTCTCCCTTCACTCTCTCTTCTCTGTGCCTTCTCTGGATGCGTTTCAAACAGAAAAAAAAGGACAGTTAATTCGTTTTGAGCAGACCCGATCTGGACAGTTTTTACTATGAAAATCTAGGGAAATTAGGTACAAGGATGCTTGTTTCTGGATCACAATCAACTGTGAATGTCAGCTGGGCAAAGAGACTCAGCCCTACAAATTAACTTTGCATATCTACAAACCCCGAAATATATAAGGTTGCAAGGCTGCAGCTTTTATTAATTAAAGGCATCTCCAGGATTCAGTAGTCACTAACTCCAGGCATTTCAAGTTTGAATTTTTGTACTTTTGTTGTTTCTAGCCATCTGTGCCATGCAGTTAGATAGGACTGGGTACACTTCAAATGACCCTTCCAAGACAGTGATTTTGTATCACTTCACTACTTGAAATCCTAATAACTTTTGTGAAATTTCAGATAAGTCTAGAAATAAAGTTCAAATGAAATATTGCTTTTTTTTCTTTCTTTTATCCCTTTCTTTTTTCCCATTCTTCAATTTGACAAAGCAATGTTCCATCATTGCTCAGTTTTACCAGAAGTGGTTGCTTTTTATTGAATATTTGGCATAGTCTAGTTAAAATTACTTTGCATGGAAAATGAGTTGCAGAGATTGAACTTTCAGTTAGCTGATACCTTATACCTTCCTAGAAAAACAAAACTGAAGTCATAATGTGACATTTTCATATACTATATTGTGTATTGGGACCGTGTAAATAGTTTGCTTTCTTTAAAAGTATTCAGCAATAAGAATTCTTGTTCTGGATATTAACTCTAGATTCCCTGAAAATTTTTTTTATTTGTATGATCAATGTTAATTCTGTCCTAAATACTTATGATGCAAATCAAAATACAATTTGGCCCAAGCAGACTTTTTGTCCGATGTATTTTAGTTTCCCAACAGTTACAAATTTCTCTTCAGTGTAAAGCAGCTTTGCTCTAGCTTTTGAATGTGCAAAGGTTTCATTTTGCTGTGGAGAGCTTTCTTTTTTGTACCTTGGAAGTAGTATTACAGACAATTCTGATATCATGTATATAATTTAATGGTAATAGCTCTGTTATGGTCACCTTACTGCATCTCGACTGTCCTAGCTCAGTGGAACTGAAGGCTGGGATTTGGGAAAGATAGATAGTGCTCAGATAAGCAATTGCCTCTTACATGCCACCACCACAGGAGATGGAACAAATGAGTGCCACTGGGGCCAGTTCTTCAGCTCCTTCCCGCAGGTGAACGAACACTCTTGAAGTCTCAAAGGTACCCAAGATTTCTCTCCACAAGTTGTGTTGGGAAGTTCAACAGAGAATTTTGTGTTGAAATACTTTGTATTAGAAATTGCTGTGAAAGTACTGTGCATCATTTATATGGCTGCTGCATTCACTTCTGTGGGGCCCAGAAAACTCTTAGGATGTATGCTTGGATCCTGAACAAGAAACTTACTGTGCATTTTTCTTCAGAATAAGTTTTAGGCTGACTTTTCACCTGTCAGCATGTAAATGATTTAGAGGTTTGCACACTGCAGGATCACCGATAGGAATGGGAAATGCACATAGGCTTTCCTTCCCCTGAGAACCAGTCAGGTCAGGTAGAAAACGATATAAGCAGTGATTTGGAGGGTTACTGAGGGTGAATTTAGGCGCAAGTCACAGGAGTGAATTAACTCTATAGCAGAGATAAACTTCAGATAATCCATGTTTCTAAGTTCTTATCGATAAAACTATGAGAGGAAAACTTCCAGAATGTTAATGACTAAGAAAATCATCTAAAATAAAGTATTTATTTTCAGCTAAGAGCTAGTTACAGGTGACACATTACCTGCCCTCCATGTGTCTCTAACGTAGAGAAACATGTGGTTCATAGCCCAGAACATCGTTAAAACAGCAGCATGGTATAATGTGTAACATGACACCATCTGTATAAAATGTAGGCATTTGGGGTAAGTACAAACCAATTTCACCCCTGCGCCCACGATCAGAATTGCATAATTAGGAAAAAAAACCCAATAACAAACAAAACCCCAAGCAAACAAACAAACAAACAAAAAACCACCCCAAAAAACAACCAACAAAACCAAAATTGTTAAGAAAATGCCTATTATGTAAATGTGAACTATTTTTGCTGTTCCTATACTGATGGTCACAAATGGTAACATTTATAGAGGACTATAGACATGTTGGCATGCCCATATATTCCTTCTGATAGTAAAAATCTTGTTATCTACAAATTCTCATCATCAGCTGGCACTCAACTAGCTGAAAATTATTTTTTACAGAAATTTTTATCAGTAAAGTAAAAAGTATACAATACAGAAATACAATTACTGGAAAGTTTCAAGGTAACTAGTGGCTCTTTTGATACTCAATGCAGGTAGAGGGCTTAAGCAAATATAATCATATTTATGTTTGTTTTGAAAAGTCTTACATTATCTTCATATTATCTTTAAAATGTGTCAATATAATTGTTAGTTATGCATTCAAGAGGTTTTATTTAAATGAGTATAGGATAAAGAAAAATACACCTCTTAAAAGTACTGTGAAACTTGTTATAATTAATCTCAATAATTTAGTTGAAGCTCTAGAAATTAAGCTTAAAATGCTGAAATTTAAAGTAACCTAAGCATTTCTTATCTAAACCCTGGGTTAAATATCAGAGCATCTATTTCACAGCTTTACAGTTATTTGTGTTTAGGTATTCTATAAATAAATTATTTAGCAAGTTTTGGCCCTCTGTGATTTGTGCAGTGAGTACAAAATGTGATGGCCGAGTTCAAAATACACCTTGAGGTGGTTAATGATGTATAGTCATTAAGTAGTATCACTGGTTTACATGATTTCTGGAATAATGCTGTGCCATAAACACAGAATTTCATTGTTACAGCTGATGAACTTTGCATTTTAGAAAAGAAATGGATTTCTGTGCATGCCCCAGAATAAAAAGGGGGGGGGGGTGTGGGGGGTGTGGAAATCAAGAAAACCAAGCAAACGACCAAAGTTGGAAATAATATTTTTAAATAGTATTAGGTGTGTGAAATACATATTTGAATTCGGTAACACCAGGAATACAGGAATTATACTTGGACATAACAGTATCTCTTTTTCTTTTTGTTGTTTAAATTTCAGCCGGGCATGTATTTTATAAAAGAAGAAAACAGAATATTCTGCTAATTTTCTTCTGAAAATCTATTATTGCTTTAAGATAAAACTGATACGTGAGAAACACTGTAAGTTCATAATATTGTAATAATTGTGCTATAGAAAACTGTAGGTTTTTTCAGCAACAGTAATAGATCTTACATGCTTAAGTAAAACAAGTTTCTCAGTGCGTATCAGCTGCTCGCCCTGCACAGGGCTGTAGCTGCAGGAGGATGCTTGAGGAGAGTCCAAATGTCATTTCCAGAGACCCTTGACAGTCCATAAGCAAGAGAAAGGATATGTCAGAAAATAGAGAAAGTGAATTATTGTCTATGTAACTGATGAACGTATTAATTTTGTAAGTCATTACTGAGTAGAACCGTAGGAAGGAAGTGCAGGTATGTAATAGATAGGGAGCATACTCTTTCCTCTGGAGCTTCATTGGAACAGTCAATCAGCAGTGAACAGTGCGAGACCAGGTAACTGACCAGGCATGTAAAAAACACAATTAGTATGATAAAGAAATTGAAGAAAGGACAGTTGAGTAACTATTATAAGTGCTAGGAACCTGGATAACCAGCAAAATAAAAAGTAAAATTTCGATTTGTTAAAAGAAATTTAATATCTTTTTAGCATTACCTAAATTTATGGTTTGCATAACTGGAACAGTGTGTTCTGTGGTTATCACCTCTGAGATTGTCTGTGTAGCAAGTTCACACATAGTAGGTGTCAATGAAGACATAAATACTTAGGTTTAGAGTAAGCCATTCCAACATGAGGATCATAAATTCATGTGGAAATATTAAAGTACACAGCGATGGTGAAAAAAGTCTTATAGGTCCATCTCTACATGGATAACAGTGTCTGAATTACTTTTAAGGAAAAGATCAGAAATACTGGAGTGCCTACTTGGTCACTTGAAGTAGTTACGGAACAGTAGCTGAAAAGAAAGGTTTGCAGGGTTTGATGAGAATCGATGTTCATTTCCATGAAGTGTAAATTTGCATTTTTCGCAAAGCAGAATAGGAAGCATCATGTGACAACAATATATTTCACCTCTGTTAAACAATGTCTTGATGGAAGTGAGTACTACGAGAAATAAAATGACAAATCACTACTCGTTGCTATATGCTGGGGTTTTTCAGATGATCATTTTCCCAGGTAAAAGCATGTAATACACCTTGGCCATAAGTCTGCCTGCCCTCGCAGGAGCTGAGACTTACACAGGCAGGTATGATACAGGATGCTTTTGGGGTGGGAACGCTGCACTCCAACCAGCCATTGTGTGCCTACCCAGCAGTGGTGGGTGTATACACACTCTTGGGTGTCTATGAGACAAGTCACCACTGTCTTGGCCATGGAGTTATGTGCACAGCTTACATATAGTTTAGCTTTTTTGCTGATGTAGGTAATCTGCTTGTTGTCCAGGCTATATTGCCAGCCAAGGTGCAGGGTTTATGTAGGTGGGCAGATGTCTACCTAATGTGAGACATCACCGTAAATAATATAGTGGAACAAACAAAAGATAAGTGCAGTGGCCTTTCACATAATTGCTGTTTTATGTCTTGTTTGAAAGATGCAAGTGAACCTGATATAAGCCACATAGAGCATAACTGATTCAGCAGTACAAAAGATTAAATTATATGATTAATACATATTTTACCTCTGTATCTGCCATCAAAACCCATCAATTTAGCACTAGTAAGTGTCACAGAAGAAATGAAATTTCTGAGGGAGAACTTTGTGTTATTGTCTTGAACAAGATCGAGAGCATATTGATCTTCCTCCAAAAGCTTTTATGTTACTTTTTTCTGATTGCCTATTTTTAAAGGGGAAAAAAAGAAAAAATCTGAGACACCATCATCCCACATAGCTTTTGTACCGCTACTATTTGACAGCTACAATAAAATACAGTTATTACTAATTGCTTCTACACATAGATTTATTAAAGAATTACTATCTGAACAGCAGAAGACTTGTATTTCAACTAAAACCTCTAAAGCACAAACCACATTTTGGTTACTGCTGATGCATTCTTATCAGTTACTAGAATGTTCAGCTAACTCTTAATCAATTCACACTTTTTGAACTTTCCTTTTTATGGGAGCTATTCATGGGGCAAAGGAGGGAGGATGATACACGGAAAGAATTATTCTTCTCTAATCTCTGCTGTAGAAAATCCTTGCATACAAGATAATTCTCTTTTTTAACTAGTGTATACCACTGAGACTTACAGTCTGTGGGCTAGTTTGACCTAGCCCACAGGCAAGATAGAAGGCTCGCTTTTTTGGCTGCTATGTGTAGATCTAGTGCTATATTCCTATTAACATTAGAAACATGAGAAATATAGCTAACACAGTACTGGTCTTAGAGCCCAAGTCATCAATAAGAAAAGGAAAGGTAGCAGTTTTCCTTTCCACTATTATTACCGTCTGAGGTGGCCACTAGGCTGCATTATTTCAAACAATGCAAGCCAGCAGGGCCCAAATTATTCATTTATATCCATCCTGTCTAGCTCTGGAAGGAAAGCCAGTGTATCTTGACTCACACTAAAAGTGAAATGTGGACAGTGTATTTGTATGGCCAAAATGAAAAATTGAAATCTGTCATTCCTTTCAGCATTTACATATTCTAGCTGACACAAATCCAATTGTTTTTCATTCACTCATAAATAAAGCATGGGACAGATGTGCTAGATTTACAAATAGCTGGAGAAGGAGATAATGATTTTAGACTGCCTTTCTTTTGCCCTCTGTAGCTAGAAATAAGAGCAGTCCAAATCGAGTTGCTCTCTCTGCCTGAGGCACTTTGAACTCACAGCATGCTGTGTTTCTGTATGGAGCAGTATGGCTTCAGCTGCTCACAGCTGCAGATCCAGCTACTTGGAGACTTTGGTAGAAGAAGGTGCTTTGAGAGAGGAGAGAGAGCTGGGATGATTGTTGTGTTTTAGAAAAGCAATAAGCACCACACTAAGAAGACAGAGTATCCCTTTTTTATCTACTGTATTCTAAACCTGAAGGATAGATTGAACTACAAGATAGGTCATGCTGTGTGCCAGCTTTCCCCTTTCTCAACAGCCACAAATACCAAAAACTGCGAGCAAAACCCTTACTTTGTTCTGTCCTCTTGTCCTTCCATCTCAGGTCCCAAACTAGAAGCTGACTTTTCCCAAGCCACAAAGCAGAGGTGAAGTCTCCTGAATCTTTTTAACTTTCCCCCTTCTTATCTCCCTAACTCTTTAAGGAAAACCATATTCTCTTGATTGAGTCAGTTACCTGATGCTCTTTGCAGCAACAAAGGCAGCTGAGCATCTTTCAGCTGGAATATGTTTAGGCATTCCCTAAAATAGTCTAGAATTTGGTTCTTGAAGTAAAATAAGTTCACAGTTATACTGAGATTTTTAATAGAAGATTGCAGGAGGATGCAGCTAGCAATTTATCATTCAGCACATACTCTGTGTTGGTGGGAGGAGTGGTAAGACTTCACTCAAAATGGAGGCTGGTGTTGTAGAAAAAGGTTTTTCAGAAGTGAGCTGTCAGCTTTTCATTTGTCCATAATATACTTTGCAGGTGTGACTTGGTATACTGTGAAGATTTTGTTACACCATCAATGAGCTTTCAGCTGATCACTGACTTACAGTTGTGATTAGTGCAGTGAGTTACATAGCCACATGCTAAGAGCTTGTTATATTTTTTCCTGGTTTTCTGTTTTCTTGTTTTGTTATTGGAAAACCACTATGACACAGGTAAAACAGTTTACAAAGCTAAATTTAACAATTTAACATCTTTGCATTTAGTGATGCATTTAGTGATGTAAGTATTGGAAAGAAAAATAAGCTGTTCCAGTCTTAAAAGCTTTTCTGCTGCTCTTGCTTAGAGGCTCTTTTAGGTATTAAGAGTTAAGAGGCTCTTAAATAACTTTAAAAAGGAGAACTGACATTAAGGATTAATACATTTTTCAATATGAATTGTAAAGGAAAGTTTCATCAGTCCAAACTTCTAGCTGTTGGGTTTGCAAGGGAAATGCAAAGCCATTATATTTTTCATTGTTATTTTAATCAGCTAAGAATTTCTAATAAGTACTTCACGTCTTCATTTGCTGTCCGAAGTACAATTCATTGCACAAAATAGACCCCAACAAACCCCAAATCCATTAAAATAAATCAGGGTTCATTATGACTGGAGCAGAGTTGATTTTCAACTATTTGCAAAGGAATGATCCAAATTACAGATTCAGTGGGCTTTCCATCCTTTTTTGCTTTTGGGTACATTGCTTTGTCACACAACTCATAACACAAGTTGCATGCTGTCTTTACCAGGCTCTACTCAATGATGTCTAAAATTATGTCTGGTCTCTAAAAAAAAAAAAATCAGAAATGTTGATAAAAAAATGAATTTATGTTTTGATGAATAAATTTACTTAAATTTTAGGTATTGCATTTTTTGTTTTCTTACATCTGGCTTACTCAGTTGCCTTAGGGGAACTGAGAACCCACTGTCTAAATTCCTTTATCTATTTTTGTTATAGTGAACAAATTGCTGCTTTTCACTAAATACATTTACTTTGTCTCATTGTCATATTTGGTACAGCACTGTCATATGTGTTGGGAAATTGTCCTTTTCCTGAAATTTGCCACACCTTAAGTAACTTTGTGTTTTGAACTGCTGATATGTGGCTAGTGGGCTTGGCAGTATTGACTGTCTAAACTAGCACTAGTCCTTCTCTTTGGATAACTTAGTATTAAAAGGAAAAAAACGAACACAGGAAGAAAGTGTAATTATGAGAAAACAAAAGTGATCTGCTTCTCAGGGCTATTTTTTTATTTTTTTATTTTTTATCTTTCTGACAGATAGGTGGCTGTTTATTGTCCTCCTGACTCTTCCTGGCCCACATTGCTTCTGGAGCCACATGTCTTTTTCAGGTTTTTTTCTTGTATTGCTACTCACTCTTACACTTCCCATTCCATAGAATGATAGAATCATAGAATTGTTTAGGTTGGAAAAACCCAAGAAAAGAGGGACACTGAAGAAGTCATTGGGGATACACAGATATCTCTCAGAGCATCTGCAGAAACATCAAAACAGTGATGATTTCCCATGACTTCAAGAGACGAGGTCACATTCCCCTGCAAGGTCACAACAGCAAACATAGACTTGTGTTAGGCATTGGGATTATGTGTAAGTGAGAATTAACTTGGTTTCAAACACCAGGAACTGAAAGTTAAGAGAATATAGGGTAAAATTTAAACAATAGTGTACAAAATAAATTCAGAAAATCTCAAATTTATCCATATAACTGTAACTGTAACCATAGACTTGATAAGATTTGGCAATACTTGTTCAAGATTAAGTACTTTAATAATTTTGACCAGTTCAGCAAGAACAAACTGGTTTTGGATGCATCGATTACAGAAAATAAAGACGAGTGTCTTTGCTGTGTGTCATGAGATATAGAAAGTCTACCCTACCTGAAGAAGCAATAACAGTGATTTTGGCCTTCTGTCCCATGCAGAGAAGGAAATGCTTGAAGAGATGTTTCAAATGTACAGAGGGCCATCTGTGACTTAACTAAAGAGCTGCAAGCTCTCTTATAACTGTGCCTTGGAGAACAACATTGTAGAGGGCTTTAGCCACCTCAGCAGGCACACATAGCTTCAGTGCTTCAAACATAATTCTAATCCATGTAGCCCAGAGCATGCACTGCTGCTCTGATTGGAATCAGGATTTTGCTGCAGGCTTTCTTACATATGTGAATAACTCATTTAGATAAATAGATCAAGAGGTTTTATTCTTGTTTTCAACTTCAAGGCAGCCCATCAAAATAGCTAAACTCTTTGGTGAACAGCTCACAATATTGCTGGCCTAATAGTTTGTGGTATTTTATTGGCCAGATAAACACTGTATTTGAGGCCTGTGCTTAATGTGCAAAGCACTGGGTTGCATATTTTGCTTGTAACCTTTTCCTGAATAGCATTAGCAGGAGAGTTTAATGTGCTGTATTTGAATTCTGAGCTGCATTTGTTGGTTTGAATATCTTTTTGTTAAACAAATCACTCCAAAGCCAGATGAGCATGGATATTTGTGTTGAAGCAGGAATGGCCAGAGATTTTCAGTCAGCAAGGCAGTCTGCACTGGCAAAGGTCTTGAGGTTTGCAAGTGTTAATATTGAGAAAGAAAAAACCTACCCCCCCCACCAATCAACAAAAAAAACCCCACCAAAAAAAAAAAAAACCAAAAAACAAAAAACAAAAAAACAGAAACAAAACCAGAAAACCAAAACAAACACACACAAAAAAGAAAACCACCCAGGAGTTTTTTGTTCGTTGTTTGCCGAGTTTTTAAGCATATTTGGTGGATATTATGAAAGATCTAAGGCAGAGATGCTTTATGGCTTTTAATTTTTTCTATAAAAAGGAAAGAGATCTGAAACTGGGATATGTTGTTCCCTATATAATAGTCTCCTTTTTTTGTGGGATATCACCACATACTGCTACCTATGCCCTTGAAGTAGTTCTTTACTATATTTTTCACATGTGTAGATTTTGATTGGGATGTCTGTGCTAACAATTGAGAGAAATTAAGCTTCCTGTGCTTACTTATGTAATCTAGAAAGCAAGTACCTTCTAGTAGTGTATGTACCACATCACAATTCAGAGCTCTTTAGCAAGGTTCACATTAATTGCATTTGAACATTCCAGAAAATGCATAATGCTTTCCATAATGAGATTCTTTCATACATCTTCAATGTAAATGTCTTGTTGGGTTGATCTCTTTCATGCATATTGTTGCTGAAAGTACAAAGCACATGAAAATGCTAGGTAATATACTGATGCTTAGCTGTGGGGCTTTGTTCACCTTCCAATCTAAGAATACATTCATTTTTAGAATAGCTGTTGCTCTTTCCATTCAATTTCTTCCTGATACCATCATGATTTTGTCAGGAGCTCAAGAGTGTAGCTGGTTAAGTCTTGGTAAGTTAATGTGCAGAAGTTTCAGTATTTTTCCTTCACAGTGCATGAAATCTCAAGCACTAGGTACAACCCTTTCTGTTGTGCCTAGTGGGGGAAAAGGGCTACAACAGATGGTCAGGATGTCTTCAAGTAGGCTGCTGAAATGGGGACACTTGTAGTAAACACTGTCCCATTGCTGCATGTCCTCAGGGCTTCTCACACCTACAGGCTTCTGCCCAAGATTCAGCTGTGAGCTACTCAATAATTTTTAGCAGCTAAAAATTCCTAGCTACAAAGACAGAATCTCCCAGTGTTCCGAAACATCACAGAAAACCCTTTTATTTTGTCAAGAAAAAAAATTTGAATTTGAGTATGTTGACTAACCAGAATAGTAGTGAATCATTGTGAGCCTTTAGTCACATTGGCATGTTTAGGGAGAACGAGATAATGTAATTTCAGTAATCTCCACATATCTGCTGACAGTGAATTTTTTTGTTTGTTTTTTTATTGAGTAGCAAAATATTGGTGCCAAATGATAAAGAAAAAAGTAAATACTGCAAGCACTTGTAACGAAACACATGTTGTCAGCTAGAATTATAAATTATTTCATCCCTCAACAGGCAAACCTGCAGAAAGGCACTGCCAAAGTATTTGCAGATTTTTTCTGATGTCTTCTAAGTCCTTTTGGCTAGCAAAGTAAGTCTAATCCTACAAGGCTGCTGGCTTGCTTGAGTCATTTGAAATGGATGAAAGATCAGTAAATGTAAAAAAAAAAAAGAAAAGGGCAGAAATATTGATATTTACATTGTCTCCAGCATGGCTTCTTTTACACATATACTTTCTTCTTTTAAAAAAATAAGCAAGTGGAGGGCTGCCAGCTCACTTGTCATCCATTCTTCGTAGCTCCCAGCTGAATGAAAAAGGTTGCACCTGTCAACTGGAAGATGTACTCTGGGGAGAACAATTTTCAAACCATTCACGTGTCACCGTAAGACATGTAATTATACAAAAACCTCTAAACTCTAAAAAATGAAACATAAACAGTTTAAATAATAGCAGATGTAAGTCCTTTAAAGCATTTATTAATTATTCTGTGTGAATTTTCATGTGTCTTGAGACTAATGTCCCTTTCACTGACTGATAAAAGGTTTTTTCCATTGGCATGTAGATTATGCCATATACTCAATTAATTATTTTTATTCGGTGACTGTGGGTTCATAGGGATTTGTATTGTCATCCCTTTTTCAGTTATAAATAGTCAGCCTTAAAAATTGACTGATTTAAAAATAAACCACAGGAAATCTGAATTTTTACAGAAAAAACAGTTACACTTATTAGGTATGGGGTAGTGGTGTCTTTTCTCACCTGTCAGACCTTCCATTCTCTCTTAGTTTCCATCAACAGCTAGAATGTAAGAAAACAATGATGGCAACATCCTTAAATAAAGCAGAGGTAATAGGTACCTTACTGACAGGGAACTTGCAGCATGGATATTGGATGCGAAATTCTTTGGCAACTCATTGCGAATGCAAGGTTACTTCATACCTAATATTTTTGTTTCATTATTTCCTTGCTATGGCATTGCCTGTGGTAAACTAGGTGAACTTTTTAACCCACTCTCCAAGTGTGTTAATAGCTAATAATAGTTAGAAACAGAAAGGTACTTCTGTTAGGGACTTAGCTGTCTTTTGCATCTCTTTCTTTTCCTAATCTTTGTTCTACCTCCGTTTGACATAGATGTGCATTCAAGCTAATTAATGACATTTTCTTTGACACAACATGAAAAGGAGAGCAGAACTAAGGACAGAAAGATTAAAATAATATAACATATTTTCTTGCTTTTATGCTTTAACACCCGAAAAAATACAGTAAGAAGTAAGTAGGTCTAATCCTACAAGGCTGCTGGATTGCTTGAGTAATTTGAAATGATGTATTCCTTGCACCGTATTATTTTCCATATCACTGTAGGACATTCTCTGCCTCTCAGATACAGATCCTCTGTTTGGGAAAATAGCAGTAGGCCTCAGGTTTACCTAGCCATATATCCCCAGCCCTCTGATATTCAGCAGAAGGATGCTTCAAGAAGCGAGGTTTTGTTTACCACTAGCAATGTATGGTTTATTTATTTCTGTTGTTTCAAGAGTATAAAGGGTCCTCAATAAGCATCAAAACTCTTGGTTTTGTGTTTGTGCTTGTAGGTTCAGTGTTTGAAAAGATGAAGCAGGCATCTGTAGAGAATGAAAAGAAGAGTCAAATAAAATGCTGTTAACTTGTAATATGTAGATTAAAAGTATTGCTTAGATCTCAAAGGAAAACTGCAGCCAAACCAGAAAGTGGACCCAAAATTCCTGTATATATTTAAAAGCCTGATATGCCAGGCTGGCTTTATGATTTCATTATTGTCCACTGAACACTTGGTATTAATTATTTCAGTAATCCCTCATAAACTAATACCCAAGTACTTTCTGTGTTCAAAGACCTCATAGCTAAACAATTGATAACTACTGTTCAAGAACTATCACCAGACATTAGAGTGGCTGTCAGTACATCAAATTAATTTCTATCATTAGCATATCTCTTCTAGGGATATAAATAAGCTGAAGTGTGACTACTTCTGTATAGAAAGGCCCAGTTTAGTTTTCACATTGGTTGCTTAGCTACTGCTGGCAGTGGCCATTTTGAACTGTGGCTTTGGATGTGACCTTGCAAACTACAGTCTTACTGGTTGCAGCCTTGTGGATATTGTCCAAGATCTGTCCTGCAGCTAACCCAACTCAGCAGAAGAGACAATTCATATATATATGTACATTGTATGTATACACATATGTAGGATATATGAATAATGCATAAACACATATATGTTTCTATTTTCATATATGTATATACATTCTAATACAGCCATTGATAAGCGATCATTTAAGTGTACTTGGCCTTGCTTTTTACACAAGCCTACATCAGAAGCCTAACTGTAAATGATAATTAGGAAGATCCATGCCTTGTTCCTTTGAAATGAAAGATAGTGTGAATTTTATATCATACTTCAGCACAAAAAAACCCAAAAACCTGATTTCCTCTTGATTATTTCTTGCTTTTTCTGTGCATGTTAGTCAAATACAAGATAAAGTGTAGTCCAAAGCTATTTTTTTGAGAAAATAGCTTTTCTGGGAGCTAATAAATATGTATCCTAGAGATGAAAGGAAAAAATATTTCGTGAATACTTGCTTCATGAAAGATGTATCGTAACATATCCAACAACTAATGAAAAAAGAAATAGGCTTCCTAAGAATGTATTCACGCTTGGTATTTCCAATTCTATGTTAAGAAATGCTTTAATATATTGCCAGAGCTGTTTTCCAACATTTGAGTGGATGAGTGATCAGAAAGGCAAAGGCAAATGAAAAGGAAGAAAGCCGTGTCAAGAAAAATGACGTGATAAAAATGTTTCTAAAGGTTGAAAATGGTGAAGAGAAATGTATTGTCTCAGCCAATAGCATTTTGTAGTCAGAGTTTTGGCAATTTTGGCAATCATCATGACAACCCCCAATATAGGCTATTGACTTCCATGGTGTCAAGATAGGGCTTGTAACTTTGGTTGCTTAGATTTCAGCTGCATCAGTTGCGTTGGAAGCTACTGTTATCAACAAAAAAGGCTTGATTTCATGTTGTCATTTCTCTTAAATTTTAGGTGTTTTGAACATTATTGAGACAAGCACCACAGCAATTTGGCCAGCAGCTGATGAGCAATTAACAAGAAATTTTATGAGATTCATACACTGACAAGCATGGTGCTCCTGACATTCATTGCATACTTCTGTTACCATTAACTTTTCATTATAAAAAATATTATTCTAATGTAGCTTGCAGAGACAATATTCTGATGGTCTTCATTTTGTTGTGTAAACACACAAAGACAGTAAAATTCTACAAATACATTACTTAAGCACTAGAAGTGCAGTTGGAAAAGTGTATTTAATAAATGCTTTCATCATATACTCTTTAACATCATTTACAGATTTCTATTTAGGATTATCTTCCTAGAACTGTATTTAGAACTGGTTTAGAGAAAGCTCTAGAGATATCAAAGCTGGAACAACGGAGGACTTCATAACCACATTAGGGAAGTGTTGATGGGAGAGTTTAGCAAGATTATAAGAGTAATACTACTGTAGAAGCTAATATATGCTGTCAACATATTAAATGAATTACAATGTGTTAAGGAAAAAATAGAAAATGTAGATATTGAAAATTTAGAAATTTTGATTTTTCATGCCATTTACAATCTCTTCTAAAGCTTTGAGAAAAAGAAAAGCTTCCAGTAAATAACAGGGAATTCTTGTTTGCTCATTGGCAAATAAATTATTTACAGACTGAACAGTAGGATGGGTATTATTGTACATAAATAAGTATTCTGAAGCTTCAGAGGAAAAAGGAAGAGTTACAAAGAAGCAGATTTGTTAACATTCTGTGTTGTTTAGATTTGATCATTTCAGGTTTTACAGGGAAAGATATCTCAACAGTGCTATACCACAGAACACAAAAATATTAACATTGTCTTATATAGTTCAAATGTTAATGAAGAAATAAAATGCTTGATAAAAAAATCAGTTTTACATTCAGCAGAGTTCCTTTAATTATAAAACACACAATTTTATCTGAAGGTTCTGGCTTCTGACTGAAGCTGTGTGTCTTCTGAAATCTGTTATTTAAATTTATACCTAAAAAACCCCCCAAAACCACCAGGAGTGATGATGGAGATTTCTTGGACAATTGCAACAAGCAAAAAAAAAAAAAAAATCTACGAAAGTATTTCCTTCCCTTGCAATAATTCTTTCTTCTATTGAATGAATTAGCATAGTAATGCATCTTGTCTGAAAGGAGTAATAAACCCAAGGTAATAGAGTTAAGATGGTCTATATCTGAATTTAAATATTTCTGTATCTTTCAGGTATAACTAAGTAACCAAAATAGATGTCATTATTATTTAAACAATATCTACAAAATATGTGCACTATGTTTAGGAGGATTTATTAATATGTGATTTTATTTTTTCCTTGGGAACATTTGTTATACTCTTAAATATGTGAGTACAGCTAATAGCTCTGACAGCTAGTGTGCTTATGACTGATGACAACATACATCCAAATGTGCTAAAATAGCCCAAACAATGGAAATTTTAATTAGACTAGTCTTTCAGGTGCTTTTCTCAGACTCAAAATTATGTGGAAATTACATAGTTTATCTCTCTTTCAAGCATATCTCTCTTTCTCAATTGAACGTGAAATACATTTTTCCTAGTTTTTTTCTCTTTTTTTTTTTTTAATAAAAGGCACTAGACCAAGCATAAAAAGTTGCATCTAAAGTATCCTTTTCTGTAATGTCAGTCACCACTGCACTCATCAGTTCAAGTTGATAAATGTCTTCTATATAATTTGCTTGATGCTCTTCCTATCATGCCACTATAGAATCAAACTGCATTTATTATTCTTTAAATACTGTGAGCTGAATGTGAGTATATCTGTGTCTGAGTATCTTTAAAACAAAATTAATTGCTTATTCAGCTAACAGTGGAGAAATGTCCCCTCCTATAATTTTCCTGTTTTGTACCAAATCTGTAAATCGTCATTCAATTTATGCTAACCAATGTATGCATAGCCATTCTATAAGTCTGAGGTGAAAGGGCTCTTCCCATTAGTAGCCTTTTCCTTTAATATTTTCCATTCACAGTGTTCTGCATAGAACTCTGTGCAGTGACACTATGGTCATGGCCATGATGGGGAGGAGAATGCCATGCTAGATTGGACTAGACTCACTTTCAGTTTTTGAGAAAACTGTGGCAAATAGAAGGAAACAAAAGGAGTAGATGTGTTGGGGCAATACTGTCAGAGAAGTAAAATATAATTTTTTATTCTAGAACACTAGTTATCTGGTTTTGAATGGGGAAAAAAATTGCATTAGTTTCTCTAAGTCTGTTTTTTTCTGGAACTTCACACTGATGCTGTAGAAGAAAGAGAATGACCCAATAATGCTATTTAAGTAGGGAAAGAGAAAAGGGATGTGAATTAACAAAATGGTCTCCCATAAATTGTCCAAATTCAAGCTCCCTAGTAAGGTCACTTTTTTCCACTATGAGGATGTTGACAAGGTATGGTTTAATGGAGGGATTTTTCAATTATTAATTAAATGTAGTGATTTGAATGTAGTGATTTGACAGCCTGTCAAAATAGTCAAAGCTATAAAATTAAGAACTAGACAAATCAGGATAGTAACCTTTAATTAGTTGACACTTTTTGTTTTTCAGTAACTGGCCTATTTTCTCTCTCACTTCTTCATTTGTGCAATAATGATTTGTAATTATGGATTTTTTTTGAAAGTGACAAGAGGAACTGCTTTGTCAGTTTTTACTGCAGACGTTGCCACCTTCCTAATTTTTAACTGAAGAAGCTTAATCATAATCTTCTAGATTGAACAAATTCGTTATTTATGTGGAAAGGTGCATCACATTTTTCACATGTGCTTTTTAGTAGAGACATCATATAGAAACATGGGCTTTTCTTCTTTGATGGAATGTTGATGAAATGAAGGTGGATATCATGTGGTTGTATGACTGGGAATGTACCAAATTACGTGGGTTGATGACTGAATTAGAGAGATGCTAGAGGACTCCATTCTGTTTTATGAACATTAAGCTGAGTTCAAGGGCAATGACATATTTTTTGTATGGTTTTTTATGAGGTATTAATATACACGAATCATTAGTCCAGATGTAATTGAAGCCAGAAACTGTGACAGCTGAAAAAGGGCTGTTTCTAGTGATATGAAGACTGTCCTCAGTTAAAAAATAAACTACTAACAGCTAATTAGGATACTCATCTTTTTCATTAATAATGTAAGCCAAGACCTAAATAGTTGGCTAAGAAGAAAAATTACTTCTAGGACAAATTTATTGTAATTTATTATACCGTGTTTGCGGGGTTGGGTTATTGTTGGGCTACTGTTGGGTTACATTGGGTCACTGTTACAATCTTGAATGTTACTTAAGTTTCCCTGAGTAATATTTTGTTTTAGTTGTCAGGAAAAAAATAAAAAGGGTCAACGACACCACCTTCAGGTTCTCTTTTTTCTCCTGCCAAAGTGAAATTCAGTCCTACCCCTTGACAATCTTTATCAAATTGATGAATTCCAGTCAATATGAAACAAAAAGAAGTGCGAATGAAGGGCTAGATTCATAAAGCTAATGGCAAAGAAGTAATTTTCCTCCCCCTTTCAGTATGTAGCTCTGGGTGTAATTCACCAACACTGAAAGAGGAAGTTTTCGTTCTTTTCCTCAAGAAGTGTGAATTCAATCATTTAATCCAAGTTAGTGCCCTAGCTACCAACAGGTAAGTATCCCAAGGTCTCTCTTTTTGGTGATGCTTTATCTAATGTCTGATAAATAAAGTTAAGAAATTCAGTGAGTCAGTGAACCTCAGCACTAGATTGGAGCATTATTCTCGTCCACTGGCTCTAGGACTATTTTATTCAAATTAAAGCAGTTTAACAAAAAGGAATGTGAAGGAATGAAATCAAAATTCTATCATCTAGTGTATTATTGATTAGGAAATTTACGTGTCAGTTGAGAAACTTCTGCTGAATTCACTTTCTATTTAATCTGAGAAGAGGGATTAGAATACAGATTGTCTAAATTAGACTTGAATTCTTGGAGGTTTTTTCAAATGTTTAATATATAGCTTTTTATTTTTAAAATCTCAGGAGTTCTTGTTTCACTTTGTGCCTTGAGGCATATTGTTAAGTTGAATTGTTATGTTAGGTAAGTGAAGAAGGTTAATCTTCTTAAAATGAAAAATAAAAAAAAAAATATCATTTCAAGATCTTCATATAGTCCAAGACCTAGGCCAGTAGCAATCACTTTCTCAGGTGGTGTAATACGATGTGATTCCAAAGACATTATTGAAGCTAAATCCCTTTATCCCAGCACAGAACCAAGGCTTGTATCAATAACCAGGTGCAACTATAAAGGGACAAGTTTCAAAATACCATAAGTCTTTGAACATTTGCTCACACAAGAAATAAAACAATCATTTAAAATTCTGTTTTGTTTACTGTTAACTTCATCTGTTTGAAATAACATCTTTATAACTTTGTCTTCTCTTCTTTTTAACAGCACCTTCAGGCTTGAAGGAATATCTATACCTGGAGGCACGTCAGTTAATTTCTTGCACATCAGATTCATCATAGTGACTTCTTGCAGGCCAGATCTGAGAAGTAACCAGGAACCTGACCCTCTGTGGAGAATGGAAAAGCCCTTCAAGTCAGAGCACAACTGATCATGAGTGTAATCTGCATTTTATCAGCTTTCTCAGATCTGACAGCTACAAGCTGAGTCCTGGCAAAAGCCACAGCCTTAAATTCCATTTAGTGGGAAAGGAGAATATAGAGGACTAAATGTCTTGCCCCATTGCAGAAACTGCTGTCTCCAAGCCTGACACTTGAGTCCTGTGCTGAGCAACCAGAGTAACAAACAGTGAGTTTTTCATGGGTCCAGCCAGCATCCACAAATATTTCAGTATGTAGCCAAAAGGAGAAATGAAGCACTTAGGTAATAGCAGAAAATGAATGCATTTACTGTAACAGAGGAATGTTTCTGTCTGTAGGGAAAGAAGACCTTGTCATCCCTTGTACATATTCAAAGCCATACAGGAACAGGGCATCAGTGATGTTAAATTGCTTAAAATGACACTGTCTCCTGTCCTCCGCCCAACTTTGAAGAAGTTCGGCTGTTAGAGATTGCATCTCAATGCACTTCTAGTATTTGCACTGTCACTTCCATTCAGGGTAATGATGTGTGTCACCATTTGCACAGATGGCCCCAGGAGATTTTTGGCCACAACAAGCTATACTTTGCCGGGGCTCCAAAAGGAAAGTTAGAACTGAAGAAAAACATTTGCGCTTTCTTTCACTATGGGGATCTCTTCACAGAAAGGACTATGGTCTTTTCTTAGGTTTAAATAAATACATACATATACATACATATATATATGTATATATATGAAAAAGCATCAACATGATAAGGTGTATTTAAAAAGGGGATATAATCTTTTGTAATAGCATCCATTTTTTATTGTATTAGCAACCAAGAAATTTAGTCTATGGAATTATACATCCAAAATGTTCCTATTGAACATTGACATTATAGTCCCAGTTACTGTTAAAGAAATCATTTGTAATATGTATTTGACATAAAATTTTTCTAGCCATTTGTCTATACTTCATGGAGATACCTAACAGACAAGCAGCATTTTCAGTTTATTTTTCTAAATAAATTTGTTGTTTGTATTATTTGCAGTCACTCATTTTGGCTGGTTTTCGTTATCTCCAAAAATGATTTAAAGACAGAACCAAAACACAGGAATTGTTCGTATTAAGCTGTAATGATTTGCTGACCGAAAGCTTTAATATAAATACTGTAATTTGTAAAACGATGAAGTATATTTATACAGGCAAATATGTATGGAAAACAAGAGGAGGTATTTTAACTCTTAATTTCAGAACATAGTTTATTTTAATATCCACATGAAGAAATCTAAATATATAATGGGATAGATTTTTTATTATCAGTGAGTTTTAGCAAATGAAGATTTGGATGCTGAAGCATGAAGAGAATGTAGTCTAATAATGGTGGTTTCCCAAATTATGAAGAGACCCTTTGTCAGCTGTCTCTTTTTATTCAAAAACTGGTTTCATTTTTTGAGGTTTGAGGTTTGGGTTTTTTTCTATGTGTGTGTAGGGCTGTTTGTTCAGGTTTTGTTTGTTTTAGCATACTGAAAAGGCCGTGAAGGTGATACTATTTGATCACAAATGGAGAAGCTACAGAGTAAGAGATTGTTCCTTAGAACAATCTACAGTTTACAGTTAAGAATACTCATTGTTATCCATCTACTGAAGTGTTTTGTTGTCAAGCTATTGAATATTTCAATGCTAGAGCTGTTTTGAATAAAATATATTTTTTCCTTTTTTCTTAGTCCATCAGCCTGTGTGTAATTTTAAGAGAATAGTGAAGCACGCGATTCCCAGTTCACTGAAAATATTCATCTTAAAGCCAGTCATATGTATCTGATTTACAAAGCTGAATAGGTTTTTCTTTATTTGCATTGCTTTATGGAACCTATCGAGTGCTCACTAACAGAAAAATGATCTTTCAACAGCAAAAAAAGGAAAATTTAAGCCTTTTTTAATCTGTAGGTTAACTGTGTAAAGGGCAGGTATCTTGAATATGTGTTACTCTGCTCTAATGTAGTAAATAGTGTATGTGTGTGTGTTTGTGTGTGTCCATGCATGCGCACCCTTACCTGCTGGTGAATGAAATGCCAATTTTGCTGGATTAAGTGCCACAAGTCCTGTTACTGCAAAAGATTATCATATTGTTGTATTTCTTGGAGAAAGACCTGAGCTCTGTCTTTGCTTGTGACTCTGAAGCCATAAATAGCTTTTGTCAGGAAATCACAAAGTGAAATAAGTAAGTGAATATTAGCTTCCCTCATCTGGCAAAACCTGGGATCATCTCATGGTTTGACTCTTTTTTAAAGGAAAGTTAGTGGTCAATTTCCATTGGTGCAATGGATAAATGAAACCTTTGTATTTGTTAAAGAATGATGGCTGTGTTGTAGTCCCACACATTTTAGCTTATAGTTGGCTTATAGTCTTTAAACTGTGATTTTGTTTCTGTCATTAGAGTAACATACTTGGACACAAAACTTGCATGGGCTTGGTTTTGCTCCCTCGTTGGGTAACCTGTATTTTAAAATTGGAGAGCTTACTCTTTGAGACTAGTATTCAGAGTTGTTTAAAGTAGGGACAACATTATCAAAACAATGAGAAAATTTCAGAATGATAATTTGAGCACTTCCATTATTATCTGATAATATTTGGAAAAGCTCCTATTTTTGTGAACAAAATGCATTCATCTATATTTGAAAATAGCCCAATAAAAATCTAGTGAAATAATTCATTACTACTTGCAAATACTTTTCTACTATGCTGAGTTCTAGATGAGATTGTGTGTGAAATTTTTATTGTACAAAAAACACCCAAACAATGCACAGTTTTCTTCAGAAAAATACAGCAGTCTGAAAAATAATGACATAGTCCCTGGAGTAATTTTACACAATGTGTGTAATGCAAAAATAATAAACATATAGCAACATGTAGCATTAATTTAAGTTACAAATGTAATTGGAAGAGGACCCTCATGGTTCTTATCAATCACCGTCTTTACAGGTCTGCTTTAACTGGGGCTTCATGCTGGAAAGTAAATTTCAGTGCATGTGCACATACACACTTGCATGTACCATGTCTTATTCTACTACCAGTGACACTGGGGTAAATCCAGATTTCTTGATTTCTGCAGATTTAAATAATTAAATCTTTAGGTAAGTATTCAATATTGTGACATAAATTGAGCTGATGTACGTATGCTATGCATACTCCCCTGAGATAACACTTCAACACAAGATAATAAAACTCTACTGGACTTTCCCAAATGGTTGGCAAATAACAAGCACTGAAATATTTTCTTTTCATAAGGTTTAAAAACAGAGGAGACAATAAGATTATCTTATTAAACAACAAAATTTTTGTGATTTTTCCACTATCTTAGGCTAAACATTTTGACAATACCAGCAGAGCTTTTTCAGCTAAGCTGACATTATGGTAGCTGATGGGTCCTTTATGGTTTATGGATGTTGTGTATATAAGAAGTGCCTGCAGAAGTGGTTCTAAAATAGTGTATTTCGTTATCTGGCATCTGAAAATCTATCTGAAACAACCAATATTTTGAAATGATGAGGTGTACAAAACAAAAAGCTGACAGTTCTGGGTGTCTCTACAACACATTCTTTCAGCACTTGAATTTTTTTAAAGACATGGACTGCCTTCATTCATGAGAAAAATAGGGATACATTAAATTATCTATTTTGTAAAGTGGAAGCAAAAGGTTGCAAATATCTGGTGATCACCAGAATTTTACAGAAGTGCCTTGCTCCTGATACAATCCCCAAAGTCTCACATGGCATGAATATCCCAAGGGACAGATTTTTCTCTCTGATGGGATATGTGCTTGGTCTGTAGCAAGCCTCTCCAATAATCTTGTAAATAAAACCTGTCCACAAGATAACCATGCCAGTTTTGATGTGGGAGGGTGTTGCCTGGGGGAGGATGGGAGGAAGGCAGCCATGGCCCTGCCCTGGGATTCCTGCCATAGGTAGGAGGCTGTTACTCAGCATCTGACAGAACCAGAGGCTGTTGGAGGACAGTTGTACTGGAATGTGCCTGCTGACTGTCAGGTAGCACATATCATCCAGCATCAGGGCTGTCTGCTAGCCAGCAGTCAAGGAGATTCAGGGGAAATAGACCCTCTGGATGTCTGTGGCAGAAGAAGAGGAGACCGTGGCTTCTAAGGCAAAATGTAAAGGATGCTGGAAAAGAAGCTGTGGGCTTCATGTCATAAATCACAGGAAGACCTTGGGAACTGACCTGTCAGCCTCACCTCTGTGCCTGGGAAGATCATGGAACACATCCACTTGGAAGCTATGATAAGGCATATGGAGGACAGAGAGGTGATTGGAGATAGCCAGCATGGCTTCACCGAGGGTAATTCTTGCCTGACCGACCTCTCTAGGACGGGGTGACTACCTCAGTGGACACGGGAAGGGCTACAGATGTCATCTATCTGAACTTATGTAAGGCCTCTGACAGAGTCCCCCAAAAGTCCTTCTCTCTAAATTGAAAGGATTTGGACTTGATGGATGGACTGTTTGATAGATAAAGAATTGGTTGGATGGTCACATCCAGAGTGCAGTGGCCAACAGCTCAATGACCTGATGGTATCAGTGACAGATGGTGTCCCCCAGGGGTCCCTACTGGCATCAGTACTGTTGAATATCTTTGACAATGACATAGACAGTGTGATCAAGTGCACCCTCAGCAAGTTTGCAAACTACACCAAGCTGAGTGGTGCAGTTGGCATACCTGAGGAATGGGGTGACATCCAGAGGGACATGGAAAACCTCAAGAAGTAGACCTTATTGAACATCATGAGGTTCAACAAGGCCAAGTACAAGTTCCTGCACCTAGGTTGGGGCAACCCCCAGTATCCATACAGGCTGTGGGATGAAAGAATTGAGAGCAGCTTTGTGGAGAAAGACTTGGGCAAACTGGTGGGTGAAAAGCTGCCAATGTATGCTCACAGCCCAGAAGGCTAATCATATCCTGGGCTGCACTAGAGGAACTGTGGCCAGCAGGTCAAGGGAGGTGATTCTGCCCCTCTACTCTGCACTGGTGAGACCACATCCGGAGTACTGCATCCAGCTGTGGAGTCCTTAGTTCAGGAAAGACCTGGACATATTGGAGTGGGTCCAGAGGAGGGCCACAAAAATGCTCAGAGGATTGGAACACCTCTTCTATGAGGAAAGGCTGGAAGAGTTGGGCTTGTTCAACATGGAGGAGGTTCTGGGCAGACCTTCTTGGGGCCTTTCAGTACTTAAATGGGGAGAGACTTTTTAGGAGGGCCTGTAGCAATAGGACAAGGAGTAACAGTTTTAAACTAAAGGAGGACAGATTCAGACTAGATATAAGGAAGAAATTTTTTACAATGAGGGTGGTGAAACACTGGAAGACGTTGCCCTGAAAGGTGCTATGTGCCCCATTGCTAGAAAGATTAAAGGTCAGGTTCGACAGGGCTCTGAGTAACCTGAATCAGTTGAAGATGACCCTGTTTATTGCAGGGGGGCTTGACTAGATGATCTCTAAAGGTCCCTTCCAAACCAAACTATTCTGTGATTCTATGATAAGTTATGGAGTGGCCGGGAGGAAAATGTCAGTTTATGTTGACTGCTTTTAAATACCATTATCCTTCTGTTGGTTTAAGAGTGATTTATTTAACAATTGTCAAAAACAAGAGTTTAACAGCATTGGTGCAGCAGACTGGGATCTCTGCAGTGAACTTCCTTGAGTTATAGAGCAGCTGAAAGGGAGTATTTTCATCTGTAGCTGTAAAAACAGTGTAAGGAGAACATTCATCTGTAAGACAAATCAAGGAGACCTTGCAAATACAGAGGAATGTAATGAAGAGTTGACAGTTAAATTGAAATCACAAGTTAGCTAAACTTGGGAAAAAGGTATTTGAGTATGTGGTTTTAGATGACACAGTTACTGGGGCAAAACTGTAGGAATGAGTTGGAAGAAAACTGAGTGTTACAGAGGAAACCAGGTTGATAGCGACACTTACATACCTTACAATAAGTTTCTTTAGAGGGCTGCTGAGGCTAAATTACCGATTTTCATGGACTGGGTAGTTGCAGATCCCATGAGAAAGAAGCAAAAGGCAGGTGGATGTGGTTCAAAATACTTCAGCTGCATGTTTCGCTAGATTCTATATCCTTGCAGGACTGCAGAAGCCAAAAAAATCTCCCCACAGTTGTGTTCAAATTCAGAAAAGACAATTACAACAAGGACCCCTGTAAGGAAGTGTCTGGAAGGAATCACAGAGAGTTAGGCCATGGCAGATGGCACAGACACTATTTGGTACTTTATTGAAGGCACAGAGCAAATACATCCTGCTTAGCCTTGAGAAAGGGCAAAAGGGAACCTGCATGGCTAAGCAGCAGGGTGTTCGGGACTGCTGAGGGCCAGAAGATATCCTTCAGATAGTTGAAAATTTTTTAAAAAAATGTAAGGATTGCAAACTTCTGAAATAGAAATAAATAAAAAATCCACAGGAAGACAAATCAAACCAATTGCAAGATAGATAAGAAGTTTCTTAACCAAAATAATTGCAGCAGCGAGAAGTCTGTCAGAGCCTGTAATGCCAAAAAATAATAAAGGAAAACAGAAGCACTTAGAAGTTATAGGAGCAAAATTGGCTTAACATTTTAATCGTGCTTTTGCTGCAGAAGAGTTTGGTAGATTCTCAGACATGAATTTTTCCCTATGGGGGAACTCATCTGAAGTCATGCTTCGTCAGTATGAGGTGGTACAAAATAAAATTAAGAAAATATCAAGACCAGATGGCATACAGCTAACAGTTTTAAAGGCACTCAGGGATGAAATAGTCAAAATGGTAATGGTGGTGTGAAATTCACTGTTTAAAACTATTTTGATAGCTTTTGAGATGTGAAACTGCAAATTATGTTGACAATTTTAAAGTGAATTTGATGGAAGTTGAAAGAAGAGTAGAGACCATTAAGTCAGTACTGGGCAAATCAGTTGAAACTATCTTAATACTTTTTTTTTTAAAGAACTAGAAGGTATTTAACAGTGTCAATGTCATCAAACACTACAGGAAATGGTGCAGCCAGCTAAAAGAAAACAGAGGAAACAGGGCAGCTGGCTAAGAGGAAAGTTCCTGCATTAATTTTAAAAAATGTTACAATATGGGAGAAAAGGGTGATTTTTCATGGTCAGTTTTCACAGTGGAAAGAGGCCACGATTGAAGTTTCATTGGACGTGTACTGTTATCCGTGCTTCTCGAAATACATGTGAACGTATGAATATCCTGGAAAAGCAGAGTATAGATATTTGGGAATTTGCTGATCATACTAAGTTTTAAAGGTATTAAATATGAGTGGCCTGAATGAAGTGTTATTAAAATTGCAAATGAAATTCAGTGAATGTGAATGTAAACTGATCTGTATGAAAACCCATTTTTATTTCACATACTTCACTTAGCTTGATATTTAGTGGTTCAATATTTCAATGAAAATATCAGTCCTGTGCTTAGGACATCACAAAAATGCAAGTATGCAGTTAATTATTAGGAAAGCAACGGAGAAAATAAGTCATTATCCCTATATCAGTCATTAGATGTGTAGTAGGCCATGATAATTAACTTTTTTGATACTATGTCCTCTTCTGATCCTCATCTGGAGAAAAAAAAAAAAAAGATGTAATCAAACTGAAAAAGCTTCAGTGAATTAATACTGTACTGATAAAAACAGTTGCAGTGTAAGTTGTGAATGGAAGCCATATGAATAATTAAAATTGAGGAGCTGTTAATTTACTTGAGACCCACACTGATTGGACAAACTCCTTTTGAATTTCCTGCATTTGAATAACTAGAGAGTTTTTAACTAACCACAGTTGAGCATATGACAAACCTATTATTTGTAGTGAAAACCTTACTTAGGCACTTGAATTTGTTATTCACAATTAAAATGAATATTACCAGAAGACCTAATCAGTAGAATTTAAAACTTCTGAAATTAGTTTTGAAAGGATAGACCAGATAAGAGTCTAACATGAACCAAAATCTATCTGTAATGCAGATTGTAAAAGAATGTACTTTATTTGGCCTATTATTTGTTTCCATTTAAGGAGATTTTGCAATAGCAATGAATATCTTATGCAAAAATAATAGTATCATAGGATTTTTTTCATAGAGTAAAATGTTTTTAAAATGTTGCAACTGGGAACATCAGTAAAAATTTCTATTTATTATAATTTAGTAAGTACAATACTGACTGTTCTTGTATACATCACTGTTACAGATGTGGTGCTATTGCTGAAATAAGACAATAGATTTTGTTTTAACACTGTTTTTCATCTATCTATTCTTAGAACAAATGCTTGCTTTTTTTCCAGTTCAACTGTAAGGTGATCTGCATTCCTATTGCTAACAGAGGCCTCCGGTTTGTTCTTTCCTCTGTTTTCAAACTACAGTTGTAATCTGGGACATTGTAATACTAACTTAATTCATCTGTTGGAATTTGTTGCCTGTTGATCATATGCCCTTTGCTTTTCTCTGGGAAGCAGATATCGCAGATTGGTCTTGTGTTAACAGACCTCGTTTAATGTAGCTTAGACTGATTCTATCTTATAGAAAAGTAAATACTTGGTATTCGTGTGGAAAACCTGACTAAAGGCACTGTCTTTGCTGTAGGCTGTTTAAACAGGCTTTTTTCTAAGAAAAATATAGTTTAGAATATCTTGGCAATGGATGAGAAGTGTTTCCATATGCCTGGTTACGGTTTTGTTCCATTTGAACTTGCAATGTGTTGTTTTGAATGGAATGAATTGAACTGAATGAAATCACCACTATATAACTAATCTGTTTCATGTTTGCAAAATTATTACTTTTCTGACAGTGTAGAGGGCTCACATTAAAACAAAGTTCTAATTAAGATTTAAATTTCTTCAGATTTTTTATCGTATGCAGAGAAGAGAGTAAACACTAATAAGATGTAGTGTAGCAGAAGGGAGGCCTTTATAAAAGTAAAAAGAAAATAAAAAGTAGAAAATTTCCTTTTTCTTTTTCTGAAAATGCATTGTAAGATCCATAGCTAAAAGGGCTTAATTGTGACATAGAGAAAAGTAGCAGCAAAGGTCACACTGAATATTAGGTTCCTGGAACTGAGGTGTGCAAAATATGAATTAATAAATGGTAAAATATGGAATATATATCACTTTGCCTTTAAACTTTCAGACTTTTGCAGTTAGGATAGCTGTGTCCTCAGAGAATCCAAGGAATGATAGAAATGCTGCTTAGAAGGGATTTCTGGATAAAAACTGTTGCAGTTTCCCTATGGAGGTGATCAACCAAAACTTTGTCTTCATAACCTTCTCTGAAGATGTGTCCACACTTTCTATGGATATCCTGGTGTAGTGGTGCACTGTGAAGAAATTTTTCCATATGCACAGCCTGATCTGCCTAGCTTGCGCTTCAAGGCTATCCCCTGTGTAGTCGCTTTTGTATTGTCTGTTACTTCTGCAAAGAGTTTAGCTCTGCTTCCTCAAGTGTAGCACTTGGCTTTAACTTTGCCAGACTAAAAACAATTCAGCTCTCCAACAACCTTTCCATTTCAGTCATGTGCTTTAGTAGTCCTCTGCTGTGCATTCTACAAAGTTCATCTATCTCAGGGCACAAGGATGTTGCTGGCCTTGTGGTCAACCATCACCTGCAAGTACTTTCAGCCTGGCTGCTGCTCAGCTAGTCAGTTCCCATCAGCCACAGCTGTTCCACCCAAAGTAGAGAGCTTGGCCCTTCTGCCTGTTAAACTTCATTTTCCAAGATCCTGCTGGCTTGAATTTTTTTCATTGATTATGTCAATCATGCCTATTAACAAAACATCATCCAGAAATTTGTCAACTTTGCCTTCTGTTGTCCCTGATCAAGGGACACAAGTACTGATCCCATGTGTCATCATGGAAGTCATTAACACTCATGGACCATGGTTAGCCATTGGTAAATCTGTGTGTATTGTTCTTGATGACTGCCTTGTTTTCCATGTGTTCCAAAATGCATTCCAAATGAATGCTATCTTTCCAGTGTCTAAGGTGAGGCTGGCCTGGTTTAAAGGCCTGATTTTCCTTCCTTCTTAAGATTAATGTAATGTCTGACTTTTTTCCAGTTGTTGAGGACCTTTCTTGATTACTGAGATTTTAAAAGATGATAGTAGCCTTGTGCTCACTTCAGCCAGCTCCTTCACACTTTCAGGTGAATTTGCTGTAGTATCCTGTACTTGAGAAAGTCCAACTACTTTAAGTTGTCCTTAACTTGTTGATCTCCTTTTTGTCTCCTTCCAAATCCAGGCTGATACCAGCAAAAGTTAAAAAGTAGGCTTTGCCTGCAAAGACTGAAGGGAAAAAAAGAATTAAATAATTCAGCTTTTTCAATATAGTCTGTCAGACAATTGTCTCTCTCATTTAGCAAGCATTTATGTTCTGAAAACTTGCGTCTCACATTAGCATACTTGTAAGGACCCTTCTTGTTACTTATGTCCCTAATTACTTTTAGCTCTAATCAGATTTTGGTCTTTGTGATTTTTATCCTTAATAGCATGAGCAATGCTTTTATAGTCTTCCTTTGTTTCCTATCCATGTTTTCACTTTCTATATGATTTCTTCTAGCATTTCTTTAAGAAGTTCTCTGTCTGAACATTCCGGCCTTTGGTTTAAATTCCTGGTCTTCATGCATGAAGGCGTGGTTTGCTCCTGAGCTCCAACTAAGTTTTCTTTAGAAGTCAGCTAGCTATTCTGTGTGCCTCTTTTGCAGGAGATTCCAAGGGCATTACCCCAACAATATTCGAAATAAGTCAAAATATGCTGTGCCGAAGTCCAGAGTCCAAGCCCATGGTTTACCTCCTCAGCCTTTCTCCGAATCATAGAATCACAGAATGGTTTGGATTGGAAGGGACCGTAAAGGTCATCTAGTTCCAACCCCCTTGCCACAGAAAGGGACGCCTTCCCATAGACCAGGTTGCTCAAAGTCCTGTCCAACCTGGCCTTAAGCGCTACCAGGAATGGGACAGCACAACCTCTCTATATCTCAGTCTTCTCCTGGTCACTACAACCCAAACTGATGTCTGTGATCACATTCAAAACTATTTCTTCCTTGTTGAGCAGCAGCTCAGATAGATAGAGTATTTCACTGACCGGCCCCTGTAGCATTTGCATTAAGAAATCATAAGTGCCCTCTAGACTCTTCTAGCAGGACTTTAAAAATTGTATTGCCTGTTCAGCAGATGTTCAGGTGGTCAAAATACTCCATATGGACCAATGGTTGTGATCACAGGATTCCTGCTAATTGTAAACAACCTCAGAGACGTTATCTTAGTCATGTGGGCTGTCACAACATTAACAGTGTTGCACCCTCTTTGACCTAGACCCAGAGAGTTTCCACAGACACCTCCTTGATTTCACACCACGTCTCTGCTCAATCAAAGATCCTTTTTATATAATATACATCTCCTTCTTCTTCTTTACTGCCTACCTTCCCTCAGCAGTCTTTAACCATGTACTTCGTGAAGACAGCCAGTTCAGTCTACTGGAAGCAGCAACCCTATGGAACTGAAGAGGACAAGTAATTGCCACATGGCATGGAGACCTGTTCAAGATGGATGTGAGGAGAGAGCTTAGGACAGTAAAGCATTGGAATGTGTCTCACAGTCTTCATCTTTAGAGGTCTTGAAGAATAATCTGTCAGGAAAGATTTATGCATGGTTGTTCAAGCACAGAGACAGAAGAGTAACCTAGGTGACCTTACTGTAAATGGAAAGGAAGTTGTCAAATGGGACATGAGTCTGGAAATTTGAATATTACTGACTTAGTAATCAACTGGGAGTGAGTAACATGGTAAAAGAAGGTGGGTGAAAGCCCAAGAGTAAATAGGAAAGTTGCCCTTTGAATGTACTTATCAGGCTTTCAGACAGCTGTGTTGGGCTTATTATGGCACACATGAATATTACCGAAAAGGCTACCTAACACAACAGGATGACTCAAGCCAAAAATATTTGGTTGTCAGATTTTATAAATTATATAAAAGCTATAATCAGAACACTGTAGAAAATCTTGAATGAATGTGAAATTTGCAAACATTGAGTATTGCCTGTTTTGCTGAGTGAAGACATGAAACAAAATAGTCTGTCATACAGGCAACACGTTATCTCAGTTTGCTTTTAATTCATTAGTGCTCAGCCCATATACATATGAATGTAGGTGATTATTTGTGTGGACAAAATGAAGGGCAGAAAAAAATTCAATTACTTGGGTCTAGGTTATCACTTCCACTTAATCTGGATACCTTGCAGGATGAAAATAGGTATATCCTGCGACAGGTATAAAGACAATTTGTTCTTACTTCAATTCTACTTTCTGTTGATGGTATAATGCAAAAGGATTTACTTAAATGAAAATAAGACTTTCTCTCCTCACTGTTATTGTTTTGTTCTAGTCAACAGCAAATGCAGTAATTAATATCTGTTTGGTTACATGCAGGCTGGCTCCTAAATTAAAGAACTAGGATCACTGGTTCTTCGGAGGATCTCCATGAAATGTGAGTGGGAAAAGGGCTGAGAACAAATAATGTTTCTTTCTCATTATTTGAGATATATTATGTGATAATTAGAACTATCTTCTGGATATACACCCTTCCACTGGCATGAAGCATGAACATATGGGAAGCTAATTTAGATCAGACACTTAACTTTAAGTTAACTGAAGCTACATAAGATGAATCCTTTTTTATTCAAGAAGATTACTGAAATAAGTTTTAACTAATGATTCATAGTCATGTTTAAAAATAATTTAGTAATTTGTAGCAAGATTCACTGAACAAAAACCGTAAAGGTAACACATAAGCTGGCTTTTGCCAGGGCTTTTGTAAGACATAGAGGAAAAAATCATATATTGTTATAGTCTTGTCATATTTGATATAATCAGAAACCACACTGATGGTAAAGAGAAAAAAAAGTTTATTTTACCCAGATAAATAGAAAATAACAACTTCATAGCTTCTGATATTCATTAAAGTCCAAGAAATTTTGCTAGATTACCATCTCTACATGCCTGCATTAATATTTAACAGGTCTTCTATCTAGAACTTACCCTAGCAACTAGCATATTTTTTTGGGGGGGGAATTATATTGACAAAGCAGAGACACAGACGGATGTATTTGCTCAGAATACGCAATTTAAGTGTGAACATTTCTAAGTAAAACTGATCTTCAGAATCTTCTCAGAGTCCCATTAGTATGAAATAGGCCTCAATATAATCCTTGAGGGATGATATTTTAATTTTGATTGAAACAGGAAATGCAATTTAATGGTGTCTCTAACGACTGAAAGATTGGGCTTCAGGCAGAAACATAAAGAAAATAGGGACTTTCAGATGCATGAACTGCAGAGGTAATATATTCTGTTCTTGTACCCCCTGGACTCATGTCTTTGATACAAGTGTACTTATTACATAGATATAGAAGGATAAAGATTACAGACATCACCTGATGTTCTCCTGCTGTGTGTTCAATGTCGTGGTTTAAGCCCAGCCGGTAACTCGGCACCACGCAGCTGCTCACTCACCCCCGCTTTTCTCCCTCCAGCTCCGGGCAGGATGGGGAGGAGAATTGAAAGAATATAAACCCCACGAGATGAGATAAGGACAGTTTAATAACTAAAGTACAATGTAATACTACTACTAATAATGATAAGGGAAATAACAAGGGGAGAGAATATAAAACTAAAAAGAAAAAGAAAACAACAATAAACACAAGTGATGCACAATACAATTTACCACCATCCACTGATGCCCAACCCAACCTGAATAGCGATCCATCACTTACAGGTAACTCCCCCCAGTTTATATACTGGGCATGACGTGCTGTGGTGTGGAATATCCCTTTGGCTGGTTTGGGTCAAGTGTCTTGTCTCTGCTCCCTCCCAGCTTTTTGTGCCCCTCCTCACTGGCAGACCATGAGAGACTGAAAAGTCCTTGATCAGGGTAAGTGCTGCTGAGCAACAACTAAAACATCGGTGTGTTATCAGCGTTGTTCTCAGACTGAAGCCAAAACACAGAACTGTACTTGCTACTAGGAAGAAAATCAACTCTATCCCATTCGAGACCAGGACATTCATGTACTACTTTGTCTTAATAGAAACTATCAGTTTACCAGAGGCATATTATTATTATATTACTATGACTATGACTATGACTATTACTATTATTATTACTATTGTTAGGGATTTCTTTTTCAATTAGTATTTATTCTGATATCTCAAATCTCTTTCAATTATCTGGTACAGATATATTGAAAGTGTTTTATTTTGCTGAAATCTTAAATTTTCAGGTACAAAAAACACCTGGATCAGCAAATGTTAGTGGCCAGCTTTATCCACATAAGTTCTTGTCTATTATTTCTTGTTTGGTATTAATCAGAGTTTCTTTTTTGCATTTATCCATTTTTTAATTTCCTTTTTAACTTAATCCATAATTTAATTTTCTTTTTTAAACAAAAAAAGCTTTATTTGCTCAACCATTTTGAATCATCTACTTGCCCATTAATAGCTGGACACCAAGATAACATTATGCCAGTTTTTATTATACTGGTATTTAATCTTTTTAAGGAGATGTATATTTGTAAGAACATATTTTGTGCTAGAGTAAAAGTTGCACAAAAATACAATTCTAATGTTTGAAATTTTTAGATAATATGGTATTTGGATCCACAAAGATGCAGCCTCAGAGCTTGCATGTTTTAATTTTTTTTTTTTTTTTTTTTTTTAATTTTCGATGAAGCGGTTTTGACATTTATCTTAATTGTCATCCTGCCAAGGGCAATTTATTTTATTTAATATCTTGCTGAAGAATCGAATGACAAGAAGTATCAAAATAAAGTATTAAACATGATACGTACTGCAGTAAGTAGTATTCTTCAGGCAACAGTAATGACTCAATAATGTTATAAAGTACAAAATTTAGGATTACTTTCCTTTAGAATATAACATGATTTTTTTTTTGTCCATTTCCAATATCCAATCCAGACATTATGTTAAATAACATCATTTAATATGTTAAATAACTTGCCTAAGGGTGTTTATTGAGCCTTCATGAGACTGCAGTTCCAGGAATTAATACTTCTCAAAGAGTGCTCATATATAAATTATGATCATCTGAAGACAGAATATGCTCAATATCATTTAAAGCTGATAGTTTCAGTATAACTGTGAAGCACTGAGTACCTTGATGTTTACTCCTTGGAATCCATAATAGTTATTTCTTTGATAAGGATACTTTTTGGAGCTAATGTCATAAGCAAAGCACACAGAAAGGCATTTTTTAGCACTGCTAAAGTGCTGCTAAATTGTTGTAAGTGGCAAACAAAATGAATATGAAAATTTGGTTTTTGAACATGTAAAGAAAATTCTGCTTTCACTGTAAATGGCAAAATGCTAGTCTCATGTAAGTACTGTAACATCCTTTAAAGCAAGCACAGGGAGTAACAACTTACTTGCTTGACTGGCCTTTACTAAATTCCCTCACTGACCCACCTAGATCAGTGTTCTGATTCTTAGAAATCTGTGCTATTATATACTTGTGAATGGCTGTGGTAACTTGCCCCCATTTTACTGATTGCCGTAGATCTAGCAGAAAGAATAGTGCCTGCTAAATTAGAGTTCCTTAGAAGATGCACCTCTTTTTTTTTTCCCCTCAGACTCTCCCAGCCCTAGTTTCTAAACTGTGCCCAAAGGTCTCCCCAGAGCCTTCAAAAAACCCAGGAGAATGGCAGCTGAGTTGCAAAGTTTCAGCACTGTTTCTTGGATCCTTCATTAAAAGTATAATTGATCTGTGTCTTCCTGAAAGATAAGTTCCTTTGGAGCTTCTGAGAAGTAACTGCAAAACATCCAGCTTAAGACCACTGCAAGAGCACTAGTTTTCATCTTGCTTTTTGTAAAGAATGATCCTTTGAAGTACCTGTCTCATACCATACTATTATCACTACAGGCACATCACTACCACTCATTTTTTCTCCTGCATAGAAAAGGTGGTGATTCTGGACACGTATTCACAGAATGTTCTGAAGCTATTTGAAGTATGAAAGAACAAAGAAAATTAAAAGAGAGATGAAAGTAGAAGGCCTCTATATGGACAAATACTGTGCCCTCAACAGTTAAACACAGCTCTAACATCATTCCTACAGCACACGGAATAAAACTGGAGACTGGGTTTCCAAGCGTCATAGTTTAATGCACTTTCAATATAAAGAATCAGTCCAGAAAGTGTTAACATTCTGATAGGTAGTAATTATGCATATGGAAGGGACGTGTCTTAAATAGCACTTCAGTAAATTTTCAGAATCTAATAGAAGGTTGAATACACAAATAGAGCTCATATTCCATATACAAAAAATTCCTGCACCTCTAAATCCATATCCAGTTTGTCCAGAACATATTTTCCTATGTCTCACATACCAGAATCCAAAAACCTCAGGGAAACTGATAAATCATTTGGGAGAAATAAAGCTCTGGGCAAAGGCAAGCTATTTAACAGCATTTCAGGATGATAAATATGAGGTCATTATTGAAAATGACATATATAGTAGCTAGGGTCTTGCATAGACATAGAAAGAAACCTCTCTGGTTGAGTCTGAGAAAAAATGTATATCTTAATGAATGAATGCAGGATATAGAAGATGTCTGGTTCAGAATGGGACCATTGAAGATAGAACACACAATGAGGTACAATCTAACAGAAATACTCCACTCAGGAGCATGCCTTGTGTAGGGGTGACATTATATGAACTCCAGGTACATATGGAGTTTTTGATTGCTGCAATTTCCACTCCAAGGTATCTCCCTATGGTTAGGTACCTTCTTGCTTCTCTATACTTCTTTTCAGGCTGATTCCTTCTTCATGTCTAAAGCCTCTAATTCCTTCCTTACTGTTTAATTCAGCTGATGATTTTTCTGCCATTTAACTTGTACGGTTTTGTGTATTCGGTCCACATACTTACATCCACATACATATTTACACATTTATCCACATACGTATTTACTTTCACATTCTTCTCTTAACGAATGAGGTGGCTTTATTCAGATTATTTGCCAGCCATGGACCCTGCAGATTCACGTACAATATACTGGTTGAAGGAGTGTCTTACCAATGCCCAAACATTTTCCTGAAAATAGAGACATTTTCTTGAAGACTCTCTTCTAGCAAGAACTAAACAGAATATTTCTTGAAAAGAAAATACACAACTTCTATGGCTATATCCAGGATGTAGAAAACCTGATTTCAACTTTTTTTCTTTCCTTTTGAGAAAAGTGACCAGGCAGTAAGGAGTTGTTTATTTCTTAGTAGATAGGAAATGTTTGAGACAGCTTCACTTTGTACAAAACAAATCTTTCTGAAAGAAAAAGAGATTACAGAGGATTTCCTGCCCAGTAACATCTGCTCTCCGGAGGCAGAATTTTATGCTGAACAGTCTTTTAGGTGTATGTAGTATGGTAAATTTTGACTACATTTTTGAAACATGGTCCTTATTTATGTAGCAGCATTCTGCTCTCCTGATGAAAATAGATCTACTCATAACATATGTATCATAGATACCTGCAATCATAGAACCATAGAATCATAGAATCATAGAATGGTTTGGGTTGGCAAGGACCTTAATATCATCTAGTTCCAACCCTCCTTCCATGGGCAGGGACACGTCACACTAGTCTATGTCACCCAAGACTCTGTCCAATCTGGCCTTGAACACTGCCAGGAATGGAGCATCTACCATTTCTTTGGCAACCTGTTCCAGTGCCTCACCACCCTCACAGTAAAGAACTTCTTACTTATATCTAACCTAAACTTCCCCTGTTTAAGTTTGAACCCATTACCCCTCATCCTATCACTACAGTCCCTAATGAAGAGCCCCTCTCTGGCATCCCTGTAGGGCCCCTTTAGATACTGGAAGGCTGCTATGAGGTCTCCATGCAGCCTTCTCTTCTTCAGGCTTCCTTCCCGACTTCCTCATCCTGTCTTCATACAGGAGGTGCTCCAGCCTCCTTATCATCCTCATGGACTTTCTCCAACAGCTCCATGTCCTTCTTATGTTGCAGACACCAGAACTGCACACAGTACTCCAAGTGGGGTCTCACAAGAGCAGAGGAGAGGGGCAGGATCACCTCCTTCGACCTGCTGATCATGCTTCTTTTGATGCAGCCCAGGATTTGGTTGTTTCCTGAACCGTGAGTGCACGCTGAAGCTGGCTCATGTTCAGTTTCTCATCGACCAACACCTCCAAGTCCTTCTCTGCAGGGCTGCTCTGAATCTCTTCTCCACGCAACCTGTAACTGTGCCTGGGATTGCCCCGACCCAGGTGCAGGGCCTTGCACTTGGCTTGGTTGAACTTCATGAGGTTGTCATTGGCCCACCTCTCAAGTGTGTCAAGGTCCCTCCGGATGGCATCCCTTCCCTCCAGTGTATCAAATGAACCACGCAGCAATGAGCTGGGTATTATAAGCACTGACAGTACAATGGGCTAAGTGTCCAGAATATGGAAGTCTCAAAGAATACATGCAAATAACTGTTAAATATCTGTTCCCCTTGGTCCAAGTTCCCTTACTGAAATAAGTACTCCTCATACTTTCAGAATTATGAAAGCTCAGTGCTGTCACAAAGCATTCACTGTGTGTGAGTTTTACTTGTGTTTGGTAAGCTTGCTGGGTGGGTCAGTTTGTTAACAGCCTTTATTTAGGGCAGATCTAAAAGAATAAGTAAATGCAAAATTAAGCCAAATATGAGAATATTCATGGCTTCAAATACTCTGGATATAAAGTCTTTGACTCAATACACACAGGTGTGTACATGGAAGAAACTAAATGGAAGAGCAATAACAACATCCAGGAACAGAATAGGAAGGCCATATTCTGCAACACTGATTTATGGCCATGTGGGAAAAGTACTTAAATTTATTAATTTAAGTAAGAATGCTAATGCAGAGGCAGGAGGGGAAGGCAAGCCTGTTTTCACAAACAGAACTTTTGTTGAATCTCAGTTCCACCAGAAAAAAAAAAAATCGAACAACCGATGGCTGCAGACATTGTCTATTTGGATTTCAGTAAAGCATTCAGCACTGTCTTCCACAGTGTTCTCCTGGAGAAACTGGGTTCTCATGGCCTTAGATATGTGTATTCTTCACTGGGTAAAATACTGGCTGGATGGCTGAGCTCAAACATAGGTGGTGGATGGTGTCACATCTAGTTGGCAACCAGTCACTAGTGCTGTCCCCCAGAGCTTGGTATTAGGGCCAGCATTGTTTAATATCTTATTGACCATCTAGATGAGGGGATTGAGTGCACCCTCAGTAAATTTGCAGATGACACCAAGCTGAGTGGGAGTGTTGGCTGAACATGAGCCAGCTTGCACCCAGTCAGCTGAAAAGGCCAATAGCATCCTGGCTTGTACCAGAAACAGTGTGGCCGGCAGGGCCAGGGAAATGATCATCCGCCTATACTTGGCACTGGTGAGGCTGCACCCTGATCACTGTGTTCAGTTCTGCGCCCCTCACTACAGGAGAGACATTTAGGTGCTGGAGCGGGTCCAGAGAAGGGCACCAAAGCTGGTGAAGGGTCTGGAGCACAAGTCTGCTGAGGAACAGATGAGGGAACTGAGGCGTTTAGTCTGGAGAAGAGAAGGCTCAGGGGAGACCTTATCACTCTCTACAAGTACCTGAAAAGAGGATGGAGAGAGGAGGTGGCTGGTTTCTTCTCCAAGTAACAAGTGGCAGGACAAGGGGAAATGACCTCAAAATGTGTCAGGGAGATTTAGACTGGATATTAAGAAGAATTTCATCACTGAAAGGCATTGGAACAGGCTGCCCAGGGAAGTGGTAGAACCGCTGATCCTGGAAGTGCTCAAAAACAGTGTAGACAAGGCCCTTAGTGACATGGTTTAGTGGTAGTCTTGGCAATTCTGGGGTAACAGTTGGTCTTGATGATCTTAAAGGTGTTTTCCAACCTAGTTGATTCTACAATTTTATAATCATATTTATTTCTTATTGAAAAGCTCCTTGAGCCCCAGTGTTTGTTTAAAGGCTTAGGTTATTTTTCTAACTTCGTAATTATTCCTTAGTTTAGTTTGGTATTGGGCCTAAATAGGCACATCTGATTTCACAATGCATGTACCTAATATGGGAATCAGACTGCTGGTTTCTACTCAGTTGGGCTACATACATACAGAAGGTAAAATACATTGAATTTTATTTATGAAGCTGGCTTATTGCTTGGAAATAAATCAGTACTAATCGCTTTCTCATATTCAGCTTTTCTACAATGACAGCTAGATGCCAGATGTTATTATTCTTGTAATATGACACTAAGGCTCTATTTTTACGTGCCAAATGAGAGTGATATCAGAGGAATAGCAATCAGCATCACTGATTTTTTAAGACACTTGCACTGATCGCTACTACTTCCTTAACCTGAAAAAAACCCCCAGAGAACCAAACCCCAGCATTTTAAACCACCCTGCAACAAAGGAGATGGTTATTGAGCAAGCACTGACTCCATCTGTCTTAATTATAGAAGCTTAAATAAGATACACTGTGTATCTCAGATGCCTAGATATAAAAAGAGCATAAGGAAATACTGGATCAAAGAAAAATCTCTCTGGCTTTAACAGTGTTGTATTTATACTGCTGAATGTTCCTTTACATTATTCTTTAGAAAGCGCTCAATGTTTTATCACAGCTGTAAAAGTAATTTGGCTTCAGCTGTTCCAAATGCACACAAAACCCCTTCAGCAATATAGGGTCACTAAGCAGCATGTTTTATCTTCAGAAACTATATGCATTTGGGTTCACAGGTAACAGTTTAAATTTGACAGAACCCTGTACTCTGGTTTGCTGAACATCAGGCTCTTGGTGTAAATAGGAAAAAAAAAAAATCTCACTATTCCAGAGCTTGTCAGTCTACTGTCAAAATTACTTCATAGTACATGAAATTATTTGGATAATAATATTATCAAGATTAATTTTATTAAGTCATATTGGAATGTGGCTTAAAATACTAAGATTCTTCTCTGGTGTAGGTCTTGGCAAGTATGAAGTACATAATTATTGCTATCAGTTATTTTGCAAATTCACTTTGTTTTGCATAGAACTTAAAAGTTTTGCATATTTACAAATTACCCATGAAAAAAATAGTTATTGTCCTCCATTCTTTGATTCTTTGATTGCTTTGATTCTATGTAATCAGTTCCTTGTAAGAAAAAGCCTTTTCTTTCTCTAGGTCCTTTGTGTAAAAAATATCTCCAAAGTAATAAAATTTGAGTCCTGGGTTATTGCTGAACTTAATCTAATGAAAAGCTTTAAGCAAGGATACATTTTCCTCAACTTCATCAAGATAGCAGCTACTTACTAACAGCCAAGTTACAGCATGTAGTATACCTGCTACACACTTGGGCATACGAGTCAGGTTGGGAAGTTAATTTACAGCCTAGGTAGAAATGAGTTCTTGTCTGTCTGTCCACTTAAATGAACGCTGGCAATCTTGTGGATCTCTTGGATTTGTCTCTGGAAGACTTTCAAAGTCACCTCCTGATTTTGCCTTTTTTAAAATTACCATACCCTGGCAGTGATGCCCATGTCTAGGTTGAATATGAGAGAGAAGAACATTTGCTTTTTTGGATCAGTGACATTTCCATGATTATTGGGAGATTTGGAAGCAGGAGTCAGTCCACTAGAGCCCCAAATAATGCACCACCTTGATTGTTGAGTGCATGCATGTTCTATTTTATTAGAACAAATATTTACAAGTTATTACAAAGTTATTTACTTTAGTTTATTTAGTTAGTTTATTTAAATATTTAATTTATTTTTAGTTTATTTAACTATTGTAATAATTTACAAATTATTACAAGTGCCTTCAACAATTCCCAGCAGCATAGATCCCAGATAGGTATTTTTCTTGCTGGCTATCAGAACTAAAAAGACTGTAATCAAAATGGCTTCACTGACCTGAATGTCAGTGGTATTTTAGTGACAATGGATACCAAAACATCTTGAACCTGTACTGAATAAAGTTGGTAAGAAAAGACTACTTCTGACCAGAATCTGCACTGACTACACATAAACCATAGACAGCTATTAACAAAGAGTTCTAAAAGGCTTATGCACCTCTTGTCTCAGTCAAAAACATGCCACGCAAATTGTTTAAAGGGTGGTGGGTTTTTTCTTTTCTATTCCTTTTTTTTTAATCAAGTGTTTTCAAGCAGTTTGACAGTGCCATTAATACTGAATTAATATTGTGTGCAGCTGCAAGGTATTTCTTAAATGCACTACTCCACTAACCTCGGACATCATCATCTTTCTGTTAAAAAGTGCATATTTCATGTTAAAACCCCATTATGTTCTTACATAAATCTTTTGGTGTAATAACAATAGTTATCTTTTCCTTGGCTTTGAGCCCTTAATTTCTCTAAGTGATTATTAATAGAACTGCAAAATCATATCCCTCTACAGAGGGAAAAAAAAAAAAAGTATAATATATTGGTGACTTTGTAGTAAGTGTACAATGGAGCTATAATAAAATCTGTCATCTCAGTCTGCAGCCAAGACACTTTGTATAACCGCATGATACCTTGTATATGTTATATAATAAGAAAAGAGGCAGAGACAGTTGCTATGGCATAAGAGCATGAAAATCAGCTCGTGTTTTCAGACAGTGTACTAGTTTCGAAATGTCTCAAAGAAGTGATCCATAGAGTATTTCCTATGTTTTTTTGCAATGTTATCTCATTATAAAACACTGGCATGCTTCCTGGATTTCAGCTGCTGAACTGCATTATAAGATAGCTTAAGCAACATAGAATACTTGATTAATATTCTTTTTCATGTTAAAAATTTAACATTTTGAAGATGCAAATAGGAGAAGGAGTGTCCATCAAGTACTCAGCCTCTTGGGATCTGGAAGGTCAAAATAGCCATTGCAGTTCACCACTACCATATTTATAGTACACGAACTTTACCTTTCTTACTTAAAAAAAATGTTCAGCACATACATTTTGGTCTGTTCTTTATGAAATGGTCTATTCCACCAAAATGAAAGTGTTTAAATGCTTCTTTTCTCCTGGAATACATAATCTTCAAAACAGGTTATTCCAAAATGCTTAAAGAAATAAATCACCTGGTTCACTATGTAATAGCCATCAAAGATGCTAAAATGATGAATGGTTCATCCCAATACACACCATTTCTACCAGGTTATGAGTATGCTTTGGAAAGAGTTCTTGTTGACTTCTAATTCTGTAGTTGTTAGAGATTTTCCCAGGTACAGCATCAACTACTATTCCTGGAACAAGGAACTTCTGCACCCCAATTTTAGCTCTGCTGGTTGTTATGCTGTTTATTTTGCATGTAAACATGCAGCAGCTTTGCTGGCTATATAAAATATGGCTGCAGCTTTTCACCCTTTCGGCCAATGAGCACTGATCACAGTATATTTTCAGCCAAAACAGTTTTGTTTCTTTGGAATCTGTGTGGTCACTATGTCTCCTGGAATAATGTTCATCCCAAAGTTTGAGTACCTGTAGAATGCAATTGTTCTTTATGACAAGGAGTTGGAACACTGCACCTAAATTCAATTTTTCTAGATTTTCTGCTGCTTCAGGACAGAGCAATGTACAACTTCATCCACTTACAAGAAGACTAAACCAAAGTGTTGGAAGTTAACCATTTCAGTTCATACTTTTAAAACTGTGAATGAAGCTCATAATGATTCCATGGGGTTTAAAATAATGTTAATGGCTAAAAAGATAATTTGATTTCCTTCCTTATTTATTAGCAAGTGTATTTTAGTGAATTATTGGTTTTGTGACTACTTTACGTCTTAATACAACCTAAAATATATTTCAAAATTTGCAGTTCATCAGGAATGAAGTAAAAGCAATGCTGGTATTTCTTGGTCTTGCTTTAGGACCAAGCATATTGCCGGTAAACCAATAAAATGAGACTAGTCATCCTATTGAGAGCTCTGAATTGCTTTCTTATTGTACTAGATGATATGCTGTATGTGACGTAGGGAGGGAAAGGGCAGAGGACAAAGAAGCTTGGCTTGCAGATGTTGTCATAGTGAATCAAGTAGCTGGTCCTGACTTTGTAATCAAAGACCCCATATTCCCATTATTTTTCCATTTTTCAGCAAACCAAGCAAGAGCAGGCATTAGTTCAGATTATGTTATTGAATGTTTGATCTTCTTAATCCAGATGTGTTTATTTCAGGTTTTGAGTTGTTTTCAATATAACAGCCAGCCATGACAGATTAGATAAAATCCAAACCGTCTGTTAAATCTCTGCCTAAAACACCATAGATTAAAAATCAGCCAGCACTAATTCAGAAAAACACAGGTCTGGCCCTCTAAATGACATGTTAATCTGTGTAGATTAAGTGAGTATAGTTTTTGTTTTTTCGTTGAAACCTTGAGAGAAAAATACACATATAGTTCATATTCTTCAGCTATTATTTAAAATCTGCCTCCACTGAATCAGCTTTCACATACAGATTATAAGATTACACATGTTGGTTTATTTTATTTGAACTTTGTGCTCTTCATTTGGTTTCCTGCATAGGCCCCTGAGGAAACAAGGCCTATGAAATTCTATTACCTGCCTCCATGTCTCACTTTTTGAACTCTTGCCCACCATCACCCAAATCTGACATAAAGCAAAGGGCTCAATGATGTGAAGCTTCCAAAGCCCCTAGAGAGGGAAATGTGATATTTGTGTCGCTGGTCAAAGGTACAGCTCAGCTAAGTCCCAGGACACAGCTGAGACACAATCCATGCTGCAGCCACCTTGCAGGCAGGTAGAGAAGGAGGTGGAAGTAAGGAGAAAAATGATAGGCATCCTTTGGAAACTACTCATTGCTGGTTTCTTTACCTAGGAATCAGACTGTTTGCTAGCATTCCAAACTTTGAAGGTTGCAGTGTGACTATGGTTTGAACAGTGTATCCCAAAGGAAATTAAGATGGCAGAATACCAGTATGTTTTTATCAATATAAATTAAGCTAAGCCACATTTTTTAATTTACAGTAGCTATTCACTGAAGTCACTAGAGTTCAACATTAAGTAGAGAAAATCCCAGCACACAAGTCAAATTCTTTTGTCTTATAAGCAAAAAAAAACCCAAAACCAAAAAACAATTGCCAAAATTATGTGATGCTATTGTACACTTTTTAAACTTCCATATGAAAACACTGCAGTGCTCAGATGGAAATGAAAGCAGACTTGACTCTTCAGTGAGAACATCATTACCAGCCTATTTCATTACCTGTTTCTATTCTTTTAGTCAAGTTGCATAAAATCAGTTCACATTAAAATAATAATAAAATGTAAATTTCATATGATTTCTTGTATGAAAATATCACAAGAAAGAGCCTGGGTAGGTAGAAAATAGGAAAAGGAATTAGGACTGGAAGTTATTTATATGGTAATTTTCCTTTTTCTGAAGTATATTTTAATGTCATGAGCATTTGTAAACAGTGACTTGAGATCAATATAGAGGTATTGAGTTATACAAAGGATCATTCCCCAAATTATCCTAAATTATACTTGGAATAACACTGAGGACCACAGAGATAAACTGATAGGGTTTTGTGTAACAAAAGGTAATCTATTTTTCTCTAGCAGGACTATTCATTATAAACACAATTTTCCATAAATCATGTTGGACTTGAAAGCTACATTTATCTGATAGATAAATACACAATCCCTAAGAAAGTGGGCTATATTCTCTGAGTTACAACTAGCTAGAGAGGTGCAGCAAAATAAAATATACCAAGTTCTGCAAGAGCTTTTCACATATTAATTGACAGCAATATATGAGGCATAAAAAAAGCATTCTGACCAAATAAGTAGGGCTGTATCACCCCTAGACATCAAGTAGCCACTAGTGCAAGATTCAGGGTTACAGATAACATGGTTAGTTCCAAGGGGGGAGAGAAAAAGGAAGATATGATGAATGCTGTCCTGTCACATCTTTATGTTATATTAGATATTTGAAGGCAATTAATCACAATGTTGCAATACCAACGTATTGAGGAACCCTTTGCCATCTCAAAGTCTTTGCAGCTCTAGGAAACTCTTTCAGATCAGATACCAGGAATGTTTCCCAGATGTCAAAGTCAGAGTGTCACTGGCTTGTCTCAAATTAGATGCCAACATGTTCCACAGGAAATATGTGCCTGAGCTAATTTGCTGCCAAAACTATGTTTAACTGAAAATTCTTTGATCTATGTTATTGAAGTAACTCAACATTTGAAATGAACACTTTTTATCGTTCAGTATCTGTCAGTGGTCTGTGAGAAAATAAAGTTGTGCAGCATGAAATAGAAGTGCCAGAAGAAAACTGTGCATTGCAAGCAAGTATTGCTTCCAGGCGTATAAGTAGTACAATAGAAATATGCAAATGAATTTCTCCACAGTGTTAAATAGAGAGTTTGGCTCTCAAAATGCAGCTGAACTTCAGCCTACTAAGAATTGCCTGGTCTGTACAGTCACAACTGTCAAGTCTGGATGTACTGGTACCTGCAAGGAATGCTGTTGCCTTAGAAGGTCAAGATGTTGCTGATTTTTGAATGAGCGACACATTCTGTTACAGGGGTAGTTTATGTCTTTCTGTCATGACTGACATCTGCATCAGCTTCCCTCACTGAGAAAGGTGGAAAACTGGAAAAAATACCTCTGGCTCCTTAAAAATTGAGGCCTCTTTACCATAAACGTGAATTAATTTGATCAATGGGAAGGCATGATGACAATGGTAAATTTGTGGATGACAGACAGGGGAGTATTTGTTTTATTTTAATAAAGATGATGCCTGCTTCTGTGTGCATGTTCATTTTGGTGGGTTATTTTCTACTCAGGTAGTCATTAAAGGAAATATACAAGCAAAGGATGAAATAAAAGAGATTAACAGCGCAGAAATGGTCGTCTAACCTAAGATACAGGAGAAAGATTTATGAAGCCTAGACAAACTGTCAACACAATGTCAGTGAGGGATTGTGTGGGTTACAGACTTCATCTGTCCTAACCCTAGCCTGGAAAGCACACGGCAACATAAAGCAGAAGCACTGAACTGTCAGGCGTAATCTAGGTTAAACCCAGACATGGTACAGAGATGTTACAGTTCTGGAGCCCTGTTGAGACTTGGGCATTATTAGTTCAGGTGTAATTTGTGGGTTAATGTTCATTTCCTGAGTCTAGATCTGATCTCAAATGGCAATGCTTTGATCCATGTGGATTTGTGAGTTTGGGGTTCTGCAAGATCAAGCACCAAATCTGCAGCAAGTGGTCCATCACTTGGCTTGCAAAATAGTCGAGGCAAAAGTATCAATTCACATTTACATAAATAATGGACTAAAACAGCAGGTGTAAGCAAGATAGTTTACATATAAAACTCGCTTAAAATCCTTTCTCAGAGAAGTGTGCACCTTTTGGCCAATAGTCACAATTTTAAAAAGTTGTTACTGTGACTCCAAATTCTAAAACCATTCACAGCATTTTCAGGGAAAACTTTTGGAAATGCCACATACCTGGGCATTGCAATGTATTACAGCTGAAAATCAGGTAAAAATAATCCAGAGACACCAATGAATACAGTCCTGGGGGAGGGTCATGGATTTCTTTCTCAAGAAGAAACTGAAAAGCAGATGTCTCATTTCAGAGATGTGGAAACCAGAAGGAACAGTCTCTGAAGGGTTATCCTACCTTTTAGGCAGAGAGATACATGGGATCCAGTTTTTCAGTTGTTGAATTATTAGGCAATGATATTCAGAAGCACACAACAGTTTTATTTACTGACACCATTACAAACAGAAGGTACTTGAGGAAAAAATTGAACCAGGTAAGAGGAACAACATCCTAAACATACAGCTACATTTTTCAATAGCTATATTTTAAATTTTCATGTTAATTTTTTATAATAAAGACATGCATTTCTTAGTTTTTATTAGAATTCTCATTTTCTGGAATATCTACAGGTCTTAGTGCAACTGTGCAGCTCTTAAGAAATTACCAAGCTTCAAAACTGAGACAGAAATTAGCAAAGAAAAAGCTTTGTGTGTTTAGAAAGCTTAGAAAAAAAGTTTCACTTCAGAATTTACAAGCTTTTACTTTCTATAAACTGTTTTAAAATGGCTACCCTCTACAAAAGCCTGTGATAAATATTTACCATTTCAGTAGAGGTTCTTTCATAATTTTAACTTATCGAATTGGGAAGGAGTTCCTTTAAATTCTGTTTCCATACTTATAATTTTCAAGAACGAAACTAAGATATACACAAAAAACTGCCTCTTTCAAATGGAAGAACTGCTTTCACATGTCCACCATTACTGAAAATTATCACTGAGCAAAAATGGCTTTTTAATTAGGAAAATAAATTGTTTATCCATGTTCTATGATACATTTACAATCCCAAATTGACTGGAAACAACCAAAAAATTTTGCAAATAATTTGTTAAATTGAGCAAATTACAAAATATTTTAAAGGAATCCTGAAAAAGTAGCTAACTAATCTTTTTTTTGGCTCTTCCTTTCACCTTACTCCACATTTTATACCTATTCTTTCCACTTTTCCAGCAATGAGGGTTTTGACTTTGTCCGTGCAACAGCTTAACCTCTGTTAATAGCAGTCAACAGAACATGGAACAGAACATTATATCAGCATGGAATTAATTTTCCTTTCTTTTCCAGCTGTTATTGTAACATGTAATTCTCTCACACACTTTGCCTTTTATTTATTTAACATACTCCTGCCTCAGCCCATCCTTCTCAGTACTTTCCTTATGTTTGGTTTCCAACAGTTTTATATCTCAGTATTATTTAGAACACTAGTTAAGTCTGACGAGATGGTAAAATGTAGCTGAGCATATATTATGAATAAAACCATTGAAGGTTTACACAATTTCTGGCTACAACACAGGTTTAGATTAATATTGAATAAATCAAAGGTTGATTAATTTTCAAAAAGATAACCACTGAACTGACAGATGATCTTCTGTTAGTTCTGTCCAAGCTTTCTGAAAAAAAATTAAAAAATCAAAATATAGTACAACTTACAGTTAAGGTACAAACCAGACTTCTTTAAAAAAACAATAACAACTCAGTAATGGATTATTAAGCTTTCCAAAGACTCCAGCTTTGGTTTCATCACTGAACTAATCAACATTCACCCAACACTGTCCAGCAAATAACGTCTAATTTCTTTTGAAAGCCTGAACACATTTTTTTGCAGGACCAGAGCCTCTTTGAAAGCCAGGCTTCAGTTGTTTATGCCAGACAGAAATGAACAGGATTGCCAGCCACACAGTGAGTGATGCACTGGATGGTACAAGACCAGCAAGCACCAATGAGATAATGCCATCTGGGCCCCAGAACATCCTCAATTTTCTGTTTGCCAGGACATGGGTCAGCTTGGGTACCACAACCTGCAGCCCACCATCCCATCCCCACCCAGAAGGCACCCTGTGGGCCCTAGTAGGGGGTGGCACACAGCCAGGCCATATCATAATGGGAGAAAAAGGCTTTCCTCGGTGCGGAGAGAGAGGGGCTACATTTTTTAGGCCCCATGATCTATTGCTGGCCAGCTGTTTGGAGTCCCTCATGTTGCGTGGGTTGCAGGTACAGCCATATTTGCTCTTCTGCATTTCTCGCTTTCCATGGTCTGGGACCAGCTAAGCACTGCCATGGTGTTTTGGAAAGCTGACTTCAAGGGGATGGTACTGGTAGATCTTCTAGCTGCTGGGATTTTTGGTATATAATCTTTTTCAGAAGGCTGCCTCTTGCTTTGTTTTTGTAGTGAGAGGGGAAGTAAAATCCAGCACTGGAACTGATTAAAAAATAACATGTAAGTGAACACCAGGAAACCCGACGTATGCATAAATTTTTATCCCTTCATACATTAGTATGTGATAGTACAGAGTAACCAAAGCTGTGGAATCTACTAGCCTTCCTTTGATAAAATACAACATGAAAGAAAAATCTCACATAATTTTTAGGAACGACGTTTCTATTTATCTTAAGAAACACTGTATCTTGAGATTCGTATCTTCAAGAAATGCGTGAATAACCATATTGGTATGTTTTACCTGAAAAAACCACTACTCAGACCACAAGTTATTCTTGCAGAAATACCTCCAATGTTAGCACTTTGAGGAACACATCTGGTTTTGCCTTAGCCACTTAAGTACGCAGCATTTTTTAACAGAATTTCACAGGTGTATCATGCTTGTGAGTGAAAAAACAGGGGTAGAAGATTTCTTCTTAGGGTTAAAATTACTGGAAGCAGCTGTATATTCAGTTTTCCTAGAAAAAAAATCTAAATTCTCATCACAGATAGGGAATGGAGAGCTACTCCAGTATAGGAAACTGCACAGTGTCAAACTAAAAGCAGTTCTTTGGGTAGGTGGATTGGCTGAACATATTTCTTGGAGCTTTGTGCAATTTTCAGCTCTTTAGCCAAACCAAGCCCAACAATTCTAAAATGTAGTTCTGATGACTTAATTATATTCATTTGAGATCAAGCAAATTTACAGATAATCAGAATTGAAATCCATGCTCAATTGAAAAGATTGTTGCAGTATATGTTATGGGTTACATGTGTACACTCAAGCTATGTTGAAATTGAACTTGCAATTTAAGTTTTTGCATATTTTAACTCTTGAATGTTCCCTAAGTAGTAGTATTTATCATGATTGGGGTTTATGTGCAAACTTCTTATGGATCTGACTGCTCATCCTTTAACTATACTTTAGTTAATTCCCAAACTACCTGCTTCTATACATGTTGGTGCTCTCTTGCTTTCATGCTGAGAGATTAGTATCTTAAATATATTTAAATGAGCTTTTCTCTTACCTATAGTATTTCTCTTCACTCCTTTCAACTTGGCAACAAATTTTGATGCATAAAATCATTTAGATTCTCACATTAATAAGGCAGGTTAAACAGTAGCAACAAACTATTAAAAGAGAGCTCTGTGAGTTCTTTTTTGTGTTTAAGTTATGTTGAGCTCCTCTGGTTTCACGTTTCTATGAAAATGAATCTAATTTTCTGCCTAGACACTACCTTTTTCATGTCCTTCTTATTGACTACCAGCTGCAAGAATTCAGAATAAAAGAATGTGATGTATAAAAAGCTGGAACAGCCTGGGATAATGTACAAGTATAACAAGATAATGGATAATGAATAACATTTATTTAGTAGATTATATGTAACGATTCAATATCAGGGGACTGATTCTGATGTCCCAGAAAGCTGTCTTCCTTTTTATATCCTAACATTTTTCTGATCTTCTGCCTGTGGTTCTCCTTTTTGCTAATTTCTTCATTGGTAGTTTGTTGTTGTTGTTGTTGTTTTTGTTCTCTTTGATATTTACAAGTCTGTTCAGTTTCCAGTAATCTACAGATTTGATTGAAAGACATTTTTCTGCATCCAGGTTTATTTAGTGTCATCATTAATGCTTTGAAAAGGGATTAAGCTCTTTGAATCAAATTTGTGACAGGGCATTCCAGCTTTAATGTTTATCCTTGTTCATCATTTTTTCTGGCCATCACAAATGTTATGAGGAAGTATACATTTTGTGTAGTCAGAACAAGTGAATAGGAAGCACAGCTTATTTCTCTCATGACTGAATAAATTATGTGAGAATAAAAAATAAAAATTAAAAATAAATATTACTTGCTGGAAGGATCATCTCGCCCAGAAAGTAATAGGCCAAATGCACACTGTAGGAAAAAAAAAAAATAGTTATTTCTAGAAAAATATCTCTTCTCCCTCTTAATCAACCTCTGTAACTGCCCTCTTTTGGTTGTCTTATGGTGAATATAATTTTAAATAATCATTGTATCTAAGCAAATTTAATGTTAATCTCAGCACTGTCATATATGTCTGTAGAGCTACAAGCACTGTGAATGACATTATTCATGACAGTCTACTGGGAGAGGATCTAACGTTTATTTTAATAGAGTAATTTACAAAATCTACTGTAATATAATTGCAATGTCAGCTGATATATACAAAAAGGTCTTCCACAAATTAAGAACTCCCCTTAAATATCTTATCTAGTCTACCATCTGTGATATAGCACTTAAGAACATGGTATTGTCTCCTAACTTCTAAAAAGTTATCTCAAAAGTGAGTAAGATTTACATGAGTTGAACCTGAGAAAAACGTACATACTCATGTTCATGTATCTACATGGAAAAGTTTTATCCAAATCAATAAAAAGTATGCTGCTCACAGCAATTTCATCTCTTCTCACACTGAACTCTACTGGCATGGGAAAAGAGACTGCTTTGTGCAAAGTAAATGAGATATTCTGGTGCTTCTCAAGTGTATAATCAGTGTCTTGTGTTATATCTTGTATTCTTTAAATATACTAAATACACTGAAAGCAGTGGATTAAAGTGTGTATGTCTGTAAATTAACTCAGCTGTAAGAAGAATTTTTTGGCTTTAAACAATAGAAATCCGAAAGAAGTCATACCACTAGGAGTGTTTTCTGAGTTTGTTAGGAGATGCAGCCTCTTGAAATTCTGTCTGCACAGAAGGTAGAGGTAAATAAATATTGGTTTAATATGTTTTTTGGAGCTGTACACACCTAACAATGCAACAAACTCCTTTTCTTTCCCCCCATACAGGAACATCATCAGCACCAGCAAGTTGAATTAAAATTCAAATCCTGAGTGCAATTAAAATAAGCTGAAATCTTAACCTTCATATTTGGCCATACTATTTGCTGTGCATTTAATCATCTCCCAAGCATTTATCTTAAGAAAACTGGCATTAAAAACTAGTAAATTGGGATGAGAGTGGTGAGAAATAGTAAAAAAAAAAAAAAAAAAAAAACAGTGCTATCACAGTTCTACAGAATACAGAGCAGGAACTGAGTCACTGAATTACCTGGTGGTAATGATTCATGTTAAAAAGGAAAAGATTAGCTTAGACCTCTTCTTCGACTTATTGCCCATCCTCTCTCTGCCTTTCACATACACATACATAAGTCCTGGGTATGGAGTATGAAAACTCCTCTGCATATTTGGTTTGCGCTGCATGCAAGGGCATATGCTCTTTTCTAGTCTATCCTGTTATTATCTGTAAACAGCTAAATTGTATTAAAATCAGTTTGGTGACGTCTTCATAACCTTGTATTGCAGAAGGGGATTTACTTTTACAAAAGAAATAAGAAAACAAATGGGGAAAAAAGTATTTTTTTAAAGGTGTTAAGGCGCAGATTCTCAAATCTTGAGTTGTGCCAAATTTTCACTGAAATATTTAAATTAAAGCGTATTGTAAGACTCAAAAAAATCTGAATCTAAACAACACATCTGGAAAAGCATTACACTGTAAACTTCCAGTTTTCTTATGCTGTAATGCATTCTTACTGTAGATTACACACTAATTCCATAATGGCTAGAAAATGGTGGATGAAAAATTCTCAATTATTTCGTCTTTTTATTTTTTCTTTTTCTTCACAGCTTGGTATACAGAAATATGTTTTCAAATAGATTATCTTGACAATTTTTGTGCCTGTAAAATCTTCTAACACAATTACAGCCATTGCACACTATACAGACTGTAGATAATTTTTGCTTGATGTCAGCCACTTGTAATTTCTGAATGGCATGGCATATCTCCTGCGGATGCCGAACTGAGGCTAGTTTAATCATAAACGTAGTATCTAAAGCTCAGTTTGCCATTGCATATATGTCTTCTGATTTTCTTCACTAAAATTAACAAATGCATTATACCCTCGATCTTCACAGGCTGAAATTCTCTTGGCAAAGAAGTTAGATAACACAAGCAAAAGTGTTGAGAACATCCATTCATAGCACTAACAAAACTTCAATTGTACTAGCAGTAGAAGTGAAAATGACACACACTCAAACCTTGGACACTTTGTTATTCTGTAAAGCTTTCAATTTAATTTGTTTTTGTGAAGTGGTTAGAATTATGTGGAAACTTTGAACAGATCTCCTTTCTTGTTTATACTGAGTTGGGGAGCTCAGGTTTTAGCCCAGAGCAGTTAATTCTGGAATTTTACTTGGAAAATTGTACATGAGAGAGAAGGAAAGGAAACTCTGATGAAACCTCAGCAGTTGTGCAGAAATTTCTAATGCACGTATGCCATTTTTATTCGTTATTGTGAATTTGCAAAACTTCTTGGGTGTGAGGTTCTCCTTTCCAAAAAGAACTCAAGCTAATGAGGAATTTTATGTTGCTCATCAATGTAAGACATAAATTGAGTCTCCTAAATAGCCAAACAGCCTGCATTCTGCCATTTAGTCTACTTGCCCACTCATACAAGCCAGAATCTCATCTAGATAAGTTGGCAAAGACTAGACTCAAAATACAGCAGTGCTGTATGTATTTTTACAGGTTCTGGTTTAGAGAGATAGAAAGGAAAGGAACTGCCTCTATTTTCTTGGTCTGTTGAGAAGTAGAGCTTCCTAAGAGAAAATCTAGTGTATTCTAGTCCATTTATTGTGATTTAGCTTTTCATATAAGGGGAGAGAACATTATATTTTCAATAGATTTAACACATTAGTTCAGAAATCTCCATTAATGTGGCCCAGCCTTTTTCTGTACATTCATCATTTTGGTAAGGAAAAAAAGGGCCATTCCTAAGGCTGCAGAACAGACAGAAGAAATCTTCTTGCTTCAGTGTAAGTCTGTGAGGTGCATTACTATAATAATGATCAGTTCTCCACAGTAACATTTATTTAGCAAAAAATTTATACAACACAGTTCACTCACCAGACCAGAGATAAAATACAGAACACTGAGTTTCATTAGGTTTGTAGCAGACATGAAAACTCCAAAGTTAATGTAAGTAAAAATACAAAAAGTGGACATAGTTTCATAGGGTGCATTTTGTGTTGCTTAATGCCAGTGTTCATAGTAATGAGGATAGTAAGCAAAATTCAGTAAGTAAATACAATGGAAAAATACATATTAATTCTCCTCTTATTACTGTGTGATTTCACTGGGGCTGAAGTACCTTGCTGGGTAAGGGCAGAATTGTAGTTCAGTCCTGAACATACAGGTGTGGAAGGACTTGAGCAGAGAATGTAAACAGGCATAGGTCTCAGAGTTAAGTCACAGAGTTCTGCAGACATCTCAGCTGCTGGGTCAGTAAAGAGCCCTGGTGATATCTGTGTTCTGTTCTGATTAATCTGGCCATGTCTATCCTCTTGGAGGAAACAGGTCAAATGCTCCATCATAAGAAGCTTAACAGAAAAACATATTAAAGGAATCACAAAGGGGAAATGAAGACTCCCAATGCCAATCAGTTCACATAGAATCATAGAATCATAGAATAGTTAGGGTTGGAAAGGACCTTAAGATCATCTTGTTCCAACCCCCCTGCCATGGGCAGGGACACCACACACTAAACCATGTCACCCAAGACTCCATCCAATCTGGCCTTGAACACTGCCACGGATGGAGCATTCACAACCTCCCTGGGCAACCCTTCCAGTGCCTCACCGCCCTCACTGTAAAGAACTTCTTCCTTATACCTAATCTAAACTTCCCCTGTTTAAGTTTGAACCCATTACCCTTTGTCCTACCACTACAGTCCCTAAGGAAGAGTCCCTCCCCAGCATCCTTGTAGACCCCGTTCAGATACTGGAAGGCTGCTATGAGGTCTCCACGCAGCCTTCTCTTCTCCAGGCTGAACAGCCCCAACTTTCTCAGCCTGTCTTCATATGGGAAGTGCTTGAGCCTCCTTATCATCCTTGTGGCCCTCCTCTAGACTTGCTCCAACAGCTCCATGTCCTTTTTATGTTGAGGACACCAGAACTGTACACAATACTCCAAGTGAGGTCTCACGAGAGCAGAGTAGAGGGGCAGGATCACCTCCTTTGACCTGCTGGTCACGCTTCCTTTGATGCAGCCCAGGATACGGTTGGCTGTCTGGGCTGCAAGCGCACACTGAAGCCGGCTCATGTGAAGTTTCTCATCAACCAACACCCCCAAGTCCTTCTCTGCAGGGCTGCTCTGAATCTCTTCTCCGCCCAACACATTAGTGTTTGCAAACTGAAGTAAAGAGAAGTGGGCTACTGATATTTGCCTTTCACTAAAACACCTATTACATTTCACAATCCCTGAGGCTGAATAAAAGCTGTTTATTCAGAGAGGCCCTGAGGCTGACTCTAGGCTTTTATTCTTGCAGAGCTACATGGAAAAGGACAATGGTTTGTTAGAAGCACATTTCAAAGAAATTCGGGATTTATGCACATGAACCTTATTATTTAAAGTGCAAGTTCTAGTCTGAAAGCAATTGCATAAGAACAGCAGAGTAAGAGGACTTCATGTTTATTATTTCAAAGTATGCTGTGTATGGAATATCATAGAATCATAGAATCATAGAACGGTTTGGATTGGAAGGGATCTTCAAGATCATCTAGTTCCACCCCTCCTGCCACAGGCAGGGACGCCTTCCACTAGACCAGGGTGCTCAAAGTCCCATCCAGACTGGCCTTGAACACTGCCAGGGATGAGGCATCCACAACTTCTCCAGGCAACCTGTGCCAGTGTCTCACTACCCTCATAGTGAATGATTTCTTCCCAATATCTAATCTCAATCAATCTCCCCTCTTTCAGTTTAAAACTATTCCCCTTTGTCCTGTCACTACACACCCTTGTAAAAAGTTCCTTTCCAGATTCCTTGTAGGCACCCTTTAGGTACTGAAAGGCTGAAATAAGGTCTCCCTGGAGCCTTTTCTCCTCCAGGCTGAATAAGCCCAACTCTCTCAGCCTGTCTCCGTAACAGAGGTGCTCCAGCCCTCTGAGCATCTTTGTGGTCCTCCTCTGGACTCACTCAAGCAGGTCCATGTCCCCTTGTGTTGGGGGCCCCAGAGTCCAGGACTGCAGGTGGAGTCTCATGAGAGTGAAGTAGATGGGGAGAATCACCTCCCTAAACTGCTGGTCACACTCTTTTGGATGCAGCCCAGCACGTGGTTGGTTTCTGGACTGTGAGCACACACTGAAGATGGCTCATGTTGAGCTTATCATCAATCAGCTCAAGTCCTTCGCCTCAGGGCTGCTCTCAACCCAGTCTTCTTTCAGCTTGTAGTTGTGTTTGGGATTGCTCTGCCCCAGGTGCAGGACCTTGCACGTGGCTTGGTTGAACTTCATGAGGCTGGCATTGACCTACATCTCAAGCATGTCAAGGTCCCTCCGGATGGCATCCCTTTCCTCCAGCGTGTCAACCAAATCACACAGCTTATTGTCTTCAGCAAACTTGCTGAAGGAGCACTCAGTCCCACTGTCCACATCACTGACAAAGATGTTGAAAAGATCAGCCCCAATACCGACCTCTGAGGAACACTAATTATCACTGGTCTCCACTCAGACATCGAGCAGTTGACCACAAATCTCTGAGTGTGACCAGCCAGCCAATTCCTTATCTTATTTGATTTGGTTTTATTTGCATTTTCTCCTTTTTGTGTAAAGTGCTATGCTAAATAGACTGATAAGCAGTCTCTTCACTCTGAACATTCCTGGGGAGTTCACACAGAGCAAAATGAGTGCAAAGATTGGTTTAGGTTATTGAACTCACCAAAATGCTTAGAATCTGTGGATACCAAACTTGGTGTAGCTGTATTTCAGCTATCTAACTGTAGTGGGTGTTCAAGATGCCTAGTAAGGACCTGACTGTGCACTTGCAGTGGTGATAGATAAACAAACAGCTTCCACAGCTGGGTGTTAAGTACTGATTATGCTCTAGAAGCCTCATGCCTGCAGCTTTTTGAGAGGAGATATCTAAAAGCAGAAGTAACATAATTTGATTTTATTATGCTCCAGGCACACATGAGACCACACTGAAATGTTAAATCTGTTGACTGGAAATTTGCACTAACTGACATAGATCTTCCTGTTCAAAACATTTGTTTGTAGACAGAAGCTACGATTTTATTTCTTTTATTTTTTTCTCAAAGGTATACCAAACAGAAGCGTGAGACACAAATAACCAAGTATCAAATATGAGATTCCAGAAAAATTGGAAGAAAGCAAAGAGGTCAGCTAGAACATGAGTGTAGCTGTTAACTTGTTTTATCTCCCCTGTAAAAACTGATGACACTAGCTCAATTTGCACAACCATTAGAATGCAATATGATATCTCCTGAGATTTGCACTAATAAATACAATAATGTCTTCGTCCGCTTCCATAAATTGCAAGCTTCTTTTTCCATAAGAAAGTGAAAAAATAATGTGCATTTCAACATACAGAAATGGCTAATGGAAGACACATTTCCCAGGCAAATTACCAAAGAGCAGAGCAAATGGTGCTGGCATTTTAGAAAAGGTGACAAAATCCATAATAGACAAGGTGTCTAAGTTTTGACATGGCTTATGCAAAGTAGCAGGGGACAACACTGACTGCATGTCCTGGGTTCAGCTATAGCAGTCATTTTTTCTCCTTCTTAGTAGCTGCTGCAGTGCTGTGTTTTTTAATTTTCAGCCTGGGAACAACACTGATAACACAGATGTTTTCAGTTGCTAAGTAATGTTTACTCTGACCAAGGACTTTCTCAGTCTCCTGCTTTGCCAGGGAGGAGGGGAAGCCGGGAGGAAGCAGAGACAGGACACCTGACCCAAATTAGCCAAAGGGGTATTCCATACCACAGCACGTCATGCCCAGTATATAAACCAGGGGAAGTTACCTGGAAGGCCCGGATCACTTCTCGGGCCAGGCTGGGTATTGGTGGGTGGGTGGTGAGCAATTGTATCCTCTCCCCTTGTTATTTCCCTTATCATTATTATCATTGGTGGTAGCAGTAGTGGTTTTGTATTATACCTTAGTTGCGGGACTGTTCTTATCTCAACCCGTGGGAGCTACGTTCTTCCGATTCTCCTCCCCATCCCTCAGGGAGCTGGGGGAGGAAGAAGGAGGGGAGTGAGTGAGCGGCTGCATGGTTCCGAGTTACCGTCCAGGCTCAAATCACAACAGTTCTTTGTGGTGCCCAACGTGGGACACGAAGGGTTGAGATAACGACAGATCTGACCAGAGTGTGTCTAATCATATTTGTGATAAGCATTCATTGTTACTACTCGTCACAATGGTGATTTATTGGCTCTCAGAGTTGTTGCACTTGAACTCAGAGTTTCAGCATGTTGTAGCTTACTTATACACAGTGTTTGCCGTTTTAGTGTTTATCGGCTGGGGGGCCTGGGCTAAGGTTCTTGTTTCACTGTACTTCATGGTAATGACTTGTAATACAACAGACTCATTGATCATGAAACTGGTCTGGCTTGCGCTTCCAGTGTGGCCATCACCTCTATACTTTGGGATAGTATCTAGGTCAATGGGTCCCTCAAGTGCTTTGGAACTTCATCACTGAACATGTTCAACACTGAACAAGTGCAACAACTGGAAAAATTAGTAAAACGCTTAAACGAGGTGTGCTGTCGTCCTGTTTATACCAGAGAGGGATAAATCATGGCAATGTGCTGGGGCTTGGCCTATGCCTACAGAGCCCTGATCGACACTAACCTTCAAAGTGAAAAAAATGTCTCAGGACCTGATGGCAAAGCAACAGACAACGCAGCTACTCCAACTACAAGCACAGCAGCTACTCAAACCCTGACCACAACAGACAACGCAACTACTCCAACTTCAAATACAGCAGCTACACCAACCCCAGTAACAAGCAGAGCAGCTACACAAACTCCGACAGCAACAATGTGGCTACTCCAAGCACCGCAGCTACACCAACGCCAGTGACAAGTACAGCAGATACTCAAACCCCGCCAGTAACAGACAATGCAGCTGTTGGTGTTACTCAACTCCCAAGCACAACAGCTGCACCAACCCCAGCAACAGACACTGCAGCCACTCCAATCCTAGTGGTAGATGCTGCAGCCACTCCAACCACAGTGACAGCCACTGCAGCTAAACCAAACGGCCAATTTGTGGCAATATCTGTTGCCCCTGTAAGCAAAAGCAAACGAGAGGCACACAGAGCAACCCGTGAAGTGAAGAAAGGTGAAAACCCAACGCCATTACTACACGGAACAGGACCTGAACAAGAGTTACTACTATGTGGATCAGAGGAAGAGGAAGCGGAAGAAGAACAGGTGACTTCTCGAACCCGGACCTCAATTGACCTGCGGAATATGCGAAAAGTTTTCCCCTGTCTTCCAGGGGAGCACATTGTCACCTGGTTGCTCCGATGCTGGGACAATGGGGCCCACGGTCACGAACTAGAAGGTAGGGAAGCCAAGCAGCTGGGATCACTTGTGAGGGAAGGAGGGACTGACAAAGCGATTGCAAGAGAGAAGCGAGCCCTCAGCCTTTGGAGGCAGCTCCTGGCAGCTGTGAAGGAAAGGTTTCCCTACAGAGATGATATTACGAGTTGCTCAGCCAACTGGACCACGATAGAGAAAGGTATCCAGTCCCTGAGGGAATCAGCCATTCTAGAGATGATCTATCGTAGGCTGGGTGCCGGGAACACATCCGCAGATCCAGATGAAGTTGAATGTACATGACCCATGTGGCGGAAACTTACATGGAATGCACCACCATCGTATGCCCACACACTGGCATCAATGACCTGCAATGACGGAATATCCCCAACAGTGAATTACCTTATTCGTCAACTCCAAGAGTTTGAAGAAAATGTCACCCCTTCCATCATTTCAGCTGTGGAAAAACTGTCGCAGGAGTTCAAACAGTTGAGAGACGATTTATCCGATCTATCCAGCTCCCCACGTCTACCAGCCCATGTCTCAACTATTAACAGAAGGTTCTCTACTGCTCGAGAAAGAAAATATAGGAGGTACACGCCACGAGCCACCCTATGGTTTTACCTGCGGGATCACGGAGAAGACATGAGAAAGTGGGATGGAAAACCTACCTCAGTTCTGGAGCAACGGGTGCGTGAACTGAAGAGGAGAACAATGGTCAAGGATGATCCTCCCATGAAAGCTGCTGCTCCAGTGTCAGGTGAGCAGTTTCCCAGATGGAGTGGAAGAGCTGATTTTACTCCAGCTCCTGTGATGAGGAATACTAATCCCTTTTTACAAGACATGAGAGGACAATCTTGTGATCACTATTAGAGGGGCCCTGCCTCCAGCCAGGTGGAGGAGAGGGATAATCGGGTTTACTGGACTGTGTGGATCAGATGGCCTGGCACATCAGTCCCACAGAAATATAAGGCTCTAGTAGATACCGGTGCACAGTGTACCCTGATGCCATCAAGGCGTCAAGGGGTGAAACCCATTTCTATTTCTGGAGTGACAGGAGGATCCCAAGCGTTAACTATGCTGGAAGCTGAAATCAGCCTGACTTGGAGGAAGTGGCAAAAGCACCCCATTGTGACTGGTCCAGGGACTCCATGCATCCTTGGCATAGACTATCTCAGGAGAGGGTACTTCAGAGACCCAAGAGGGTATAGATGGGCTTTTGGTATCGCTGCCTTGGAAACAGAGGAAATTAAGCAGCTGTCCACCTTGCCCAGACTCTCAGAGGATCCTTCTGTTGTGGGGTTGCTGAAGGTCGAAGAACAACAAGTGCCAATTGTGACCACAACAGTGCACCAGCAGCAATATCGCACCAACAGAGACTCCCTGATTCCCATCCATAAGCTGATTCGTAGACCGGAGAGCCAAGGAGACATCAGCAGGACCCGCTCACCCTTTAATAGCCCCATATGGCCAGTGCAGTCTAATGGATGGGGACATCCGTTGTGTACCTCAAGGGGATTTGATTTTGGGGGAAAACAGCCAATGAACTCAATTCTCTGCTGTTACCTGCTCTATAACACTTTTATAGCCCACCCGCTAGATATCTTCAGGTCACCAGCAACTGACCCTGACTTCCCTCTGATCGTCACCTCAACAAAGAATGAATTTTGAGGAAACCAGACGAGCTCAGCAGTGACCAGACGAGTTTGACAGTGTCATCAGCAGACAACAACCCAACACTACACACCGTCCCTCCTACCCTGAAAGACTGTTACAAGAGACGGAGCCTGACATCATGGACTGGATGAATTCAGCAATTTTATAGGGATTGGTCCATGGACTAGGAGAATGATATCTTTCTTTGTGTGTGTGGGTGTGGGTGTATATATATGTGTATATATGTGACAGGGGCGATGGTGTGTTGAGAGATGTGGGATCTGAGCATGACATGAATGGTATGGAATAAGGTGTGGATACTGTCCTGGGTTCAGCTATAGCAGTCATTTTTCTCCTTCTTAGTAGCTGATGCAGTGCTGTGTTTTTTAACTTTCAGCCTGGGAACAACGCTGATAACACCGATGTTTTTAGTTGTTGCTAAGTAATGTTTATTCCGACCAAGGACTTTCTCAGTCTCCTGCTTTGCCAGAGAGGAGGGGAAGCCGGGAGGAAGCAGAGACAGGACACCTGACCCAAACTACCCAAAGGGGTATTCCATACCACAACACGTCATGCCCAGTATATAAACCAGGGGGAGTTACCAGGAAGGCCCAGAGCACTGCTCGGGTCGGGCTGGGTATCGGTCAGCAGGTGGTGAGCAATTGTATCTTCTCCCCTTGTTATTTCCCTTATCATTATTATCATTGGTGGTAGCAGTAGTGGTTTTATATTATACCTTAGTTGCGGGACTGCTCTTATCTCAACCCGTGGGAGTTACATTCTTCCGATTCTCCTCCCCATCCCTCCGGGAGTGGGGGGATGAAGAAGGAGGGGAGTGAGTGAGTGGCTGCGTGGTTCTGAGTTACCGGCTGGGCTCAAACCACGGCAATTGTTAAAAGAAAATTCAGCTCAAGAGAAATATGTTGTACATGTCATGTAGGCAGTAGGAAATAATTATTAAAGTTGTCAAAAGTTTCTACATTATATCAAGAATAACTTACTATATGCCATGGTATATTAACAATTATAACAATTCAGGTAGTGGCTGGGCATTGCTTGCTGGTAGAAAGTTGAGAATAAATCTTGTTCCTTTGCTTTTCTTCCACTTGCAGCTTTTGCTTTTCTTCCTTAAATTGTCCATATCTTGAATCACATGATTTTAATCTTGTTTCCTCCCCCCTGTCCTGCTAACAAAAGGGAGTGGGAGAGTGGCTTGGCGGTAGCCTGGTGGCCTGCTAAGGTCAATCCACCACAGTCTTTTTTTGGCAACCAATATGAGGCTTGTATTAATTGACAGGTTTCTGTTCAGGTTGTTTATTTGCTGTACTGCTCACCTCTTTATTTTACTGAGCTAGGAAACATGTTAATACGAACAACGGCTATGTGCTTTGCCCTGACTGCCTTTACTGTGCTGGAGCAGCTATGCTTTGGAGAGGAGGTGACAATACACTTCTCAACCAAAATTAGTGTGGGTAGTTTTGCTGTGCAGGCTCCCAAGGCTGTAGTTCACTCTTATGTGAGCTATTTAATACTACTAACACTGTCAGCTTATTGTCAGTTTTGTGGAATCTGGTGTCATCCTGGTATAAGAGGAGACAACTTGGGAGAGGTGAAACATGCCTTGATGCGGTTGGACCCTGGGTGGTAGGGTGTGGAAGTGTTTGGGTAGATACTTAGGGCATTTACCACCTCCTATAGTCTGTGATTTTATACCTGAACAGGCAAGTAATCCTTGTGATTTTATGCACCTCCCGATAGAAGGGTGCCTTGCCTACCCCAGTGAAAAACAGAAGCTTCTAGCACTGTTCTGAGGCTTGGCCTGTGCCTGTTGAGCGACAGTTCAGTACTATTGGAGCACTGTGGTTAAGAGAGGGACCCAGATCACCTCTGAGGATGGCATGACTGGGAGAGGGATCCAAATTACAAGAACAAGTCAGTTGAGACAGGGAGCAAACCCCAACTACAGTAATCACTCCAGTAGTGAAAAAGAAGCACTGGACATGAAGGTTAATGGGTCTATATCATCACTTGCTAAGGGAGTAGGAGGAGGAAAAATTTAAACAGGAAGCCAGTCCTTCAGCAAAGAAATGGGAGGAAGAAGTGAGAGAAATAACCCAATAGGAGGAAACTGCTGACTTTGAAAGAACCTTGAAGACATGCAGAATTATTTCAGCTGCCAGCCAGGTGAGCAGATTGTGCCCGGCTGCTCCAGTGCTGGGACTGTGGGGACAAGAGTCAGAAATTAGAATGTAAGGAAGCCCAACATCTGGGATCCCTCTCTAGGGACCAGGGAATTGACAGAGAAATTAGAAAGGCACAACAACTTGCAGTCTCTGGAGGCAGCTCCTGTTAATCAGGAAGGCAAAATATCAATTCAAGGATGACTTCATGAATTACCAAGGGAAGTGGACCAGCACTGAGAAAAGCTTCCAGTATCTAGGAGAACTAGTGGTGCTGAAAGTTACCTACAGTGACCTGGATGACAACAAGGTCTCCAAAGATCTGAATGATAGCCATGTGGAGGAATGTGGTCCAAAATGCAGCAGCATCAGCTTCCCAACAGCTAAACAACAATGTATTGCCCAGAACTGGTTACACAAACTGCCAAGGTGTCATGGTCAGCAAAGAAAGCTGGGGAAGAATAACGAAGGGGGGAAGGAAAGAGGGGGTGTTTGGAGTGTTGGTGTTTGGAGTGATAGTGTTTATCTTTCCAAGTAATTGCTAGCTCTGATGAAACCCTGTTTTCCTGGACATGACTGAACACCTGTCGATAGAAAGTGGTGAATGAATTCCTTGTTTTGTTTTGTTTACATGTGTGGCTTTTGCTTTACCCTTTAAACTGTCTTTATTTCAACCCACAAATTTTCTCACTTTTACCCTTCTGATTCTCTCCCCCATACCACTGGGTGAGTGTAAGACTGGCTGTGTGGGGCTTAGCTGCCAGCCAGGGTTAAGCCACAACAGATGTACATACAGAAAAGCATAGTGGCACATGGAGAAGCAGACACATGAATCCAGGCAAGGTGGTTATGCTGCTTTCATAACCTTCGACAGCACAACTGTTTTGTCACAGCAGTTCTTTACAAAGTAGATACAGCTGTAATGAATAATCCAATAGTGTGGGTTTCAGTTATGTCTGTTTCTTCCTTTATTTTCAGTAATGTTAGTTATAAATGTGTTGGCACATGCTGACATTGCTTATAAATACTAAGTAATGGCAGATTCAAGAATGTGAGGTGGTGAGCAATTCTGTGTGTATAAACAACATACCAGGTGAAGTCATGCAGTTTAAAACAAAAATTAGATATACAAAACCAGAATAAAAAATGTATAAAAGTAAATATCTTTTTATATTACTTTTCCTAGACCAAACTTTTGATATTTTCTAGAAGCAGATTCTGCTAGCTACTCTGTGAAACAATTCTACTTTCAGTCTGGCAGGCAATGAATGAGATTTATTTCAAGATGTTCTATTTTAAGATTCCAGTATTCATTTATGTCTGGAGCTCGAAGAACCCAGGAGAGCATCCATTAGCCATTCTTTATGATGCAAACAGAAACCTGTGATTCCTTTTGTGGTACTGACCAAAGATATTAAACAATGGAGTACCTGGCCACCCTCACTGGAGTTTCTTCTTTATTAGAACATGAAGTTATACCAGAGATATTTGTGGAATATAGGAGGCAAAATTACAAAAGACTAATGAATACTTAGAACCAATAAAAAAATATTCTATTTTCTTGGTGTCAGTCACGTAGTCAAACACCTATTTTTTATTCAGAAATTCCACAAAAATTTGTGACTATTCAATGTATCTGCCCACCAACTGTTTATCATGATTTTAGGGGTGGCATTAAGCTGAAATACAAAAGCCACTGTCTTGGATTGTTTATTCAACATTTTGGTATTCTTTACTTACTTTTTTGATATTTGCTCCAAATTTAGAATCGACTCATATACTTACGAATGTAAATATTGGTCAGAATCTGTCATTATTTTATGACTAAAATATCAAATTTTGGCATGTTATTGCTTTGAAAAGGATGAAATTGTGATGTATGCATTGCTTCTCTCAAAATGGTGTTTTAGGACTTCTTTGATAAGTATATATTTGGGAATTTCTGTATTTGCAAGTGGATTTAATTACAGTCCTAGCAATTTCAGCGCATTGGAGGTGATGGATTTTCAAGGTAACTGCTTCCTGGAAAAGTAATTAATGTATTACTAAGGCTGAGAGCTGAGCAGCCAGCTCAGCATGTTAGCTGAGGTTCGGTGACACTTCTAATTTAATTTAGTGGGTTAGCTTGGAGAGGGTGAATATTTGGATAACTGAAGGAAGAAAGAGGGGTTTGGGACCCAGCCCAAGTTAACACTGACTAACACTAGTTAACACTAAATAACACTAATTAACACTAGAATTACATTCACAAATTGTCACCACTGTAATGCTGCATTTGCATGAGATTTTTTTTCTTATTAAAATAAAATTTCATTTATGTAACACTAATAAACTTTGAAAGAAGTGATGAAAGCCTACCTCAGTCTAGTTTATCTCTGAGATTGTAGTTCATTAGCCTTGCAACTGCATTTTTTGTAATAATGACTTAGAGATACAACAATAATATCAATCTCAGCTTCTTGAAACAGGAGGGTGAAGCTGTTCTTTCTGTGAGCAAATTTAATTCAATGATTATGCTTTCCTTTTGCAAGTTTTCCTTTCAGTTAAAGCATTCTATTGATACAAACTACTATGTCCCTGGCAGAGAATAAGTGAGAAACTTAGACAGATATACAGCATATGCAATAACTAATAAAAAGCACTTGCCAGCAATGAAATACTGCATTTAAGAGTATAATGAATTAATGCATTCAGAAATTACTGGATAAAATGGTTTAAAAAGTTCTGTAGGACAAGATAAGTGATCAGTATGCCATGAAATACTGGCTGATCTCTTCAGACTTGCCTAAATGTGTCTGAGACATATTTATACCTTGTCATAGCCAAATACGATTCATAGCAAAGGTCTTCATCAGAATTTCCAGGGAGTGGTTATTTAATTTATTTTCTAATAAACAAAATAATACAATGTGAAAAACTAGTAAGAAATAATTCAAAGTGCTCAAAAAGAGCTTCAGTTCACATTACAATTTTATTTAGGCTTATATTTTTCTATATTCGGACAGTTTATATAAATACACATTTTCAAGGAGCAAGGCATACATGGTCTGAAATCTTATTAAGACATCTTCTCAAGACCTGTACCACAAAATAGCATGCAAATATGAAATTCTTTTGATCATATACATGCATTGTTTCCATGTTCCAGGAGACCAGAAATTCACATGTCAAAGTGTTGGTGTGATGGCTCTTCTGCACACCCCTTTTTTGTGACAATGTAAACTATTACTTATTGGCTGTAACTTTTTAGGGCAAACATGAAAGTATGTAAATTATACTTTCTCACCAAGCTTTCACACAGTTTTAATCAATGAGAGAGGGGAACTTCAAAATGAAGAAAGAAGAACGATGAGAAGGAAAAAGGAAAATAAAACATCCCACCTTTGTGTCTTCCACAATTTCAATTAAAAAATTCAGATGTCTTCAGTGAGAAAGTGGTGAATATCTAAAGTAAAATTGATCTGACCTGAAAACAGTAATTTGAAATTAGAATTTTTAGAAAGAGATTCCTAAACAGAAGCTTCACTTACTGAGGTTTAATCTTACATTGTTATTTTCTGAGCTCCTGTATTTTAGTTCAATTTATAATAACAATATTAAACACCATTCTAGAGGATTTCCCAGACAGTTAAAAACTACCAAAATTAACAAGTTTTGCGTATTTGTATTTGATGTCACATTTTGAATCTCTGCTTCTTTCTCATTGGAATAAACACAGTGGGGCATTTTTCCCAAGTCCATCTAAGTTGACTGCTGTGTTATATACAATGAAGAACACTTTAGGTGGATTTCTTTTACCGTTTCTGAAAAGAGTTAGGAATATCAGTAGTATTAACTTTTTGATGTATTGCCTTCTAAGATTGGTTTCCAAACTTAAGCACAGGGCATGGTAAATGACTCTCTACCTCTGATAGCCTAAAAGGGAAAATTTTATACAGTGTAGTTTTTCTAGAGAAGACTCATATTTCTCCACAGTGCTTGAAACATTAATAAGGACTAATATGTAAATAGATAGCTGTCTAAATGTATGGGGTGGGGAAGAAGAGAAGTTGAAAATCCCTAGGTGGATAGATTTAGTGCTATTAATAAGGAAATATTAAATAGAAAATGAAACAGAAAGCACTTTGAAACACATGGGTATGAGATCTAGAGATTCAGAATTACAGAAGGAGTACTTAACATTTGAAGATTAAAATTTATATTACATGTTACATTAGATTATGCACATATGCTTATTCTATTCTGAGCAGTGACATACAGCTATCTTTAAATAAAAATATCTTGGAAGTAACAGGCTGACCAGGCTGACCAGACTGCCCAGGCAAAAGATGCCTCTAAGTCAGCAGCTGAAGATATTATTCATGTCTTCCAGATAACTGAAGAGTAAGCCACCTAGCAGAAAAAAAAATAAAGAAATTTGACAAGTTTTATAATATAGTCCGTCTTGGAGCCAGCTGGGACTAGCTCCGTTGGACATGGAGGAAGCTTCCAGCAGCTTCTCACAGAAGCCACCTCTTTGCTAAAAAGTGGGAGAAAAAAGGATTTGACTGTTCTGCAAACTGTATCATTGCAAATCATATTTTAAATCATATTTATTTTAATATATTAAGGAATAAGGCTTAGTCTGTCAGGTTTTGTCAGTGTTCATGTTATTTTTCTTTAAAATCCAGTGGTTCTATTCATGATGTGGTTCTTTACTGACTGAAATCATTGTGTGTATATGTTTATCCTTTGTATGTATCTTCACATATTATTCTTATGAGAACTTGTGTAATCAAATTCTATGTGATAAATCTTAGAAATAGGAATCATTGTGTACATGGCTGTTTGCTTACTAACTGTGCAGTTTCTGACATGTTTTTCTTGATTGTGAGTATGCAAGTTCACACATCCAGTCTACTATTATTACCATTAGACTTTACTATTCTCATTTTTCTGCCTAAAAAAATTATGGTTCTGAATAGATCTTGCCTGAAGGGAATGACATTTTACTGTACACTTCCTTTTAGCTCTGTTTCTTTTTTTTTTTTCTCTCCTCATTGCCCTAGTCAGTTTGATTTTCCTATTTTTAAAGGTTAAATTTTCTCAAAAGAAGCAAATTATAGTAATTGTAAATGTCATTACAATACAAGAACAAGTTGTAACCTTAATCAAGCCTTTTTCTTTTCATTTTTGCGCAGCTGTGCTTCAAATAAGGAGGAGAAGAAAGGTCAAACTAAATGTTTGGAGGAAGTATTTTTTAGCAGCAACAAGGTGAAAGGATGTAGACTGGTGTTACCATTTGCGATGGTAATGTAACACACAGGTAAAAGAATGAAGAGTAGATGCTGTTCACAACATATTCTACAAATGGCTTTTCTGGCTGGAGGACTCTTCAGTTTTGAGTACTTGCTTCTTTTCCCATAGTCAGTTTAATGTCCTCATCCAGACTTCTTTTTCATCTAGACCATACTATATATACAGTGTTTAGTGGTTCAGATGACTTTGAGCTAACGTCTTTGAATGACCTGTAAGAATAATCAGGCCTGAACTGAAAATGTGGGATTGGAGCTTCTTTCAGGCCAAACTCTCATGAATCACACTCCATTTCTCCTGCAGGAGAAAACCAAAAAGTGTTTTAAGAATTCTTCCTTAATGAAGGTGAAATTTTCACTTATTCTGAATAAAATACTTTAATTCTAGTTACAACATTTTGTCAAATGCAAAAGCAGGAAAACAAAGTAAAAAGGAAAGGGGAATGACAGGCCAGGTTTAAGCATTATTCAGAAAAAAGTTCAAGGAAAAGGAAGAGCTACTTTGCCTATGGATTAAGAGAGCTGCTCAGTGTACAGCAGACGCTACTCAGTATACCTGAGACCTATTTTTACCCCACATCTGTGTCCAGTCAGAAAAAAAAAAAAGGGGGGGGGCTGTAATAATCAGATAATACTGATAATCAGATAATACTAGGTGGTATTTTGGGATAAATTACTCCACCAATTTTGTTAACATGGTACTATTCTGGATTCTATTCCACTTTGTATATAGTAACTAAATACTAATTGGACCAGAGACTTGCATTCAAGTGTCTCACCTCTCAGCTCGTATTCCCTGAAAAAATAGAGCCTTTCTGTTTGTGTTTTGCTTTTTGTTTTGTTTGGTTTTCTATCATATTTATACATCAAATTCGATGTCTTAAAGAAAAAGAAGTGCAGCAAGTCACAAGCTGTAGGCTATTTTTTCAATGCCACTGAAACATGCTAATCACAGCGAACAATGCTGACATAATGCTGACACAATGCTGATACCTCCCAAGAGATTTTGGCATACCGGGGTTGAATCTAAGGTACGAACAAACCTAAAAAGTCCACATGATTTGAGAGAAACTTAATATGAAGAAAAGGATCATGCATACTGTCAAAATTAGTACATAGAATAAAGACAGAATGTCACATATGCAGAATCTGTCCCATGTCCATTTTTTTCCCCTGTTGATTTACAACTTCTAGTGGCCAGTTTTAAATTCTAATTTATTTTAAATCAGTATCTCACTCTTATCCTGGCAGGACAGAGAAAATTCTACTGAGATGAAACCGAGAAGGCTGCAAGCACATTGTTACTGTCACTAGGCTCTAAACTCCACATTAACTTCAATCATTGTACAAATCACTGAAACTTCTCTGCTGTTTCCTGATCCTGGTTCTTTCTTCATTCTTCTCTATTAGATGGAAAAGCTGTTGTGACTGTGTGGTTTAGCTTTCTTCTGCTCAATGCAGTCTTCATTCAACACCAGCATATTATTTTTTTCTTCTCTGTACTTGTAGAATCTCAACTCCCAATGAACCCTCCAATGAGGCAATAAGGCGTGAGTAGTAGCAGTGTGGTTAGTCAGTGGTTAGCACGAGGGCATAAATACCAGTTTTCTCTTTTATTTTCTTTTATTTTAGAAGTACATGGTTATTTCATATTAGTAAGAAACTTTCTGAGGTCTGTCAATAGACAGGGCTGCATATTTTATGTTTTTATGGTATTTTCAGTTTTGCTTCTATGTTGTTCCTAAGGTTGATAAAACTGCTGATTATTTACCCTCAAGTTCTATCAGATATGCTTTCTTGTGGCTACTGAGTATTAGTTCAAGGACTTAATTTGTCTGGCATTTTTTTATAATTAGGCAGTCTAATAATATACTAAAGTCTACTATTACATTTAATCTCCTTTGCCAGATTTGTACCTTAGAGTAAAACTGATTGCTGAAATCACCCACAATAATGTTCTTTTACTTGTTCTCATATCTTTCTACTATGAACTTTATGTATCCCAGACTCTTTTTTTTCACTTTGTAAATATATCCCATCACACATCTGATACAGAAGGAAAAATCATTTTATTATCCACTACTTCAGTGTTTATGATAAAATATATTCTCATGTGCAAAGCAGTCCAAGCTTTCATTACTTTCTCTAGTGAGCATAGAATTCCACATTACTTTTTCCATTGCTGAGGTTATGAAGCTCATAGTCCCTTTTCCTGCCTAAAATTTAAGATTTAATCTTTCACAGCATGTAATTTCTTTCTAAATAAATGATTGTAAATCGTAAAGCAAATGATGCCACTTTATGATTATCTTACAAATAGGAAAACCTTTTTATTTGTTTGTTTTAAATTAAAATCTGAGAGTCACTTGGAGTCCTTTTTTTGCAGTTTCATGTCACCTGTGGTAGATGATTGCAAATAATGTTCTTCTCTTAGAGTGGAAGAATTATGTAATTACAGGTTTTATAGTGGTTTAATGCAAGGTATTTTTAGGGGGGTTTGGCCATCTCGTTTACTTAAAATACTCTTCAGAGAAATTTCTGAATTTCTGAATCTGAAATTTTCAGTTTGAAGATATGATAGAGAGTTCTCTGAGTTTGCATAGATAAACAGGGCTATGCAATTTCCATAACAGAAGTTGTGGAAGTTGCAAAATTTAAGTAATTATTAATTTTGCTCCCTTTTTTGATCAGCTATTTTATAAAATACTAATTCATGGTTAAGACTACTGAGACTTATTTTTGAACAGTTTTCTAGATTTTCTAATATTTAATAAAGGGCTTGAGTCTCTAAATTAGATTTCACTCTTCTACCCAGTTGTTAGTTTTCATGGAAATTGTTGAAACACAATGTCTTTGATTTTACAGCTTTATAAAACTGGGCTGATATTGAATAATGGATTTGAAAATAATTTGAAGGAATCAAAGACACGTGGAATTAGACACCTATAGATACAGGCAGTGCACATATCTCCCTACTTTTTACAAAAGCTGCTTAAAATTAACTTATAAGCAGGACTACTCAATTGAATAGAAAAATCACGAATATGTTTTAAACAGATGTTACCCTTAGTAATACTTGATTGAGAAACTTCTCTTGTATTCTTCTGTATTATTTGCTAAAAAAAAAAAAGCAAATAAATTCAATATGAGAAATAGTTTTTGGAAACCACTTATTTGTTTGTTTACTGAATTTTGATGGAAAATGAGTTACATTTTATAACAGCTCCAATTATTTCACCATGAGACATAGAATACCATTAAAAGCATTTCACCAGAGCTGGCACTACGAATGCCTTAAAAAAGTCAAACAAACATTGAAGTAATTCACATGCCAGGTCACACAATGATACACAATAAAATTTTTTGTTTCTTAAGGAAACATTTACATTGCTAGTAAGCACAAGATATGTGATTCATCACATTTTCCTCAAAGTGTGCTTAGCCATATAAGCTACACAAATGGATACCCCATTTGTTGCCCATGGCTTACTATCTTGCAGGTTGTCACAGAAAAAGGAAGACTGGAAGCTAAGCACAAAAAAAAGTAGAATTACATCTTTGCTGTTGTGACATACCACCAGACTTTTTTGGTTTTTTTGTATTTAACCTCACAAGCATACTACAATGAACTTTGTTCTTCCCCAGAAAACTGAGATTAAGATTGAAAATTGGAAAGATGCTACACCTCAAAAATTATTATTTTATTTCTATCTTTCAGTAGACTCCGCAAACCTTTCTGTATCCCTTTGGAAGCACTTTAGGCAAAAATTACGGAAACTTGCATAAATTCTGTCTCCAGTACAGAACTGGTTAGATTTCATCATAAAAGTAGTAATAATAAAATATAACCGAGCAGATCAAGCCCCTGGAGGATAAACAGAACATCACCCCTGGAGATATTTATCCACTGAATAAATAAGGAAAGCAGAAATATCAGCTAAACACCCTACTACTGAATCATTTTGATATTTTTCGTGACACATTACAATTTAAAAATGTACATACAAACAAGCAGGAAAACTCCTGGAAGTAGTTTGGAGAAGTTTTATAACTCCTCTCTCTTCTTTATGAAACTGCATGTATAAATTCTCCTTTCAACCTGAAATAAAAAAGACCTTGGCTTGTGAAAGTACTAGAAATCTATGTGGTAAGAATAAGGCAGAAATGGGTATGTTTTATGGTACTCTTCATGACTTGTCATTTCAAAATTACCTTATATATCTGGCATAATATTCATTAAAGAAACCTATCTAGGAAAAGAAGATCTGCCTCCAAATTCAAAACTCTCAAATAGTTACTTCACAAATTGTTGTGGGAAGCTCTTAGGAACAAATTATTGGTACACAAATTTCCACACTGTAACTTTCTGGGAAGACAGGAGGAAAACTTGGGCAACTTACAAAATATGAAAAATGTAAATTTGAAGTAACTTTACTGAATGTGCAGTAGCTAACATCGTCATCTGTATAAACAGTACTGATAGACTCTTTTAAAGAAAATTATTTCTGCAGCTACTTCTCCAAATTTAAAGAGACAGAAAAAGGAAAAGTTGAAGACAGTGCTTCAATCCAACTTCCAAAACATTTTGTCTCACCTTCCAAAACGTTTATTACAGCAAAATTATCTTTGGCCTGGCAGTAGCTGTTCTTTTCAGATACTTCTTTCAAGTACTGATAGTTCATTATTCCTACAATAGGTATGTCAAATAGCTAAAGGGCAGTTCACCTGCACCTATGGACAGGCATCAGTATATCAGCTGCGCTTCATCCCTGCTGTGGAGATTATGCTTTTTTCTGGCTGTGATGAATAGTCTGCATTTCTAGGCTTTCCTAGTCAAGAGAATTAGAATATATCTTCTTGTTCCAAACAAATACTACTAGTCTTTAAAAAGCAATATCACAGAGGCTGTTTTATTCACTTGAGACTAGTACCTCTGAGCGCGTTCTGACTGACTCTGATATCAGAAAAATAAGCAACATCTGCTTACTCTATTTGCAGCATGTAAGGTGACTTGGAGAACAAATTTACTAAAAGCAGCATTCCTAACCCCAGAAATTAGAAACCATCTGAGCTGCTTAAAGAATGGAAGGCTGGTAGTTGTAGTATAATTGTTGCTTTCTTTCTAGCACTTTAAAGATCTGACATATTTTGTGACAAAATATTGTAAATGAAGAAATACTTTTCTTTTTCAAAAATACAAGATAGACTAATGGATCAGCCTAATAGCAGTTTACTTCCACAGCACATACCATGTTGGACACAGTCATAATTGAAAAAAAAAGCAAAGGTTACTTAACCAATAAGATCAGATTCTGGAAAGGAACAGGAATATCATCCGCACTAGTTTCTGAAATTGCATTCCAGTACAATAACTGGGAAAAGTGGCAAAGTGCTTCTTGATTTTCATATACAAAGAGTTTTCTCTGAATATTTAAGAAATATAGGAGCATATTTTCAATTAAAGGCACTGTTTAAAATCTAGGCATAACCAAAACTCCTCCTTGAAATTAGTAGCTTTAAAATAAGTCACCTTAGACCATTTCCATGATACAACTCACATTTGTGCCAGCAAGATATTTTGTATTTCAGACATAGAAGTCACTCAGGAAACACAAGTTTTTCTTATTCTATTAAAATGCCTAAAAAGTAAAACTTCAATTAGGCAGTTATATTGAGGTTATATGCTATGAAGTGCATTGCTGTCTGCAGTATTTTACATGGATCGTAATAATAAGAAACAACATAGACTGTAACTATTCATGCATATAGAGTTTTAGAGAACTATATTGAACCCTGTATATCTGTATTTTATATATTTGTATATATAATACATACACATATAAAACATATGAAGCATATATATATAGGGTCTACATAACCATGCACAGAGCTGAACAATGGAACACTTTGTTTCCTGCTGAAGGTATGGTTAATTTTTCTTTCTAAAAGTACATGCTGTTAATTCTGCAAAAGTACAGTTTACATAGCCATATCAACGTTATATAGGATAAAGCCTAGTATAACATAATGGATGCAATCTTTTACTTATTTAACAAGAACAGTAAAACTAAAGGGGCATATATTTTACACTCTAAGAATAAAGGTATTTTCCCGCCAAAATAAGAAATAATAATTTTTTACCAAAAGCTTTAATCTCCATTCTTTAGAAAATCCATTAGAGAAAAAAAATGCTTCAAATGAAGAAAAAGAAATATCTATGTTTCCTTCGGAAGATTTAATAACCAAAACACGTTCTTCTGAAAAGAAAAAAGTACTATGAGGCAGATGAGTTGAGAACCCTGGTTAGGACGTGAGACTTGCTGGAAGCTTCACAGCCTTCCAGCCTATTGATCAAGCCAGACTTCTTGGAGATCCTAGAAAAAATGTAATAAATTTTGTGTCTTCTGTCTTCTGGAAGCATGCTGTCCTGGTTTCAGCTTTAACAGTTGTTTTTTCTCCTTCCCAGTAGCTGGTGCAGTGCTGTGTTTTGGCTTTAGTCTGAGAACAGTGCTGATAACATACCGATGTTTTAGTTGTTGCTCAGTAGCGCTTAACCCTGATCAAGGACTTTTCAGTCTCTCATGCTCTGTCAGTGAGGAGGGGTGAGGAGGGACACAAGAAGCCAGAAGGGAGCAGAGACAGGACACCTGACCAAAACTAGCCAAAGGGGTATTCCATACCACAGCGCGTCATGCCCAGTATATAAACTGGGGGGAGTTACCTGGAAGGGACAGATCGCTCCTCGCATCTGGCTGGGTATCAGTCGGTGGGTGGTGAGCAGTTTTATTGTGCATCACTTGTGTTTATTGACTCATATTCTCTTTTCCCTTTTAGTTTTATACTCTCTTCTCTTGTTATTTCCAATATCATTATTATTCGTAGCAATAGTATTATATTGTACTTTAGTTATTGAACTGTTCTTATCTCAACCCATGGGGTTTACATTCTTTCTGACTGCTTGGTGCTGAGTTACTGGCTTGGGTTAAACCACAACAGTCATTTTTGGTGCCCAATGTGGGGCATGAAGGTTTGAGATAATAACAGATCTGAGCAGAGTGTGTCAAAACAAATTTGTTATAAGCATTCATTGTATTGGATTAATATTTACTGATCACAATGTTGATTTATTTGCTCTCGGAGTTGTTGCACTTGGTCTCAGAGTTTTGTTATGTCACACCTTACTTGCAGTCAGTATTTGCTGTTTTAGTGTTTATCAGCTTTGGGACCTGGGCTCAGGTTCTTGTTTTGTTGTACTTTATGATAGCAGCTTGTGATACTTGCTGAGAATTGATAGAATTATTGATCACAAAACTGATCTGGTATATATTCTCAGCATTGGCATCACTTCTATATTTTGAGAGCCATTTAATGCAAATTATTCATAAGAAGTCAATAGACCTCTTTCTTTTCCTTCTTGGAGGGCCAACCTATCCCGCACCTTCTCCACCTCTCTCCCTCAGGCTACTTACAATGGCATTTGAGAATTTTAAAGATTTTGGAATTTCACCAGAGGAGGAGGTGATGTGTGCTGAAGAGTCCCCACCATAAAATGAACTGTCAGAGGGTGAAAAGCAATATGCCTTGTTTACTGATGGGTCCTGCTGTATTGTGGGAAAGCATTGGAGATGGAAGGCAGCTGTGTGGAGTCCCTTGCAACAAGTTGTAGTAACTGCTGAAGGAGAGAGTGAATCGAATCAGTTTGCAGAGGTGAAAGCCATCCAGCTGGCCTTGGACATTGCTGAATGAGAGAAATGGCCAGTACTTTATCTCTATACTGCCTCATGGATGGTGGCAAATGCCCTGTGGAGGTGGTTGCACCAATGGAAGCAGAGCAACTGGCAACACAGAGGTAAACCCACCTGGGCTGTTGCACTGTGGCAAGGTATCGCTGCCCGGGTGCAGAACCTGGTTATGAATGTTTTTCCTGACAACTTGGTCAGAACTCTGAAAACTAAAGTAAGAAGAGTACCGTTAAAATGTGCGAATTCAAGACCCATAACGAAATAGAATGAAAACGCTAGGAAGAGCTAATTGGGATTTTTTTTTTTTTAACGTGTGGTGAAAACAGGAAGATACAGGGCAATAAATGTGTAGAGGAAGGAGAGACTATGCTTTGGAGAATTGGGGACCTTTTGGGATAGAGGTTTGGAGAGGCTCAGGATTGTCTGAGGGATACTGTTACGCACAGCTGTGTACTTCAGTCATATGTAGCGCCAATACTGGGGTTTCTGTGCCTTGTAAATATTACAGAATTAAAACCTAGAAAGAATAAATTCTAGATTATTTACATGAAGAGTGGTTATTCTTTCTTGTCTTTATGAACATTGAAGATTTGTGTAACATATCTCTATGATAAGCTATGTAATGCACAAGAGAAATTCCTACATGATGGTTTCATGATGCAGTGAGCACTGAGTAACGCATATTTATAAACCAAAATTAGGATTCAAATAAGTACAACAAATATTTATAACAGCATGATATTCTACTTTTACACAATAAATATTTTAATATTTACGTATAATTTTCAGTCTGTAAAACTGAAAAGTGTTATAATGTCATGTATCTTAAAATTATATACCTCGAAAGTGACAACCAGTTTTTTGATGGGAGGTTTTTCCTTTCTTCATAAGTATCAAGACTGCACTATTATTCAGGATATTATATATTTAGAGTCTTGACTACAAGCACAGTGGATGAATGAGAAAGGCACAGATGTGCAGTAGGATGAGAGACTACAATTTCTGATTGCAGACATGTAGGTATATGTCCTTTAATTACATTTTATCTCCAGGAGCAAAATGTCATACTACTGTAAACTTAATCCTTTTCTCCTTTTCTTTTTTTTTCCCCACACAGGGTTAAGTATGATTAAAAAACATGATTAAAGCAGAGTCTGTGTAAAGGAGGTGTTTACCTGCTTTCTTCAAAGCTAGATGTCTCTCAGTTCACCTCCCAGTGCTAATACTGCATGTCAGGTTTTCTTCACAGTTTTTGGAGCAGCACTCTATTACCATTTGCTCTCCATTTAAAAATCAATTTTGGCTAGCTAGCTGGTGATGCACAGCCCTTAGGCAGTGCATTTAGAGGCCAGTCACAAACACAGGACGCACCTCTGAACCTTATTTTCTAACTTCCTCTGACTAATACCAGACCTAGTTTTCTGATAATTGAAATTGTTTTCATGGACCATGAATAGCTCTGCACATATGCGTGATTTATAACTTTATTTATTATTTCAGCTTCCTTTTTGCAAATTGACTGATGTCAGTTGCTGAATTTCCTAAACATTTTGTAAATACATTCCCCTCTGGAAGAGAAACATGCTAACTGCTTAAGCAGCATCACAAGAGACAAGAAGAGAATTATTTGAGGTGTGTAGTACTGAAATTCTATATTTTCTCTCAGCTATAAAACAATATTTAAAAACAAATTTTCTCTAAATTAGGGATATTTGGAATTAGGAAGTAAGGTAGCTGGCACTGACTTCCAGAAGGAATGCAATTGAGACATCAGTTGACTCCAAATTATGCTATGGTATTCCTGTTGTTATACTGTATATCCTGACACTTAAGTGACCATATTCTCTGCTCTCTTGTGAGTCCAATGTTCAATTTGTTGACTTAAGATTTTGCAGAATGTTTCAGGAGGAAGAGGGAAAACACATTAAAAAATTGAGTACAGAAAACTATGTGGACAACTCTGGAGGACAGAAATTTGGTATTTAAGAAGGCTCTAACCTAAGTATTGGTATGTCAGGTTCTACTACAAATGTAAAGGAATAAATACAAATCTCATTGAAATTCAAACTAAATTGACTCAAAGAGCTTCTTACCATTACTACTGATTTACATTCTGACATTTCTGTAAAAGATTGTTCTGAATCTCAGTTTCTAAAAATGTTCTTGGTGATACAGTAGAGACAAAAATATAGGCAAGGCAACCAAACCGTGACTTGAGAGAAGATGGGCAGGCTCCAGCTAGTCAGTATCCTGTTTCAAACACTGCCCAACAGCAAATATCTAAGGAAGATTATAACAGTAAGGTATACCTTGTCCTTTCTGATTTGTCTTGAAACCAAGACTATTCAAACAGAATTTCTAGTTCTCCATGTAAGCTTTGTATATTTGATAATCTACTGGGTCAATCCAATACTGCCAGTAATAGTAATGGAACCAATCTACTCATCCTGATTGCTCTAAAAAACAATGTCAACTGTGTGATACAGAATCAGTTCCTTGTTTGAACCGGAAATACTGGGGAAAACTTCTAGCTTTCAGACCAGCATATCACTTCTTATCAGATAGCATCTGCTGTTAGAACACGTCTTTGAGTAGTTTCCAGAAACCACAATTTATACAGCCTCACAGTCTTCATGGCCAGTGGATTTACCACAGTGGAATCATCCAAGAGGCTAGAAAGTAAGGCTATGCTTTCCTGGCCAACTGCCAATAATAATAGAGTCTTCCACACTGAAACTTCTGCTGCACCCCAAACTCCAGGAATTGCTAAATACAAATCTGAAAATCTGTGAAACTGCCGTGTGCACTAATATAAACTGTATCCAGATGAATTCCCAGAATCAGCAGGAATCTCTTTCCATTCTTTGCTATTCCGAAAGGTAAGGTTTGTGAATGACCCTCTGGAGAAGACCAACATGTTATTATATTGTCATTCAGTCTTGGATTCATAATTCAAAAAGTTACATCAGAAAATGGATAAGAAAATACTAAAATGTAATTAATGGATAAGAAAATATTAAAATGTTTAATTTAAGGACCTTGGAAATGAAGTTTTTCCATCTAATGACTAAAATATGCATATGTATAAAATACTCCAACTTGATTTCATGATTGAATCCTATGGCTGAGTTCCAGTTTGTCTACAGGCAAACTAGTCTCTTTACTTACTTTTCTGTCACCAAACACAGCTTTTGAAGTTCTCATCCTAACATGGAAAGAAAGGAATTCAGTATTCAGATAACATTATTGTCTTTTAAAAGTTTTATAGGCATGCTGTTTTCTTGTCTGAACAATGTGGATAAAATACTCTTGTCCGCTACTTTTCTAGATATCAGGCTCACTCCTAAGATCCCTTTCACTCAGTGGCTGCCCTGAAATTGGTGAAAATAATTTTGAAACAGAATTTGTTATCTTCCGATAAAGGTGTGGCATCATTAACATCTTCTAAAAATTAATAGAGAAGAAAAACACAATAACGCAAGTTTGTTGGTTTTTTTGGTTGTTTTTTTTTTTAATGGTATAGTTTTTGTTCTGCTATTATGTTTAGGAATTCAGATATTTCTTGTGGCTTTTATTATCATAAAGGCTAATAAATGACAGTGGTGAGGCTAAGGAAAAACAGCTGTTTTGTCATTTAATATAACACTCTTCAGATTAGAGTGATAGATAAATGGAAGAACCTGGAAAAAAACCCTGAACTGTACGTGTCTTACCACACAAAAATGGTACGTAGAAAAATTGTTGGAATTAAAGATGTAATATTATAATTCTAACTAACACAAATATGATTTAGTAAATCTTGTTTACACATGCAGATGGTTTTGTTAATTACATTTTTAATACAGCTGATTTGCATCAATGCTGCTGACTGCAAAGTACAGGAAAAAGTATGTAGAAAAGTGCTCTAAAAATGTAGCAAAAATGCTCTAAAGCAAAAATCCTCTAAAACATTTTTGGGCTGCTAGGCAAACATTTCCTTAATTATGGTCTAAGTAATATTAGTTATCCATGAATAAGGAGATACAGGACTCTATAACATTACCTATCAGCTAAGTATTCAGAATAAAGTTACATATAATATTTCAGTCCTAATCAAACTTTTCAGGTTACTAAATATTCTGAAATATAAAATATTTATTTTCAAAAATTTTAATGTTTTCTATGGTTGACTTTGTTCTTTACAAATTTCTAATGCAGTTCAGTCTTGTTATTGTTCAGGTCATTTTTCTCTTCCTCTTGAAATATCATCTCTGAGCTTTTTTTACTGTTATCTCCTTTATTGTGCTGAAGGTTATGCCTAATATCATAAAGCCACTAATGGTAGGTTTGTTTTCTGTGATCTCTGTTTTAATAGCTAAAGGCTATTGAGCTACACTGATACATAGGTGAAGAAGCTTTAAAATCTAACAATAATTATGTAGCAACAAGTTATTAAGATAAATATACAAGTGAGGACTTCCAGTATTTTTATATGCCAGAATCACTCTAAGCATCGAGAAAACAGCAAAAGAAACAAGTCTCCGCACAATATGACAGAAAGCACTGACACTCCTGTAATGGGCACCTAGCACCCTAACCTCTCCCTTTGCACGGGCTCAGCAGATAGCTAGAAGCAATTAGCTGCCTATGGCCAAGGGCTCACATGCAGCAGTTGGTGGTGTTTCAGAGGGACAGGCTGGGGTGAGGATATAGCAGGGAGAAGATTATGACAAAGTACAAGCAATGAAGGTGAGAAATAGCAAGAAAGTTTAATGGATGGTTATTGGGGTGGGGGTCAGGGAGAGGCTGGGTCTACTTTCTTCTTTTGTTTGGAGTTAAATGGATAAATAAACTATCTTATTTTATGTAATGGCAGCCCCTACGTGTGCATGATCCTGAGCTTTGGTCCTTCTTTTGTGTATCTTTCTTAAAATCTCCAAGGGACAAGAAGAGATCTGCTATGTCAAGCTCTGATTCTGTAAATATTAAAATTATCCTTTGATGTTACTTAGTTATGAACATGCTGGTATACTTTGAAATACAGTAAGAGAGGCTATTAGCATAGCAGGAGCATAAGTCTTGCCTGTAGTGTAAATGCAATTTTTTGTCTTTGGAGGATAGCGGCTGTAGTACTAAGGAGCTTTGGAGAACACTTCATCACCCATTTTCAGTGAAAGAGGGTGATAGCATTAGCAACAGCTGCGCAAGAAACAAGCTTGTATGGAAATGTAAAAAAAATAAATACCTCTCATGAAAAGAACAAGCTGGCTTTGCGAAAGTAGGTAATGTACAGCCACAGGGAAAAGTATTTTCTATATACAAGGGTTCTTTCTAAATATTTTTTTCTTGAAAAAGGAAAATAATGCTAAGCAACATGGCCCAGACTTTGAACTTGAAAACATTCAAATTCAGCAGTATAGATCCCATTGTTTACATATTTTGCTCCAAAGGCATAATACGTTCCCCTATCCAATAAGCTGAAGTGAAAGCTATATGAAGATTCACTGCTAAATTGGTGAGCAGAATTTCACTCTAAAGCCACCCATCTCTGGGCCCTGGCTCCCTGGCTAAAGACTCCCAGAATCCACCTCTTTGTGATTCTGAACATGGACCTCCTCTCCAACTCTCCTGTTGTTCTAAGGAACCAAGCAAGTCCTGGGTCTCTCTTTTTAAATACGAATGCGGAAGGACCTAATGGTAGATCCAAGATATCAACTTGGATGGCCCCCATGGTAAAAGCTGTGTTGTGGGCTTCGCGTTCCCTGAATGCTGAGAAGTGTCCTAAATGTTAAACTCTAGCTTCAGATTGAATGGAAGTAAACCTCAATGCTTTCTATTGTGCCCCTGTACAGAAATTATCAGTGATTTAAGTGGCTTCTCCTTGACTTTCTATCCTGGTAATAGGGACATTTGGGCAGGATGGAGAGTTTATTTGCTTTAGTAACTGCTCTCAGGATTGTTGATGGCCTACTTTAAACTCTCATTATACTGATTTCAGGAGCAAACAAGCTTAGAAATAGTTTTGGGAGCAGATAATTCAGAACTCCCTTGCTACCAGTTAAGTGCCTGGAATACTCTCTGTGCCTCTTCTGTGTGTTCTTGCTGTAGCTCTCTCTGGTCCTAAATATCCTGAGTAAGTTATTGTATAATAGCTTCCCTCCATCCCACATCGTGGTGATGAGGGAATGAGGTGGGGTTAAATTTCTCTGCCGACAGATATAACTTTATTATTTGTGTTACTTTCTAACAATTATTTTTTTCTGTGTATAGTTTATGTTATGCTGTCCAAAGTAAATTTGGCATCATTTAAAACAAATGGTCTCTTCTTTTTGACAGAGATATTCCATCCAATTTAGGCAATATGTAATAAATAAAATAAACACTGTAAAGATATAGACGGGATGGAAAAACATTATGCATTTTTGGTGTGGAGCTCATTAAAACAGTTTAAATGACACTTCACAAAACCAGTGACCCCGTCTTCATTAGCATATTGTTGAGAGGGATTAATGAAGGAAAAGTAGAACAGACTACAGAGAAACATCAAATCTCCATATAAAATCATTGCTGCCACTTGCTCTGTGCTGTGTTACACTCCAAATTTCATGGCAGAAGGCTGTACTTGCCCTTTACTCTTGTGTTTCTCTCGTGCCTTTTTTTTTTTTTAATCTTTTATGCAGTGCAAAACACACAGAGAAGTGTATGTATTTGGAGGCAAGTTCACATAGAAAAACAAAATATAAAATTAGCACTTCTGGGACAAAACTTCCCTTAACAGACTGCTTTACCTCTCATCATTTCCATACTACTGCCATTCACTGTCATATTTGCTGTCATTTTCATGATCAGCAGCGACTTGAAACTGATGGGAGACATAACTGGCAATGATGTGGATTTCTCCTTTGCCTTTGTGTGTGTGTGCATAGAGGTTTTGTGATTTTTCTCCCTTGACAGAACTTTTTTTCTGCAGAAAGCAGAGCAAAACATTAATTTGAACATGATGAACCTTACTCAAGTTCATTTTGATATGCAGTCCTCAGTCACGTAGCATAAAAACTGACAGAGACTATTTTAAATTAATTAGAATTCATGTGCTAAAGGTGTGTAACTAATTATTGGATGTTAATGTCAGAACATTATGAATATCCTACCTTTATCGTTATTATTACATGAAACAGATTTTCTTGGGCAGCCTTAAAACCAAAATTTTAATGTCTACTTGACACTAAATCTCAAAAAAAAAAAAGGAAGAAAATATTTATAATACACTTATTTTTAATAAAAGGAAAAAAATGCCAGAACTGTATTGCCTCATTGCTCGTATTTTTTTCCTCATTTGTTTGAGTAACTCCAATATAAGGGAAGGTTAAAACTGTAATTAATCTGTAATTAAACTTATAAGTGAACTCATGTGGAGATCATAATATTTTTGTTTTCTGCAAGACACCATTGCTTTCAGAAGTAGACTTATTATAGTCTCAAAATGTAACTGGGCAACTCAACTAAAACAACAGAACTGAAGTAAGGTTCTTTAATCAGAAACCTGCCACCTAGTATTACTAATAACAGTGGAGAGGGAGTAAGAGCAGCAGTCATTATTCCATTTTCCTTCTTTCATTTTAGTATAGTTCATACTTTGGAATAGCAACCTCTTTGTGAGGGATGCACGCATTAAACACAAGAAATAAGGTGATACTGTAATGTTTTTGTAAATAACAGCTTTACTTACAAGTTGACTTAAAAATTTGAAAAAGAAAGTATTCCCCTTTGTTGTGTGTTTTCATTTTTTGACTTAAAAACACATTTCAAAAGATAAAATTTATGTACTAAAGAAAGGACAAATTGTAATAGGACTTGCTTCCTTCTAAGATATATATATCTGGGTATTTTCAGGACCTTTTTGTACTTCACTGAGCCATGGGGTTTGGCTTGAAAAGATGATTTACAAAGTGCACAACTTCTTAATTTATCCCACATGTGTTGCAGTAGCCCCAGCAATGGTCTTACTCAGGGTACAGGTTCAAATGTCAGCTAAAGGACTGCCTGCCCCCGACAGGACTCTGCTTTTGTAATGCTTTCCTTATGCAGCTGGTGGTGTTCAACCAGAGCATTTAAATGAGCTAAATCAGCATTGAATGAGTCAGTGGTTTTGATGGGGTTAATTTCCTTTTAGTTTAGCTCCTTGGCTAATTTCCCTGCGTGGTCAGATGAGCGTGGTGGTGGCAGAAGGAAGGTGGAGAGAGCTTGATCACAGGGGCAGAGACAGGATTGAGCCCACCACAGGGAGGGAATGGAATGCGGTGGATGTCATTGGACTGTCTTTAATGTAAAACTATTTGTGTCTTCAATGTAAAACTCTTTGCATCTTCAATTCATCTTTTCTGAGTCAAATGTGTACAGCAGATCATTGAAGCATCTGTTAAGTTTTCTAAAACTGAACAGAAAGCAAAGAGTTTAAAAAGGAATATAGCAGAATTAATTCTTTTGGAATTCAGATGATAGAATTTTGAAAAGGATAATGTATCCTTTTGATACTCCTGTTTTGCTTTCATTACCCCAAAGTATACACTTCTTTTAATTAGCATTTGATGCTGAAATACGTTTTCTTCTCTGTGAACCCTGTAAAGAGTTTATCTGAATATGTGCAATTATTTTAAAATCTTTGTTAAATTCATTTGAAGTCTTATAATTTGTCCTGCATATATTGCCTATTTGTGAATTTGTGTACTGCAAATAAGAACTTTCTTTCTCTTCTTTCCTTCCTTTCTGACCATGATTATCGGCCAATTTTCACTTTCACAGTTGCACTCAATGTTACTATGTTCTCTCTAGTTCCCAGGTGGTCACATAGCTGCGGCTTAGGTAGTACTGAATGCTTTAACTTTATTCAAAATACTATGAGAATCAGACATATTAACAAGTACAAAAAATTAACTAATCAATAATTAATTATTATTTTAAAATGATATTAACAAAAAAAATAATAATAGAAAAATTCAAGTATGGCATTCTGTGGAGTAACAGTGGAATGAATCTGATCTTAAGATCCAGGTAAAGAAACAAACATGTTGAACTAGAGATCTTTCAGTTAGGACAAATCATGAGAAATTTTATTCCCTTGCTACATCTAAAAAAGAATTTTAAGACAGCCCAATTTGGAAATCTTTGAATACAGTGATAGTACAGAATGGTATGGACTATATCCTTTTTCCTGAAGACTTTTTTTTCTTCTAAACTTTGAGTTTGTAACAGTTAAGTACCCAGTGACAATAGTTTTCAAAAAAACCTGTGGGGCAGAACATGTGTTTTAAATCTGGATATCTTGACTTCTTGTGGCTAGAAAGACACATGTAGAACAACTTCAAAGAGTAATTTAGCTTCACAGTAATTGTGACAAACTGAGCAGGTCATTGAAGCAATTACTTTCAGATAGGTGACCTTCTTCGTAATTTATATACAGTTGCTTTGGTATTATATGCCTTAACTTATGCACTTCACTTCTATTTTCTTCGATAAGAAAGTTAGTTAAAATTCATTTATGACTCTCTGTGAATTTGATGGTTCCAGGCCAGGGGACAGGTATAACTTGTTTCCTTTGAAAGCTTTTGCATTTTCAGCTGCACCAGCTCAGATATTACAAATATGCTCTAAAAAAGTCTGGGTCTTGAGGAAATTTGTACTCTGGTTAGTTTTCTTCAAAGCTATTTTTTGAGAGCTTTGTTCCATTTGCAGCTACACCTCCATTTAAATCACAAAGAGTCCATTTCTTGCAATAAAGTGGTAACTGGAAGAATTTCTCGCCTGGATCTGAAGCTGAAAGACAGTTAATGCAGAGCTGTGCGTTTAACTGATCTTGGCTTATGTGTGAAAGTACTGGAAGAAGAGCTACTGTGCATTATGCAACTAGTTGCTAATGATTAAATAGGTTCGCTGACTTGAAAGATGCCTAAACTGGCAAAAGTGGTATGATTTGATTGCCTTAAATACAAGTTGCATTTTCAGTCAATTGTGTGAAATGTAATTGAAAGTTAACAGTTTCAGAAAAATAGTAACAAAACCAAATTTGGATAAGGCAATAAAAGGCTGCTCCATTGAGTAGCTATCTTATGATATAGTGCAAAGAAGCTGCATTGCATGGATGCTTTAATCTCAAGTTGGATAACTTGTTGAAACAATTTTTTATACAAATACAGAAGGAATTAAGTTGGAGCAAAATTCTAGCACTAGGTTCTTGCTAAGTCATCCATTAAACTGTTTGACAAGAGGTGGATGACTTGAAGTACATTAGAGACCTACAGGGAAATGGATTCATGTTTCTTATGTAACTGTGAACTTTTGGGGTTTTTTTTGCTTTTAAACTGTATATCACATGATGTTACTGTTTCAGAGCTCAGTTAATACATGTCAGTGAGAAAGTAAACTTACAGGGGTTTAAATAGATCTAGTAAATAATCCTGTCAGAGCAATTGCTAGTAGGTGTGCTGCTGGAGAAAGAGAATGTGTTGAAAGTAAATTGTGATTTAAGAACACCACTGGTTCTTAAAACAGGTATTAACTCACCTGGTTCAGCAAGCACATGGGCAAAACAACAGAATAGATTACGGGTAAGTAACAAAAAAAAAAAAAAAATGAAGGAGTGATAAGAAACAGATTTTTTCTTTTAAAAATTTATGCTAGTTTAACAGTTATGTTAGTTTAACAGTTTGAAGTTTAATTTTTTTATAACAAATGAAGAAATTTTATTGAAATTAATGCCATGATGGTGAGAAGTAGATCTCATATGCAGTTCTTCCTATTTTGTTCTTAGTTATTATCCAGTAAAACTTTCTATTTTAAGTAATGTAGATATTTTTGAAAGATAATGTATTAAAAGGTTTTCTCTTTTTTATTATTCTTTCTTTTCTAATTCTTGTTTTGTACATGGCCCTTAGGTGTCATGTCATTTGTATCTGATAAATGTTAGAGAATAGGAGAAATAGGCTTCTATCAACAAACAGAAGCAAGATGGTAAGTGACAAAGACTATAAATCCTTAGGAATAACTTCTATAAGCGTTGTTCTATTAATTCTGCTGACAGCATATTTTTCAATATTACTGTGCCCCAACTTTTTCCCTGTAAGAGCAGAGTGGTAGGAATATTGCATTTATACCCCTGTAGACACATGGTAAGAGCCACTTATTCTAAAATACTGCAGACACTATGGAAATGCTTCTGGAAAGAGAAACTTTTGAATTTCTGCCCATACTTCAGCTCTAACATCCTCACTAGCAAGAATGCTTGTAAGCAACTGTGGAAGATGAGGATTCCCTCCTCTTGTTCTGGTGGATCCATTACTTCACTTTGAGTGTTATTTATCATGATCCAGAGTAACTTACGTGAATTCTTAAACTTTCTAAAACATAAATATTAAGGCCTTATTTCTGAATTATATTAGATAGCTTATATTAATGCTATGGTGTAATTGTTGCCTGTTCTCTCACACCATACATGACAAATAGGTAGCTAAACTTTGCACGTGTGTTTTAATACAACTATCTTGTGTAACTGAAGAAGATGAAAACAGACAAGAAAATACCTGTTGGAATGAAAACTCTAGTTGTGTAGCCAGCTGAGGAATGAGAGGAGGAAATATCTTCTTGATGCTTCTTCATCCAACATTTAGAAATAGCCATCATTAGCTTGTCCATTGGGTTACCTGGTTGATTGGTGTCCTTTTGTGCTTTCTGGGGTACTTTATACCAATGCAAAAGGAGAAAGAATAGTTCATGTTTACAATGAATTCACTTGGGATTTACAGACAGATGGTCACTGTAAGTTGCAGTTCACTATATCACGCATGTGTTTGAAAGTCTTTGGTGGAGAGCAACTTCAGGGTTTGCTCACTGTCTTTGTAGAGATCAAGTTACTATCAATCTTTACGCCACAAATGCCCAGCAGTATAGGCAGGGAAACCATCACTTAATGCGAGAAGAAACAACCGTTAATTAAATGGAAGGGAACTTACAAAGCTAACATAAGATTTGAGCTGATAGAAACCAGTAACTGGCAAGACAGTCATGCAGTGGCTTTTTTAAAGCAACTGTGTAAGGGTGATACTTCCTTAACAAAGTGAAGGTTATACAATTCTATTGACAAGTGATTCAGATATGTAGCAATACAGGAATAAATACACTTTCAAAGTTGTGTTTTCCAGCAGAATTGTTGCTCTAGCTTGCAGATTGTGATTTGTTGTCTTCTACTTGTAAAACTTTACAGTGAATGCTGTTTGGTATAGTATCTAATGAATAACAAAGTAGGCCAGAAAGCTAATACAAAGAAAGTATTTTTGCAATGAAAAAAAATTTTTGCTCCTTAGACAATATGTAGCACATAAATAAAGACCTTGGATTACACGGTTTGCAGTGACAAATAAGATTTTACAGGGAAGTTAGGGTTTCCAGGAGACCATCAATCAGTATTTTATTGTTTTTCCATGACGCCTAATGTCACCAGTTGTCAATGAACCATCATTACTGATTCTCTTGAGGGAATCTGTGAAGTTGCTTTATGTGCAATAAGAGTGATTGTTTGGTGTGTTTTGTAAATATGCTCTTATTTAACGTCCTTTTCAGCACAGATCATAGGCTTACTAAGGGTTGAGACCAGTGATGATAATAAATATGTACAGAAACTACAGTTCTATATATTATGCATAGTTCTGTTCTTGTACTTTGGTAATTGTTAATTATATGCTGAATATGCTGGTATGATTCTTATCTTTCACTGTATTTTTTAAAATCAATATATATTTTGCCACGAATTGCAGAGGGGAGGTGGCAAAATATTGTGGTTTCTGCCACTTGACAGTGGGCTTTGAATGCTAATTATTTCTGATTAAAACATTATTTTCCAAATCCTTATTTAAATGAGTTGGTTCATCTTTATGATGCTTTATTAACCATTATTATAAATTTAGACAAATTGCTACTTACGCAAGAGTGAGCATATAACCACTTATTTCTTCTTGCAAGGTTAGAATTTTTGAATGAAAAATGATAATTTCTTTCCTTTTTGGAGCTAAGCATCTGCTTGAAAGAGATGCCTTTCTTCAGTCAAAATCTTCCTACTTTTTTTAAAAAAAGACTGTCTTGTTTTACTGAAAAGTCACTTACAAAAAAGTGAAAAGTTATTTTAAAATCTTCCAAACTTGCTAAAGATTACTGCTTAATAAAATATTTTTTCTTGTCCTCTATTGGCTTCCATGTCATTCGCTTGATCTTTATTGGAAAACCATAGTTGTTGTAAATTTTAACTACTATTAATATTATATTTTTTCATTAAAGGAAGGTAAGATTTGTCTGCTAGTAGGTGTATCTTTGGAAAAAATTGAAAAATTTAGGAAAAATAAATGAAATTGTTTGCAAGACTAGTAAAATACTAAAGTTAATGTTATCACTTCCATTCATTATCATGTTGCAGGACTGAAGAACCATAGATGTTTTTAGAAATCAAAACAGAAGGACAAAGCTGTTGAAATATCATGAAGTTGATCTAAATGAAGCCTCAACAATGTGAATTAAAATGATGTGAATAAAAAGTGTCATCTAGTTGCAGATGTAGGGCACTGGATATAATGCGAAATCAGAAAAGTGAAAGGATTCTTACTACAGTAAATTGCATTTTCTCTTGGTTCAATAGGGTTAATTTGAAACTGGTTCATTTATTTTTGTGCTTAGTTATCCAGCTCTGAGGAGCAACAACTTCTGATGAAGTGGCTGGAAGTTGCAAATGTCAGCATCAAAACTATCATCTATATAGCAGGAGTGATAAGGAAGATGTTTCCTCAGCTATATTGTTTAATAGTTGTATTTACATCTTATCATTTCCATCTTAGCAGTTGTAAGCATAGTTTAGGATGTCTTAAGTAATTTTCAAAAGAACTTTTAGGATTTTTCAATTCCCCTCCTCCCCCTCCCCCATCTATACACTGAATTAAAGAAGACAAACCCAAAACACTTAAATATATGTTTCCTTTTAGGGATGTGAATAAATGCTAAAATTAATGTTTAAATAAGAGACCTTGAATAGTCACAGAATATTAGATTTCCCTTATCTCTCATATTTTTAGTTTGTTAGCTAATTGGTGAGGTTCTCTTTCATAAGGATTTTAACTGGAGTACTTTGAGTTAGTTATTTGATTTTTCTCTTTTAGCAATTGAACTTCAAAAATTAAGATTTTTTAGTCTTTTTTTTTTTTTAGTCTTTTTTTTTTTTTTTCCTTCAAGTGTAGTTGGGCCAGGACATGCAGCTTTTTCTGCGAAAAATACTATTAATTGAATTCAAATTCTCATCTTCATTTGTATGGATTTTCTTGGCCTATGTTTTATTAATATTAAATTAATATTTGGTTCTATTCTTGAATCCACATCCTAAAGGTATATGAAGCTAAAAAAATTCTGATAACATTAGATAACAATTAGATAGCTCTAGAAACAATACAATGTAAATGTATTTATCTGGACTGGGATATTTACAGACTTTCTCTAATAACCCATGATTTATTTTTTGACACCAGAAAACTAGTTAAAATAACATTTCTCCAATACAGGAAGTAAGGAAAGTTTCACTTTGATTATTAAAAGTCAAAAGGAAAGAAAAGAATAAATGTTGTCATCGTTTTTGTCTCTCCTTTTTTAAAAATGCAGTAATTGACATACAGATAGAAAGAGGGTTTTTTGCTAGCTATCATCTCCATTGTTTACTAGTAAATTGGATACTGTATTGTATCGATACAGTAACAAGTGCTCTCATTTATTTTGGTTCTTTTTGCTTGCTACAAAGGATTTTAACTAAACACAGATCACAAACTATGGAGATAACGATGTGAAAATGATGTGAAGGTTTTGCAGTTCTTGGAATTATTCCTAAACTAAAATGCCAGTGTAAACTTACACACTGTGTATTTTCTCATGTGCATAGTCTCAGCAGTTATCTCAAGCTCTTGAAAAGACATTTCATGACTTTCTTAGGGTTTCATTGTATTAGACAGTCATTGTTATACTTCTCTTATCAAAGATGGCTTTGAAAACCCAAGGTGTTTCTTATTACTCAGAACCAGAATGACATCACACTTTTCCATTGCCACGTTTATTCAGATGTTTCTAATGGTTTTTTTTTGCCATTGCTACTTTCTATCCCAGACAAATTGTATAGGACAATCTGACAAATCATAGATGATTTGTGCAGATAAGTATGTTTATTGGTGAATTTGTTTTCACACATTGGATTTCTGGATGCAACTGATCTGTATAGACAGTGCTTAATGCACCCACTGCATATTCTTGGCTTTCCATGCTCATCCTAAAGCCAGGTGATCTCCCACATGGCTCAATTTATCTTTCAATGGGAGAGTTTGTGAATTCTACTTCACCCTTTACTGTAAGACAGTGATTTGAAATTAACCCTTCCTAGTATTTTTTTTGAGGTTTAAGAAAATGTCAGGAGAGAGAATTGTCTTAATACCAAAACTAATAACCTATGAATAAGAGAATTAGTGGTTTTTTTGTTTTAATTAGAGTGTAGATAAGAACTGTAATATTCAGATGTAATATTAGATCTCCTCCTTCAACCATTCTGCTAGGGTACTTTTATTCCCTGAGAAATTACATGTATTGAATTTTTGTTTTATTCATAAGAATCTGCATTCTTACTTCATTTTTAAGCAGTTTCTAACACACAGCCAAGATCAGTCCTATAATCACTGTGCAGTGCATTGTGGGATTTCTATACAGAATATCTAACAGGAAGAGCAGAGAAAATCTCAGCACAGGTAAAAATGTAAACCATTGTGCTAGAGGAGGAGAATTGTGTCCTCAATCATTAGGTTTTTAAGTAAATACACTCTTGAAGGATCTGAAACTGCTTCTGTCCTTGTGCTGTGGTGGAGAGCCAAAAATAATGAACAAATAAAATAGGCAGTGGTATGGAAATGGGGAAAATTTGGAAAGTGTTGACAGAATGTGGAATTTATTTTGCTTTGCCAAGAAAATCTATTCCACATTGAAAATATGCCATTCTCTGTACTGTGATAAGGGGGGAAGAAAAGAATTAAATCAAACTAGCAAAGTCAGCAAAATTAACAAATGGATTTTTATATGAAGTGATAACAGGAGTTTTAACATGAAATGTGTCTGGTATATGCTTCTAACCTATGTGCTTCAGTTGTTATGCTGTTATGAAGATGATGAGGGTTTTTTTAGATGTGTTTCTCAGCAAATTACAATGTGAGAAGTGGAGTATGTGCTTAAAATGGGCTTCTGTGCAACTTTTTTTCTCAACTTAACTTAGAAAATCAGCTGAAGTATGAACTGACAGACTCTAACCTACAGTACTGACCCTAGACAGCATAGAAAACAGACAGTAAATTCATGGCTTGCTAACTGATCTTGCAGTTGGGACACAGGAGCAGAGTGTTATTTTCTTTATATTTTCATAGTAGGTGAAAAAATAAAATCTTTAATAAAACCCCTTAATTCATCAGTACCTGACACTTCAATAAACCAACAAAACTATTTTCACTAAAGATCGCTTTATTTTTCCCTGTTCCTAAAGCAAAATTCTATTAGCCAACTTCTGTGGGGTTTTTTTTTAGTAACCTTTTTTTTCCTACCACTGAAATGAAACAGAGAAATCTTCTCTGAACTGATGATAAAAGGATCCACAACTCTTATAGTGTGATAAATGACCAGCAGCTAACTTTCTTTTGTAAAGTTCTGTAAGGCAATAAACTCATGTGTTCCACATTTTTAATAAAATCCTGACCTTATCTGAAAGAAGACAGATACTTTACTGAGAGATAGTTTACAAGCCATTGCACATTCATCTGTGTTAAAAAACATGAAGTGTTTTGTAATTTTTTTTACTTGAATGGTGGGCTGGAAAAACTATTGTGATTCATTTTGTTCTCAAGGTTGAATATTCATTGATGCCAACTTCCAAGTTGTTTTGAAAGAAATCTTATATATTAATGGAGAAGGATGTTTGGAGTGAAAACAAACTACTTGTCTGGTGACAATTATTTTTGCATGGGTAAACATGCTGTGATCTCCTGGGTTCAGCTACCTTCCCAGTTGTTATTAGCCTGTTCACAGCTACCTACTTCCAGTGACAGTTAAATTTTTTTTCTCGGAGTCTGGTAACTGCACTACTCTAGTATTTTTTGTGATGAATAGCAAAGTTTTCTTGAGAATAAAATACTCCTCTCTTTTCCTTACTCCTTACATTTTGTATTTTTCTCTGAATGTTTCATAGTTGAGGAGTGTCCAAGTGTGATATGACGGTGTCCTTAGTTCATTGACATATCATGAAGTTGAACTTAACCCCTTCTGCTTCAGCTAATATTCTTCTTGCTCTTAAGGGTTCAGAAACTTTTCTATTAAGTGTCTACCCGATGTCTGCGCCAGCTGGCCCAAGATTTGTTGTTTCAGCTGCAGGCATAAGAAATAGTTGTGTTTCCGAGCCACACCTCCTTCCCTCAACTTTTCCCCTGGCTTTGACTAGCCAGTGAGTTTACTACAGGAAAAATCCCAGCAATTGGTTCCATAAAGGGGATAAAGGATTATAAAGGAAATATTACCATTAAAATTGGCCCAAAAAATTATAATGTTGGAATGAAAGCAATAATCTAACAAATAATAATAGACTGGTGAATTATATGAAAACAACATGCAGACCTGACTTTCATAAAGAAGGACCTCTTTATTCTATTCCGTTTACTGAGTCCTGCTAAGTTGTGCCCATGTTAAGTCATTGAAATACTTCAAATGATATTGTTATAATACATAACTGTGAAGACAGTACTTTCATCTTAATTATGCATATATTTTGCATTTGTAGATATCATAGAATCATAGAATCAACTAGGTTGGAAAAGACCTTTAAGATCATCACATCCAACCATTATCTCAGGACTGCCAAGTCCACGACTAAATCACGTCACTAAGGGCCTCATCTACACAGTTTCTGAACACTTCCAGAGACGGCGATTCCACCACTTTCCTGGGCAGCCTGTTCCAATGCCTAACTACCCTCTTGGTGCAGAATTTTTTCCTAATATCCAATCTAAACCTCCCCTGGCACAGCTTGAGGCTGTTACATCTAGCCCTTGTTACTTGGGAAAAAAGATCAGCCACCTCCCATCCTCCTTTCACGTAGCCGTAGAGAGTGATAAGGTCTCCCTTGAGCCTTCTCTTCTTCAGACTAAATGACTTCAATTCTTTCAGCCATTTCTCATATATAGAAATATTATGAACTTTTTGGATGCTATGCTAATGTACTCAGTGGTTCTATATTGAATTATTACTGTTGCTAGTGACGGAATTTCTAAAATTGTGTTTGAAAACATAAAAAAAAAAGCATATATCCCTAAAGTATTATTTCACAGTGTCAGGGTGATGTTCAAAATATGGCAAAATCCTGATATATTTGCTGGGATTCAACAGCACAATGCCTTAAAAGGCATGTTCTTTAAAGGGCCTTATAAGAAAGATGGGGAAAGACTTTTCAGCAGGGCCTGTTGTGATAGGACAAGGTGATGGTTTTAATCTAGAAGAGGGGAAATGTGGGCTGGATGTAAGGTGTGGGATCCTTTCTAGAAGAAAATGGGCATGCTTATATGGAAATGGAGTAGACCCTGTGCAAGAGTTGTGTACTTGACAGAAGTCACGTAGGCCTGACCCTGAAGTGCATCTAAAGACACTTGAAGACATGGAATGAGGAAGATAAGGATGTGGAATGAGGAAGATAAGCAACGAAGCAAGAACAAAACCAGAATGGACAGTTGCGATAACCAGGAACTGGGCGGTAATGCAGTATAGCTAGCCAACCAATCATGTATTAGCTTAGAGCGCGTGAATGGCGCATGGAAAGCAAATGTAATCAACCAGCTATGCTTAAGGCGTGTGATAATAGGGCTTAAGGATATATATTGGAGCAGATGATTCAAATAAAAGTCTTCAACTATAACTCTTGCAGAGTTGCTTGGACTCCGATATTGTCCGTCTCGTCAGTAAGGAAAAAAATTTTCCAATAAGAGTGGTAAAATACTGGCAGAGGTTGCCCAGAGAGGTGGTGGATGTGCCATCAATGGAGACATTCAAGGCCAGGCTGGATGTGGCTCTGAGCATCCTGATCTAGTTGAAGATGGCCCTGCTTGTTGCAGGGGTTTGGACTAGATGACCTTCGAAGGTCCCTTCCAACCTAAACTATTTTATGATTCAATGATTATATGTGTGTCCCAAAGAGATTCTTTTCTGAAATAAACACTGAGTTTGACCTTTCCCTTTCTCCAAGTGCTGTCTGTTTTTTCTCCTACTTCATCAGCAGACAGCTGGTGTGCGACTTTCCGCAGTAAATCAGAAATTCTTCACTTTCTACATGTTTTCTTAAAGTTTTGGATAAGGTAATCAGTAATCAGCTGAGACCCAATCAAACTCCTTCAAATCTGAAGTGTATTAAACTGAGTGAATCTGTGATCAAAAGACTGTATCCAAATAAGACATCATATATTAGAGTTAGCAAACAATTTATAATTTGTTCAAGAGGTAGGAATAATTCAAGGTATCACAAAGCATATTGTCTTTAGAACAAATGTATGATATGCTCCTTTCACTGAAAGTTGAAGTGTTGTTGGAGGAGTTTTTTTAGGAATATTGGATTTACAGTGTTAGTACTGCTTATAGCTTGTATTTATTCTTGCTGTTTCAGGAAATAGCTGTTTATTTTGCTTCTATGATATATGTGGCTAACATTCAGGAGCAGGATTTAGTCATTTGCCCATCATGTATTAAGGACAAGATAGAGAGACTGCAGAGAAATGAGGAGGCAAAAACAACGTGATGATGCCCAGTCTCTTCTCTTGGGCTCCCTGGTCTATTTACCTGCTGGTCGAGAACTCATACACTTACATCTGGCAGTTTGACAGGGCTTTGGTCTACCACAAGTGGTCTATATTTGATCTCTCATTCATTTCCCCTGTTTATTTGGGTGAAATATGAGTGATACAAGGCATACTATTGAAAATAAAAACCACCACAGTTAGTTTGTCATATTGAAAATAAGTTTTTCAATTTATTTAAGTTACCTATGAGGTATTTCACATGCAATCCACTCAGATTGGTACTTGTGGTCTCTGATGCAACACATTCTAGAAGAGAATTAGGATTTCAATTCTTTTTTTCTACCTTCTAGATTTTAATATTCTAGCATGCCAGTTTCAAGGAACTGCCTTTTGAGTGGACTTGGAACATCCTAGGTGTAGAAGCTGAATTTATGACGTGATGTGCAGTAGTGTCAGGGATTATTTAGTTTAGGAATGATTTAAAAGACAATGCATCTGCATTTTACGTATTTTTTTTCAGAGAAAACCTATTTTTAGATTTTACTTTAGTCTTGACCAACAAGAGAAAATACCAATAGAGTTGCAAAGATGAGTACTTAAAGATTTGTCAACTTTACCCTCTGTTTTCTGCTCTAGTCTTCAATCTTAGGAGAAAAAAAAAAAGTCCTGCCTAAGGGAAGTTATTTTTCTTACCTCATGAATTTTGGCACTGAAAGATGAATAAGATTTATTTCAGTATTTAACAATAATTTTAAAATAAAGGCCAAATGATTAAGTTACTCTGAAATCAGGTGTCGTGGTTTAAGCCCAGATAGTAACTCAGAACCATGCAGCCGCTCACTCACTCCCTGCCACCTTCTCCCCAGCCCCTCTCGGGGGGATGAGGAGGAGAATCAAAAGAATGTAACTAACTCCCACGGGTTGAGATAAGAACAGTCCAGTAACTAAGGTATAATACAAAACCACTACTGCTACCACCAATGATAATAATGATTAGTGAAATAACAAGGGAGAGGATACAATTGCTCACCACCCGCCGACCGATACCCAGCCCGACCCGAGCAGTGATCTGGCCTTCCGGGTAACAACCCCGGTCTATATACTGGGCATGACGTGCTGTGGTATGGAATACCCCTTTGGGTAGTTTGGGTCAGGTGTCCTGTCTCTGCTTCCTCCTGGCTTCTTGTGCCCCTCCCTACTAGCAGATCATGAGACTAAAAGTCCTTGATCAGAGTAAGCATTACTTAGCAACAACTAAAAACATTGGTGTGTTATCAGCATTGTTCTCAGACTAAAGTCAAAAACACAGCACTGCACCAGCTACTAAGAAGGATAAAAATGATTGTTACTGCTGAACCCAGGACATCAGGGTATAGTCTAACAGTAGTTTTGACCTACTGATAATGCTGCTGTGAGTAAACGATGCTGTTTGGATATCATTGGTCTTCGTTCAGAAGTTTTTCATGTCATGTTGATACACACTGCTTTCTGTGCACATGTTTGCATATTACCTAGACCTGTTCTCCAAAGCAGTCTGGGATAGAAGTAAGGATCTAGCTCTTAAAAACCCCCAAAAGTTAACCTAGCTCAAATTAGTCCTGCGGTAGAGTCTCTTAACCTCTTAAAAAGAGGAGGAATGTGTACATTACAAGGTCAGTAAGGATTTATTTAGCACTGGGCTAACACCCTTCTTTGATCAGGATGGAAAACGACATGGATAGCAACATGAGAACTAACTAGCTGTTATGACATAGGTGTGCTTGACTGGAAGCTGTTGTAATATGTCTTAAATGCTTCTCCTGTGCATAAGGACATCTGCAAAAAGAATCAATTGAGCCTAATGAACTATTAACCTTTTATTAACTGATGAAGAGCAGAATGATAGGCCTTGGAGCTGAGTAACCTGAGTGTATATACAAGGAAGTGAACTACTACTATACCTTTTAGACACTTAAACTACTTTTTTATCTTCAGAAGGTGCCAAGTGAAAGTAATAATGTCTGCCAACAAGATTCCTTCATTAGAATTGAGCTACTTCAAAGCCAAATTACTTAAAAAAAAATACCCCATTTTAAAGCATCTCATAAATTAATTAAAAAATTTAACTGCACTTGTCTTTCTTGGTTTTTGCAAGTCAGTGTAATGCCAAACCACTGTTTATATGGGAGTAGTTTGGCACAACAGCTAAAAGATGTGGAAAAGCTAAACGAATATTAGAAAGTCCTCTACAGTAAGTTGCTCTAGAAGGCTTAGTCTTACCAGAAAATTGTAAGGTATTAGGCAAAGAGTGAAGGAAAGAAAGGAGAAACATTGGAAGAATTGTCTTTGTATATAAAGTAAAGAAAGACTGATACATTTATCTGGAAATTCTTTGAAACAGCACAGGAAATTGTTATATGTTTTGGTAGCGGAAATAAAAATTATTAAATCAGCCTAACTTGACCTCCTACACACAACATAAATTGGGAAAAACTGTGTCAGCTTTTTTGACAGAATTAATGAGTAGGAGAGAACAAACAGGACTTTTTTAAAGTCATTCTTATACCACAATTATGATTTCATTGTTGAACAAAGAATCTTAAACTCTCCAATTTTTACAGGGTAATGAACACCTGCAAAATTTGTACACCTGTTGATTCACTCTTATAATTCAAAAATAATATGACATCCAGATAAATCGGAATGATTTTTTTTTTTTTCCCAAAAAAATTGGAAGTAGAAATTAACTTTTAAATGAAATAGTGGTATGACCAGTGCTTACCTTCTTTTGGAAGCCAAGCACTCAGAATACAAAAAAGAGAGGGAGAGATGTTTGCATGGAAAGTGAGACTCATTCATGTAGTCTATGGGAGGGCACCCATTTTAGGAACCCAGACTATTTTCTATATCACAGTCCATAGAGGGAGGTCAGCTCTTAATTAGTTTTACTTTTCTTTTATTATTAAGAGGGATCAGGCTTCTGATGTTCCGTAGTTGTTTTATACTGACATAGCTGTATGTTGCCACTGAAAGAAGCTCATGAAGCTGCTGTGTGAGTTTGAAGGGGAATTGATTTGTCATAAACTAAGTTGATAACAGAAAAAAAGAAACTTTTCAGACAGATTAGTCTTCAAATCTACCTCATTGTTTGGGTGCATGAATACCATTGCTGGCAAACACAACAATATGTGAATACAGGAAAAGTTCAAGTGAAAGGTCTGTGATTTGTACACACGTTGGCTGAAAGTGAGCTAATGCCTCAGTTAAGCAACATGAACATTCTGCTAGGGAATATACATTCTGAAATTACGTAGGAGTTTGTCTGCTTTTCTGTCTTACCTTTTTTGCATATGCTGTGTGTCTGGGAATAAAGCCACCTCTCACTGGCAATGCATGTAAATTAACTTCCTCTGTGGGTTGGTTATTTCGAATTGCAGTTGGTAAGCTTGCACTCATCTTCTTTTGAAAGACCTGACATAGGTCATTGTTGCAGTGGCAAAATTGTAGTAGAAAGAGCAGCAATCAAATTTAACATGTGAATTTCAATCATAATAGAAAACCAGTATATCGCTGCTGCAAGGAACACATAGAGCTATTTCTCTAAATAGCTTTTTTCTCATGCTCTAAAGCACAGTTGGCAAACACTAATTTGGTTATGTCTGAGTTATGCTTACACACTGGTGTGCTCTTCAAATTATCTGAGAAATGTTGTTTCATCTTGCAATCACGTAAGAGCTGTCTTCCCCAGTCCAAATACTGAAATCCCCTTACTGACTAGCAAACAGTTCTCACACTAGCAATTTCTTTAAAGCTAGCTTTTACAGTGATTTACTAGCTAGGTAGAAGCTAGGTAAATTAATTTTGCCTTATTTGCATTTCATATCTGGTTGGTAGTATCACATTTGTATGGCAAACTTGTTTTCTGTGTTTGTAGATTGACATTTGCAGCGCCTTTGTTCTTGAAGCCCTCAGTTGAATCCAGTAACAACTTTCTGTCATCTTTCCTTCACCTGCCTTTTTGCTCAGGCTTTACAGGAAATGTCAAATTAATTTGCGTAAGGTTAGTTACAACTTCATCCTTCCTAAACGAGGATGACATGGTAGCACTACTTCAGGGTCCTGTAATTTTCTTAGTTTAAGACTTCTTTAAATAGCTGAATTGGAGGGGTAGAGAGCAGAATTATGGTGTTGACCTTATTAATATCCTCTTCCCTGATAAAGGAAGCATGTTCCCATTCTCTCATACTGCAGGATCATCACCCTGTTTAAAAATAAATAAATAAATAAACCTTGATGTATCTATTAAATATTCTGGCATGTTTAAAAATTATTTCTTCTATTGTACTTGGCCATTTACAATTTTAAAGAATAAAAATCTTGCTTTGTGCTTCTAATTAGACTGAGTTGCATATTTTTTCCACTGAGTTATTTTAACGATTCTGATTATTGAATTTTCTGTACTCAGAAGTTATACCGAATTATTGCTTCTGTTCTCTTATAAAAAATGGGCAATGTATCTCCAGACCTTCATGACACACTTGTCTGTTTGAATGCCTTAGTCTTTTCGCGACTTGTTAATCTGAAGCCAAAAATTTATTAAGAAAAAAGCAACCCAAAAAAACAACCAAACGAAAACCACAAAACCAAAAAAGAAATACAAAAACAGAAAACGAAAAGAAAGTGGCTAAATTTTGATATAATGTAATAAGTTTGTTCTCTTAAAAAAAATAATTATTAAGCCTAAAATGAAAAGTTACCAGGATTTGTTTCTATACATGTTTTTATGCTATTGACAAAACAGCTCAGGATGCATTTTTGCTGTTGTTGGTGTTACCTCCCCTTGTGGTTTCCTCCTGAACAATCTCTCTCTCAGCATAGAAAAGTGAAAGGAATAAGATTTCAATTCCATTTGAGCTTGCTGCAAGCCCTTTCTTTCTGAGCGCCATCACTGAGTAATGTTTTTAGGTGAAAAATAGGAATAATTTTCTCTCACCACAAGCTGCCACTATAATGTCAAATGCTTTCCTAATTATTTTTTTTCCACACTGTTAGAGATTTATAACTGTAGATCACTCTTGCAAAGTAAATCTAGTCTTGCTGATGTAAAAAATATGGCATTTCTTAGTCTTGTTATAGATGTGTGTTATTTTTTTTTTAACTCATCATTAATTCTGCTTATTGTCATAGATGCATGGCAGCTGGAATCAGTGGTCATATTTTGATGCCATAAGCTGTTACTAACTAGTATATGATTTACTTAAGATTGGTCTTTGAACATATTATTTCCTCCTAGTGTGTATATGTGTGTGTATGTGTGTGTGTGTGTGTGTGTGTATATATACACACATTCAAACAGGGGAAAGCTGATATTGTTACTTCATTTTTCAGGTTTGCCACACTTTCTGGCACTAAATGTTTCAAAATACCATCAGTAAAAAGCTATTTCAGGTCTTTTTTATCTTCAATAATTTTCTGTGAATGCACTATGGCATTTGTGTGTATATATATAATGATATTTTTTTTCTCTCAATTCCTTTTCTATAATTTTATTTTTATGCAACACACTAATGGTAGGTTGCTATATGGGGACAGAAATAAACATGTTCTTGATTTTTTCCACATATTTTTGTACTGCCTGTATAAAATATGGCAGAGGGTGCAGAAGGAATGTAGGAATTATGTGAAAATATATATATGAAATATGTATTTTTTTTTGTAAGGACCTATTTAGAAAAAGAAATAAAACTGCAGCCTTACACATCTTCCATTAAAGTAGCAAAGATCATCAGGAGACGTTAATTTGTTCACTGTTCAACTTTAATGGAGCGTACTACATCCCAACATTTGCTAAATTCCTCACTGGCTTGTAGAAAGGAGAAAAATCACGCTATAGATCTTTGCAGAATTAATGGATGCCAACACAACCTTTTCACTTACACTTGTTAGCAGTTTCGGAAAGCCAAAGACCAAATGGGCAAGAAAATGCTTTTTCCCAGTAGAGGTTTAATGAATGCTGGCAGGAAAAAAAAAGAAACTTTTCCATATAGCTGCATTTATTACACTTTTAACCATTTATTTTCTGTTATCTGAGGCTGTCAATATGTTCGAAACCATAACTCATACTTCACATCCCTGAAAAATTCAAGCGTCATTCACTATATCATTGACAGGTCTATCAGTTCCTTCCTAAGGTAATTAGCTTGGATCTTGGTAAATGCTGTAAATCAACACAGATTTCAGATGTACAAATGGATACAGAAGTTTGTAAAAATTCATGTATATCCATTGGTTTCTTTTTAATAAAATGGTCTTGAAGCTGCGTCTTCAAAAGATGAATCAAGACATGAAAATTTGGTTTCTTTTTTACTTTTTTTTCCAGACTGTTTCAGCAGCGCTTACACTTCAAACCCAGAGAAATGTCCCTGGGAATATAAATTTATTTCAGCCTTCAGTGACAACTTACAAAATAAGCATGGAATGAGAGGGGAAGGCGAGGGAAGGGAAGAATGAGCAAAGAGGTAGAATAAAAATCACAGACATGGGGGAAAGTGGGAGGCACACTTTAGAAAACAACATCTTCAGTGTTCTATTACTATAATATGCTGACTCTTCATTCATGCCTGAAACTACTTTCACTTCTTATTTTAAATCTCATTATTAAGCACCTAGTAAGTCAAGACATGATATCTCTGAAGTATATTTTCCCATGAGCAACTCTCAAATTAAATTCAAGAGTATTTCCATGAGTTAATCATCTTCTCAGGAGATAAGTTTATTTTTAAGGGTTCACAAAACAGTGCTAGAGATTGACAGGAAAATATGTAAACATGCAGAAATTAATGTAATGAAAGATATCTTGATATTGAATCTTAGCTCTGTCAAACAATATTTACCTAACTCAGAAGACAGTTATGAGAATGTTTGCACACTTCTGTGTTCTGCAAGTGCCCAGTACTATCAAAAGTCATACTCTGTTTTAGTGCCATTCCTGGATCACAAGTTGGCACTATGTAGTTGCAGTGTATTTAAGTTTGATATCATACTTTGGTCATAGCAAAACAGTGCAGAAACCAATACTGACAGAAATCTCTCTTTCAATTAAGAAGCAATACTGAAGGTGTTATGGTTTAGGAGGATAGATTTAGAACATAAAGTAATTAGTTCAATTTTGTGTTGAGCATATTCTAATACAACTGCTGAATCATGTGTGCTTGTTGGATTTGCCTTAATGTCTTAAGTTAAGGACTTCAGTAGTACTACATTAATACATTAAGAACAAAGAAAATAAAAGTGAGTTTAGGTGCATGGTGTGGTGAGGGCACCTCTCACTATTTACATTTCTACAGAGACACGATGTAAAAAATATTAAATAAATACATAATACTATTAGTAAAATGAAATTATTAGTAAAATAAAATTTAAACCCAATATTCTTGTGTGTGCCTTTCTGGAAAATAGAGATGGTTTTACTGTTTCATTGAAACAGATCATCTATGGAAAGACTGCAACCAGTGTCCAGAGGAAAAAATTCTGCAAGGAAAGACAAGGCAGAATTAATGGCCAGCTGGAGCAGAAGAATGTGGCAGTATCACTTGATAAAACAACTGTATTCAGGGAAACAACCAGTTGTCATCAGAAAAGACCTCTGATATTGCTCTTACTTCTGCTGCCACTATTGACAATGTAACAGAGTGACCTGCATCTGTTTTACCTTAAGTTTGCTGGTGGTGTTGTCTAAGGGTTGCAGAGTGATAAATACTACTTATATGTGAAATTTGTGTCCATGTATGGGATACATGAAACTTCCACTGTCCTACATCTTTATAAACTTAGCAAAGCACATAAGCTTTGCCTTAAACAGTCATGCATTTTAATCAGAGCATCTTCCAAGTCACTGTTCAGGAAAGACAGCTTCTGATATATGGTATATACAATGGTGGACTATCTGCTATTTTTAACACAATCAATTGAGGTTGATTTTTCACCCATAAAATACTATACCTTTACTCTGATTTGGAGAGGAAGATGAGGGGAGAGATTAATCTTTATACTCTTGTGTCATACTTGAAACCCATGAGTAATCTTTATTTGGCTGAAAATGGTTTGCTTTCTCATTCAGTTAAATGAGTGGTACTATTCATGTATGTAGTTACAGACCTGCACCTTGCTAGATACAAGTTGAACTTATAAACTTAACAACTTCAGTAAAATACCTGGGGTTTGATTTTGGTCTTTTTTTTGTAAGCCTGATGTGGAAGAAATCTTTTATAACATATGTAGCTTAATTAATTTTCCATTCATTACAGAAATATTTACATAAATTTTAGCTTCCATAATACAAGCAAATGCTTAAAAACATATTGATGTACACTGCCAACCTTTTTTGCCTTGCAGATCAAGTTATTTGGTCTTGATAAGACAACCAACTTGCAGGACAATAAATTAAAGATAACTTCTACCAAGTGACTTTGTACAAACACTATTACACCTTTAAGCTTCAGAGTTTCTATATCCAGTTCAGTGCCTGCCATTGTTGGATGCTTTTCCTTTCATAACAATGAATGTTGCTGATATAAAATAAATTATGCATTTCAGAACTACAGAGTGAAGTCAATCCAAAGCAGCATGTCTGTTTAATACATAATGCCACCCTTTTCCTGTCTGTTGTGGCTTAACAGTAACAGCAGTGACCCTTGGAAAACAAAAATATTTCTTGAGGACGTACAAGACATTCAGAATTGTAGTGCGGGGGGGGCAGACTGGTCATGAGCAATAACCTCAAATCCAGAACAAAAGGTCACACGTTTGGGCTAAGTGAATCCTTTGAGGAAATGCAGGTCTAATATAACCTCACTGATTATGCTAGAATGACAATGAATAGCTCTAGCTAACCCATTGACCTGAGTGTGGGAAAGATGGTGCTGGTAAACTTTGACATGGGGGTAGGGAGAGAATCTATAGTGAAAAATGAAAGTGGTTTTTATGCATTGTTCTATAATTAAAAATCAAGATAGTTTATCAGAATAATTAGCTTTCTGAAAAGCCTGTTGCTTGCTTACTTTGTTATTATCATAGCTTCTCCCCAGCTTTTCATTCATGTTAAATACATAATTACTTTTCTAGTCTTTTATGTTTGCTTGTAGCTTTAAGCACAGCATATTGAGAATGAAGGGTAAAGAATGGGAGAGAGCAAAATATATTTTGCTTTTCATTTTAAACTGTTAATTGATAGTAATTCAAAATGTGTAGAAAGCTCTTCCCTTCCCCCAGGTAAGTCTTTAAAACGCAGAATGAGATCACAGTTTTAGCTTCAGTTAAAGGAATCTATAATTAGCTAGTGGTACCTTGGATACCTGAGCATTTGTCTGCCCTACAAATAACTGCAGACATTCAAGGATGGATTGGCTTAAGCACTGAATTTTTTGAGTGATACTGATAAGTACAGTACATATGTACATATGTGAAAGTCTAGCTTGATTTCTATAGATCTGAAGTCAGCCATCATTTAGATCTAGATTGAGAATATCATGTTTTTCACTCAAGTGGTGGGAAACAGCTGTTGGGATTTGTGACCAGATCTGCCTGACCTATTTAAAGCATGCAACTGGTTCACAAAATGGAGCTTCTTTGCTGTGCGTGATCTGTTTTTGAAAACCGTTGCTACTGCAAAAAATACTTGTTATTTTGGATTAGAGGTTTTTTTCATATTCAGAAAAACTGACTTATAAACAGGTTAAAAACTATTCATTGCAGTAACTGACATGCTTGTTTAAATATTAACCTTATGAAAATCACTTTAAAGGGGTTATAAGGATACTATTGTGCATTTGTTTCCTGTTTCAGTTACCTATAGAACTTTTCAGTGCAAATATTTCAACTACAAGTTTCTTTCTGGGTGAATATTCTGCAATGTCCATTTAAAGTTTTGGTATCTACTGAAGACTGCAGTGCAGGTATCTTCAGGGACTTGAACAAACTGGGACATGAACTAATAAATGTTACGGTTCTAGTTGTTGCAATGTTCCATTAGTAACTGAAATGCCTATGAATTTGGGTAGTATTACAACATCCTTGGTTTTGTTAACAGTAGCAAAAATATGCTGGTATTCTTTTATGCATGATACTAGTGCTTTCAGTGGGAGGAAAATAGGATAAAATTCTCAAATGTTTCTGACATTTTTTCATTTTTAAGAGAATAGTAGAGGTTTGGATATAGCAGAAGTCACAAATGTTTTCCATGAACCCACCTTGAAAAACAGATTTTCTTACAATATGACTGTTACTCTGTGCTCTTTACAATGTTTTGGGGCATTTAAATTTTTTTTTATGGAATTTCTTCAAAGTTATAATTAATGTATCTCTTGCAAATAGTATGCATCTGTAAACAATTTACTTCTGTAACACAATAAAAATAGGCAAGAGGAAGTTTTGCTTGTTGTTCAGAATCCTAAGAAATTTTTCAAACACTGTACATCAGCAGTAACAACCACAAACTGGATTTTTAACTGCAAGTTATGGTGCAATATATTTAGTTCATACTAACAGCTACCACCCCTACACATCTCTGTAGTAGTTATTACTGCTTGTGTTTGATTTTCCTTTTGCTTGGTCGTGCGTATCTTATTTTCAAGGAGAGAAGATTTACTTCAGATTTAGCTATAAAGAGTCATCTCTTCCTAAGTTACGGTCTTTTACCCTCCAAAGGGAATGTAAGAGATAGTTGATGAGTGACAATACTGTTAAGATACAGATTCTTCCCCTCCTCTCCCTTTCCATGTTTCTGTCCCTTTTTCAAAAAGTCTTTCTTTATCTAGAGTAATTTGGCATGGTTTGATACAGTGGCACTAGTTGCATTCCTATGATGGACATTTTTTTGTAAATTAATTTAATTTCAACAATTGTGTTGTATATTAGAACCAGAAAAAAAATGGCTTGACAAGGATCTGAGATTCTTTTAAGCAGTATTGATTCTATTTTGTGCAAGAGAAATCTTATTTTCTTGTTTGATGTCCACCACTGAACTTCTTAGCTGTGATTAGTAAGGCAAATTGACATATGGAGAGTAAAGCTGACTACATGGTTACAAAAACAATATTAAGGGCCTTAATAAAGCTTTTTCAAGATTCAATGCACAATTATTTGAGCATATGTTCCATTTATTCTTCCTCTAAGCATTCAATATAATGCATTAATAGAAAATATCATTGTCCTACTCTAGCATACAGTTCAGGTGGTATGTCTGTGGAAAGCATTAGTTTTTAAAAATGAAAATTATAAATTATTTCTAAGGTAATAACCTGTGCAAATTTTTTTTTTTTTTTTAATATGGCATTTTAATGTCATTCCTCAAATCTATATTCCATTGAAATTGCTTATTGTTTTGTGGATTAATCTGGGATCTTCTGATACTTGATGCTAAAATATGCTGCATTAGTGAAAGAAATTTCCGATTGTGTATGGTTAATCTACTTCCTGATTGTTAAAAATTTATGCTATTGAACTGCAGAAATTGCTTCGCTTTTGATGCATTAGGAATGGTGAAAAAGTTATTGCTGAGAGAAAAAAATGCCTTCTCAAATTTTGCGCTCTGTCAGGTAGTAGTTGAGGGGATCATGAGTTTACCAGGAGTCAAATATTAGCAGCAGGAAGGAGGGTTTTGTAGAATGGACCAAAAGAAAGAGAGAATTTGAAGTCTAAGATGCGAGGAAGGTGAAAAAAAGAATTTACTTACCCATCTTTAGCATAAATATTTCAATTTCCCTTTTTAATTTTTATTGTTGATTCATTCTAGTTACAAATGTCAGCTGGATTATGTACAAACACAAACTAGGAGACTGATCCCTGAGTAATTAATTTACAGATTCTATAACAGCAGCAACATACAATCTGAACAAAGAACATGTATTTTCTTACTATATTGCTCAGTAGTTTTCGTTAATATGTATGTGTTGTTACTATTCAAAGGCTAAGGAAAATGGGAAAATATGACAAATGAGAAGGCGGCTCAGTCTTGGAAGGTTAGTCTTCCTCTTCTCTAACTGAGTTTATTTAGTACAACTACGTAAACTATTAGATTGGTCTTGTAGTTGTCATTAAAAATACACAGTAGTACTTGTACAGAGTGATTAAGCACAGTCACCGGCTAAATTCCTCTTTAGTTATTTTATTTTTCTTGTTTAGGCTTTTCTATTTGATGTTGTTGATATGAGCAATACAATACCTCAACTGTTCTAACGATGCTTACTTTGACTTAAAAGTTCTCTCTATAGCTTATTTATTTTTAAAGTTTCTTCAACTGTGGCATGAACTCTTAACACTGAAACTTCATGATAATTTTGCCAAAGATCTGAGGACCTAAATATTTAATAAACTACACAGGAGTGGCAAGTTGTCCTGGGTTCAGCTATAGCAGTCACTTTTCTCCTCTTAGTAGCTGGTGCAGTGCTGTGTTTTTTAACTTTCAGCCTGGGAACAACGCTGATAACACCGATGTTTTTAGTTGTTGCTAAGTAATGTTTATTCCAACCAAGGACTTTCTCAGTCTCATGCTTTGCCAGGGAGGAGGGGAAGCCGGGAGGAAGCAGAGACAGGACACCTGACCCAAACTACCCAAAGGGGTATTCCATACCACAGCACGTCATGCCCAGTATATAAACCGGGGGGAGTTACCCGGAAGGCCCAGAGCACTGCTCGGGTCGGGCTGGGTATCGGTAGGCGAGTGGTGAGCAATTGTATCCTCTCCCCTTGTTATTTCACTAATCGTTATTATCATTGGTGGTAGCAGTAGTGGTTTTGTATTATACCTTAGTTGCGGGACTGCTCTTATCTCAACCCGTGGGAGTTACATTCTTTTGATTCTCCTCCCCATCCCTCCGGGAGCGGGGGGAGGAAGAAGGCGGGGAGTGAGCGAGTGGCTGTGTGGTTCTGAGTTACTGGCTGGGCTCAAACCACGACAAAAGTTATCTCAGTTTTTCTGGTAGTTGAACAGTGACCTAGAAGCATTAAAGAAGGAAGAACTATTCTTTTTGTTTAACTTGGCTAGTACGTAGAAGCCAGATTTTTCATTGTATCTTTAGCTGAACATTTGCTAGCATACTTAGTGGTGAAAGAAATAAAATACATAACTATTTTTGTTGATTTGATCAGTGAGATTACTTTGAAAGAAAGTATTCAAGTTTCAGTGCTCGTATCCCAACACTTTGTATGAGGAAATATACAGCTAGAAACACTACCTGTTTTGAAGGCATCAACTGCGGAATGGCACAATCCATCAAACTTCGTAAATCCTTAATGCAATTTTTTTCTCATATTAGATCTTTCTTTCATTTATTTCTTTTACTTGTATGTGGTAATGCTTGGAGTCCCAGCCATAGCCATGATTTCTTTACCGAACAGCATACTAACAAAAGCAGTTCTTGTCCATACATCGTTTCCAGTTAAATATTTCAGCAATTTAAACATTGTGAGACTTAGTATGTTAAAAGGCCATTAACAAGACAGGTCACAAGCCTGAATACTTTCCAGTATGAGAGGAACTAAAATTGTTCATCACATGGCAGTTGATCCCAGTGAACTGAGGTGAAATCATATTTGACCATGTAAAGTAACAGTGATGCCATTGTACTCCCAAAACTTTACCTTGCAAGGATGGGCAAAACCAAAGAAGAGTTCAGGAATGACTGTGGTGGTACATCCCCCCGCCCCTCTCCTGAACGCCTCTGCTTCCCCCAGAAATTCCCCAGACTTTGCACAGTTGCAAGTTGCTGGATGGCTGGGTGCTTCCTGGCTCTACCAGGAGCTCTGATTGCCTAGCAAGGGTGGGAAGGACCATACAGATATCAGTAATGTCAGATACTCCCTGACCATATCAGGAGCTCTTCTGAGATGATAAATTATTCCCTGACAACCTGAAACATAGTGGTTGCGCAACTGGTGAAACCCACACAGAATTGAGGCCAGGGTGAAAATTTACTGATGAATAAAGCCAAACATCTTACAACCCCCTTTGAGCACTCCTGGACCACAGTGGGCTGCAACACAGTTATCTCCCTCTCAGTGGAATGCCTCTCACACCCTGTAAACTCTCAAGTTTAGGAAACGGGGATCATCTGCCTGGGCTGTTACTCCTGCTCACTGGCACCCAACCCTTTGCCCATTGAGAAATTCTGAGAAAGCTGATGTAACTATTGTGCTATACTTTAACTTTTCACTGCACCTGAGGGAAATTTTTAACATGCGTATGTGTATATCTGTATATATATCTATATACATAGTCTGAACCTTGTGAATCAGTGGGAGGATTTCCTTATTCCCTATGTTTCTTTCATTAGACATAAAACCGTTGTCCAGGTCTGAGACTAAGATTGGATTCAGCCACACCTAGACTCCTCTCTGAGAGGAAGTTTAGAGAACAAGGGGGTCCAATCTGAACCTCATGACACAACAGGAGGGTTTCCCTTGTACTTTTCACCTTCAATCCCTCTGCCCTGATTTCCTTTTAAATTCCACTAGACATAAACTATTGTCCAAATCTAAGATTAAGTCTAAAGACAGCCCACATAGGGTCTGTCAGGAGTTTAGAAAACAAGGGAGTCTAATCTGAACCTTGCGACTCAACAGCAGGGTGTTCCTTACTCCTTTGTATTTTCGTTATCTATACACATTATTTCAACTCAATTCTGTATAAATCACTTTAACCCAATCCTGTATAAGTCATTGCCAATTCTGACACAATCTGGTTTTGTATGTAGTAGAGTGGACCTTGCTATTGAATTCTGTTGAACCACACATTTATACATTTCTATTAAAATTACTTTTGCTAATATCTCTAACAGTGATTCTTTTAGCAACTCTAAACACTCAGTCTTGTGACAAGGACATAGTACCAAAATTTATTAAACATTATAACAATCCCTATTAAGCAGTCTACCAGGCTACATGCCTATAGAAGCATGCATCTTCCTCACTAGTATTTTCTTGAGATTTTGAATCTGCATGCTTTTTTTTAATTTCACAGTAAACTTTAATACATTAACATGTCAATTTGCTTTTTCTCTAACTCAGCATATCAACTGCATTTTCTTTTTCTAGTGTAATTATTCCAGCACAACACTGTGATTAAGCTAACTTAACTACAAACTTCTCAAAATGTGTACTATACTGTAATCAATAAGAAAAAAATCCTATTCCATCAACAAAGCTATGAGTAATTCAAACTGATGTAAAAAATATTGCAGAGGAATATGTAGCCTGGGAAACATCTCTTTTTGATGGTATTGGCAAAAGGTACAGAATCAACTTAGAAAACAATTTTACATCTGTAAAAATTTGCAATGAAAAATCAGAAGGATGGGAAATAAGAAAAAAAGATAAAAAATGCCTAGGGCCAAAAAGATGATGTTTCATTTCCTAACATTCACCACCTACACCAGCAAAAATTAGCATAAAAAGAAGTATCCAGTTGTTCTTTATACAGCCTTTGCCAAGTAAAACTTCAAACTGGAAGTACCCTGCAGACTTGTAGAGCTCTGCAGACACCAGGTTACAGACTATTAGTAGATGTCTAGACACCCTAAGAAACTTTTTCTGGAAAGACAACTGCTAGATGACAAAATGTGTAGGAATACACACCTCTGCTGGAAAATTTGTATGGGAAGTTCGAAGTTAAATTTGAAACCACTCTTTTAAGAATGATACATTTTTCTTGCATTTGTGTTAAGGAAGCATGCGATAACATCTCTTGTACAAACCAGTATCCACCATTCCAGTTCATAGGATTCAGTATATTTTTGTAATGAGTTCCTTTTATAAAAGTGAGACTACAGAGTGCTTCCTTCTTCTGTCCTGTCATCCTGACATCAGTTTCTCTGTCATTAGATCTATGCATCTTTTCTATTGTTTAACCTTTTACATGGACTAATAGTCATCTACTTCACTTTTCTATAGTTATCTAATGCCTGCCAACTGATTCTCCCCAACTCCTACTTATCTAAACTGGAATATGTAAAACAAGTCTTCCCTAGCCATCTTATTTGTCCCTGTGTTCACAGATACACACATTTATCTGGGGAAAGATAGTTTTTTTTAAAACAAACAAACAAACAAGTAATTTACGGAGATCTTTTGCAATAGTGTAACAGTCTGAAGGAGAATGAAATCTATCAAATAAGATGGTCAGTAATTTTCCCTATGGTGACAATGGTATCCATTGTAAGGGTCCTTAAAATTTGACTTTGGGTAAATCGGATGAAACTCTCCATCTGCTTCTTCTTTCTGTACAAATAAAGACCTGGATCTGTGTTTCACACATCCAGAAGAAGTCATTGCATCTAGCCATGAGAAAGTTGTAGACTATTTTTAAACTATTATTTTTTCATTACAACACTTGGCATTGTTTAAAAATTCTTAAGTAGCTGGTTTTCTGCATCTTTTTGAGCAAAGGATGCTTCTCTAAAGTGAGGTCTTCTGAATAAAACTGTCAGTCAGCTGTTACTGTTTGCACTTGTTTTAGGTGGCCATGAGAAATTCAGTAGTATCTTTGACTTTTTTTCCTCTCCACAACTTTTCCATTTCCTACAAGTTAAGATTTTGTTTTGGCTGTTATTAGTTGTCTGATAGCAATAGCATTTAGTCATAATTCCTCCATTCTACTATGTTACGCTTCATTTCTTGAGACTGCTGGATAACATGAAAATGTATATCAACCCCACATTTTGTTCAATTGTGAATGTTAGCCTTAGCTATCCTGTTTAGAACAGCTTTCATTTCTTTAGTGTCAATTTCTTCCAGGCTGATTTTTAAACAGCTATCAATGTTCCAAAGATCTATTACTTACAAGGTGCTTCTGGCTTTATGGTCATTATTTAGTGCCATGCTAGCTGTTTCTCTCTCCCTTTTTCTTTTTGTTCTCTTTCTTTTCTTCTTTAAAAGTGTTTTCTTTCTTGAATAAATTTACACTTTTGTTCCTATTCTTCTGGCACTTCATTTTTATCAAATGTTTGGTGTTGAAATTCAGCAAAAACTTTCCCTGAAGTGCCTATTAGAAAGGTTATGAGGTTGTTATTATTATTGCTTTCAAATACACTACAGAAATGGTCTTGATTTAATATTTGCTATGATCTCCTCATGCTGCTCTCAGGCTCTGCAGTGTGGGAATGGAGGAGGTTAGAGCCAGCATGTATTGGCTCCTTCCTGCCACTATTTCTTCTTGCTCTTGTCTTCCACTACTCCTTCCTTCTCACATGTTTTTTCTGTTCCACCCTGAGTGTGGCCCATGGGGTGTCCCTACTCCACCATAGGTCCTTCATAGGCCACAGTCAATTCTGGGGGTGTCCCTATCCAGGGCAGGTTTTCCCCTGGCTTAGCCATTTAAGAGGTACTTTTTTTGTCCTGCAAGGAGTGTCACCTTCCAAAAGTGTGTTTCCAGCCCTGGCCCTCAACAATGTTCCCCTTTCCACAGGCCTCCTCTGGTGTCTCCTTACACTCCTCCTGTGCCTCCTTGCCCCAGCAGCCATAAACCTTTCCATAAGACTGTGTGGAGGTGCTGCTGCCCCTCTGGCTGCAAAGACAGGGAACAGCCTGCAAATGAAAATCCGGTTAGAGAGAAACCTTAGTATGTAAAACGGTGCTGGCTTAGGCAGTCAGGCCAGTGGCGAGGGGCATACAATAAATTAAAGGTCTGTCAGGTTGTGGTTTGAGAAGAGCTGAGTATTGCTGTTGGTGGGAAAGTGAAAAATGGGAATAAGACATGTGATTGCATCTGACTTCATTTATATCATTTGAAGCACAAGAACTAGCTTCAACCAGACACCTAATGACAAAATTACCACTAAATACTTTGCAAAACAGAGTAAATATAACAGTTAATCAGCTGTCTGGTTTTGTTTCGTGATTATATGTAGGCTAACGAAAGAGAGAACAAAAACCAAAAATCCTTATTTTTGCTTATAGAAATTTATTCTGTGCCTCACTTGTGCTTTCAGTTTAACAAATAATTATTGAAGTGAACTCTAATTATTTTGGAAGCAGAATGATTAAAGATGTAATTATCTGGCTAGGCCATGGGAGTTTTTGTTGTGTTTGGAAGCACTGTTCACATGGATAAACAGAACTGTTAATCTAAAATCTGGAAGAGATGATGGTGCACTAATCTGTAAATTGTTAAGTCCCAAACTTAGTTAAAAAAAAATATTTGAAAAAGAATCTGGAATACTAAACATATGCATCTTGCTGGTTTAGTGGTGGAAGAGAAACTATTTTTAAAAAACAATAATGAAAAAGTTTTAAAGTCAAAGGTTTGGGTTTTTTTAATAATAAAGATTATTATATGCAACATTTTGCAATCTGAGTCACTTGACATACTTTAAAGAATGTACATCATGGAATGAAGGGTCCATTATGGTGCCTCATACCTCCAGCTGGGACAAGCTGCATTTGA